>NC_066622.1:136882781-137182781 GCF_025201925.1 Gopherus flavomarginatus
GGATCATCTTTCAGGATAGGTTGTAAATCTTTGATGATGTGCTGGAGAGGTTTTAGTTGGGGGCTGAAGGTGATGGCTAGTGACGTTCTGTTCAGGGGCGGCTCTAGGAATTTTGCCGCCCCAAGCATGGCAGGCAGGCTGCCTTCCGCGGCGTGCCTGCGGTAGGTCCGCCGAAGCTGCAGGACCAGCCGACCCTCCGCAGGCAAACCGCCGAGGGCAGCCTGCCTGCTGCCCTCGCGGCGCTGGCAGAGCGCCCCCCACGGCTTGCCGCCCCAAGCACACGCTTGGCATGCTTGGGCCTGGAGCCGCCCCTGGTTCTGTTACTTACTTTGTTGGGCCTGCCCTATAGTAGGTGACTGCTGGGTACTCTTCTGGCTCTGTCAGTCTGTTTCTTCACTTCAGCAGGTAGGGATTGTAGTTTTAAGAACGCTTGATAGAGATCTTGTAGGTGTTTGTCTCTCTCTGAGGGGTTGGAGCAAATGCGGTTGTATCTTAGAGCTTGGCTGTAGACAATGAATCAAATGGTGTGTCCTGGTTTTAAAGCTTTCAAGCTTCCCGCAGCAACCAGGTCTCAGCTTGGGTGCTGATTTTGCTCCGTTTGATGCAGTAGACTGCTCTGGCCTGTTCCTGTGATACCATCTCTCTGATTAATGAAGGGCTGATGTGTTCCTGGCTCTCCCAGGTCACTTCTTCCAGGTTTTGTGCAGGGAAGTGGAGGGCAAGGGAGCTCTTTGGAAGGAGTGTGGCTCTGATTTATTGGAAGACGTTCTGCATGTCTCTGTATCTTCTCCTATTTGGCCATCCTTTCCTGAGGTTTTTTTGCATGGCACATTCCAAGCCATCTTCCAGTTAAGAATGGGGGGAAAGTGTTTTCCCCTCAACCCCAGATGGCTCCTGTTGGTGCTTTAATATGTGATCCACCCGCTCCTCCCAGTCACCCGCTGACCAGCAACGGTTGGTTGTGGGTGCGCTCGCCTTTCCCTGCCTATCTGACTGCTGCAAATTTAACATGAGGCTCTGATGGCTTCCAGAGAAAACCAGCACAGCAAAGCTCCCCTGGCTCTGCACAAGGGAGATGTCCTGGGCTCATTTAGTAGACTTACTCCCTAGGCGCCGTAGCGGTCATGGCGTTAGAATGGGGCAGAAAACCATTTTCTTGTCCTGGGAAATTTTTCACTATTTTGAACACTTTTCCTGGCCCGAATTAGTCAAAATCTTGCACCTTTTCATAAAGTGCAACACCTCCCCACCCCAAATATTTTGCATCGGGTCAATGAAAATGTTTTGATTTCAACCTCTTTTTAATGTTTTTTTTTCTATAAATTATCTCACTTTCCCAAACGAAAAGCCGCTTTGAACCGAAAAGAACGTTTCATTTGGAGAAATGCCCAAACAGGATGCACTGGCAATTTTGAAGCTCCCTTCCCCGTCCTCCAAACAGGGAAGTCACCAGACCAGACCCTTTCCCATAAAAAAACCCTTTGTTTTTGACCAATCAGCATTTTCCAGTGAAAAAACATTTCATTGACGAATTCCCAGTGAGCTCACCTGACAGTGCTGGCTCCGTCTGTGCCCATCTCCCAGAGGCCGAGCAAGATCCCTGTACGCTCACTGCCCTAGGACGCTCCCTACTCCATAGTCAGCAGCAGGCTTCCTTCTCCCTCCTCCACCTGTCTTCCTTAATATAGTACCCCCGGCTCGTCTCTTAGGCTGGGATGTGCCATTGGATCCTGAAGCCACCATATTCCCCCTCTTTCCTTCCTGCTGCTTTCTCCCAAAAGCCAGCCTTTGGGTACCTGCTACATGTTCACTCTGAGATGAATGAGTTGTGGGCCACACACTGCATAGGAAGGCTGCAGTTGTAAAAGGCTAATTATATGGTCCGTGACTGGGGCTTCTAGCTGCTAAGATAATGCAGAGGACAATATAAGCATGTTATAGGCGTTGGTTTCTCTTACAGAGGTTTATAAGCTGCCTGGAGCAGATGATTAATAGAAGGCCTGTAAATGGGTTGATTTTGTATAAACTATTCAGAAGAACGTTCAGGCTGCGGCAGATTTAAGATGGCCCCCATGCAACCCTAATTCAGCCCCCTCTTGAGCATATGCATTAGGTTGAATACTATTCCCTCTACCCCTTTAGTGGGGATCTGCTCTGGGGACAAATCAGGGCTGGATAGTGAAGGAGGCTACCTGTGCAGGACCTGTGCCTCTTTTGCATAAGGCCCCGCGGGTCTAGAACCTGGGCCTGAAGAGTTGCTGGCCAGCTGGCAGCTCCATTGTGCCACCCAGCAGCAGCTTTAATCTGCTTATGCTGCACCTTCTGGGATCTGCTGTGGACACAAACCATGGGATTTACCACCTCAAGGATTTGACAGCAGCCTTGTGGCTCCTGATTGGCTCCCTGCCCTATGTAAACCCACGGGGTGTTCCATGAAGTGTCCTGCCACCGGCTTGGCTCTCCTGTTGGTACCATGATTATTCCTGCTCCCAAACGCCTGGCTTTGACCTCAGCTTGATTTGGACTTTGCCTCCTGACCTGAACCCTGAAACCTAACTCAGAGTCTGACCCTTGGTATCTACCCTGGCCTGGAACCTGACTACGAACTCCTCTGCTACTCCCAGACCCAGGTTTGCCCCTGCTCTGACCCCTGGTCCTGACCGCCCGCGTTAGGATCCCGACGGGTTGTTGCAGAGGTTAGAAGGTGTGTAATGAATGAAGATGGTCTCTTGGGTAAGGCAGCTGAATGCTGCCCTGGCGAATTGGATTGTTTTCCTGCCTCTGCCACCGAGTTCTTATGTGGTGCCTGGCAAGTCGCAGAAACTCAGCTTTTCCCAGGTGGCCACTAACTGTGTGTTCCTCATTTTCTGGGTGCTCAGCACAAACCATGTGGGGCTGGATTTGCAGAAGTGCTGAGCACTCACAGCCGCAGCGAAGGTAGAAGGAGCTGTCCTTTGAACTCATGTGCTATGACCACACTAAGGGCTCTGGAAAACAGTGGCCTTGTTGTCCCAGAGTGGGCACCCAAAATTAGTGGATGCTTGGCCTTAATCTCTGTGCTTCAGTTCCCCATCTTTAACAGAAGGGTATTAATCCCACCTACTCTCGGGTGTGGGATGAAGATGAATGCCTGTTTGTAAAGCACTCGGATGCCATGGTGAGAGAGCATCATAAAAACGCCCCAGGAGGAAGTTGTTAATCTTGTACTCAATGCAGGGTTTAGAAAAGCTGTGCTTAAAACAGGCCTGGGGCCACACACTGAACGAGGAAGATGGAGAAAAAATAGTGACTAACTCTTCAGTTACTGAATGAGGCAGGGTCCTGTTAGGGGGTAATAGTCTGTGATCGTGTAATTAAAGACTGTGTCATAACGCATGTGCCGAAGGGGGCTGAATCAAGCTCAGAACTGGCAGTGTTTAACTTTGGAATGCCGGAATGTTAAGACAGCGTAAATCTGTTAATTCAGGTTTATTGGATGATTTTCTAAGTTTTATTTTTAAAAGCCCCAAATTCATCTGGAACCATATTGACCCCCATTTTGGTCAAGAGCAGGCTGTGGACCTTTTGATCCACGGCACAGACATCTGCCGCTTGAGCTAATGGAATAATAATAGCAGTAGTAGGCTGTCGTCCTCTCCGCAGAGTCACCACTAGAGGGAAATGAGACACACACTTTGCTGGTGGGCTTCACAAATGTGTGCTGACAGCAGAGGAGTGGAGAGATTCAGGACTTTGGGTACAATTCTAGCTTTTGGAGGGGGAGTGTGTTCTAGTGGTTACACTTCCACCCCAAACCCTGTCTGTATCCCCCAGCCCTCTCTCTTCCTACCCACTCTCACCCATCCTGGTTCCTGCTCCCCGTCTTCTAACTCCTGCAAATGCTTCCTCCCACTTCTTCATCCTCTGCATTTGAATCAGGTGCTTCCTCTGTCTCCTCCTCGTTGCCTGGATGCCAAAAGGGGAAGCATGAGAGTAGACAGTCTCCCTGATCTCCATTCTCGTGCCCAATGCCACAGTGGCCACCGGCAGCGAGAGGAGCAATTGCAGGGAAAGTCCTGCTCAGCCTCTGCGGCCCTGGGACGGAGCATGCTCAGTTGCTCTGTGGGGATGGCGTATGTGCAGTCCAGTTGCATGTAGGAACCGTGAGGGGCTAGCGCATGCTCAGTGCAGATGGCATCTTGGGAGAATTTAGCTGCCAAACTTTAACAAGTCTGTCCTAGTGTGTGTGAATCAACAGTCTGTCTGTGGCTCCCCTCTCCCTGGGCTTATAATTTGGCCAGATTTGCATGAATTTTCACAGGGATGGCAAAAGACACGTCCCTGGCACCAGGGTGACACCTCCACCCCCACCAAGTTTCAAGTCCTTGCTCCAAAGCAGAGGCACCAGAGCTTCTCAAGAAAACATGGGGAAGAATTATTTATTTTTTGCATGGGCAAAATGTATTTAGCTGCAATTTTGAAAAAATAATTCCATCTGAGGTGTGGACATGGGACACAGCCTGGAAGCAACCTCTGAGGTCATCAAGACCCCTCCCATCACAGGGGCACGGGGCATATCAGCCTGAAGGATTTAAGTTTTGGAAAGTTACAAGCAACTGAAAACTGGGTCATATAGTGCAAAGTGTTGGGCAGCTTTAACTAGAGGTGGCACTGCCAGCTCTGCGTATGATACCCTGAGTCTAAAGTGTGACCAAACGTACGTGAGTGATGCAATGAAAGAAGACGGGACTTTTCATTTTAGCCGTATTCGCGTGGAAGTGTTTTTGAGCACTTGTATGTTGCCGCCTTTGAATGTACTATCTTGTAGTCTGCTGCTATTCTGGTTTGTGTTTTGTTAGTGCTTTCACGACTCTTAATACACAATTCCAATTTATTTGGTCGCATGTACTGGAGGATAAAGAGCATTCATCTGTTGACACAAGGAGAGCCGTGCGAGATAAGGCAGAAGGCACGTCAGCGTTTCAAGGGAGTATAATTGCATTTGATTAGTGCAGAGAGCTTGGCAGAGCGGATCTTCTGAGACTTCACCCTGGCGCTGATCTTTCAGAGTCAGAGATCAGGGACACGAGGGAATATCAGAGACCCGACTCTGCAAATCTTCACACAGTTCTACAATGTAGTATAATTCCCTGAAATGCTGGGGCGAGTCCGTAACTTGCAGCTCTTACTACAGCTGCTGAGTCTAGCGTTCGTTGGGTTTGTGAAGGAGGAGCTGAAGGCGCAGAGTGGCACCTCACTGTCCTTCTGCGTCTTATGTACTTTTAAAAAAAAGTTTAGCCTGTTTTTCTTAACTTAGAAGATGTTGCTCATAGAAAGTCCCTGAAGAACGGCCTGAGCCGCTATGTAACACAGAGAATAGAAGATGGGACCTGACGTTTTCCTCTGGACTATCCTCTTTTTTTTTTAATTAATGCTAAAAAGGGGGAGCTGGCTCTGGTTTCAAATAAGCCTCCAAGTTGGGTGGAGAAGCCCTTAAGCTAATTCTCGGGTGCACATTGGCTGACTTGATATCAGTGGGGATTGGTTGGGGTTGGTTCTGCTTTGAGCAGTGGGTGGGACTAGATGACCTCCTGAGGTCCCTTCCAACCCTGAGATTCTGTGATTCTATGATTGATTGATTCAGTGCTTCTGGCCTCTGAACGTGGGCAGGTTTGGATGTTGGAGTTCCACAGTCCAGTGCTGCCCTCCAAGTAAAAAAACACTTTTACTGGAAAAATTAAGTGAGCTACGCAAGATAGAGGTGAGGTGATTGGTCATCCCTGAACGAGAGCCACATGTGGTGCTGTGCTAGGCTCTGGAGCCAATCTGCAAGCCAGGAGCAGATCTGGTGACTCTCAGGACGGGTATATAAGCCTTGCAGGAGACGTAGCAGCTGAGTCTGCCCAGTGTCACTTCCTGGCTTGGACCTGTCCCCTGCCTGATAGTGGTGACAGACTCCGCATGCCTTTGTCTGCTCCAGCCCTACCCGTGCCTTGTTCCTACTCCACTCTTGACTCCTGGCTCCGGCTCTGACCTCTGGTCCCTGGCCTGGCTGCCATCACACTGACCAATGAGCCGGACTGCCGCTATAGGATCGTCTCTAGTTAAGCAATACCACACATAGAATTACCCATGGTTCCAAGTAACTAGGGGTGTGTGGAAGGCCAATGAGCGCTAGATCTACTGGGACTCACCGCCTCTCCAAGGATAGCCTGATGATTAAGGCGCTGGAGTGGGATTTAGGAGATTGGGATTCACTTCCACATGTCACTTAATCCTACACTTCTGTTTCCCATCTGTAAATGAGATCATATTCCCGCCTCTGTCTGTTTGGACTGTAAGCAAGGACCATCTCCCACTCTGTATCTACACAGCACCTAGCCCAATCTCTGAGGCATCTGGGTGCTACTAGAATATTAATTGTGGTCCCAGCGATATGATGTAGGTCCTCAAGTGTGAATCTAACCTAATCAGCAACTCCAAGGGAAGGCAGTAACTCACGGACTCTAACATTAGACTGGCTTGCTAACGTAGAGGAATGTTCTACCGCCCGCTGATCCCTGCGTTATAGATCTGCCATTTTAAAGTGATCTGTGACCGTTAGCATTTTAGTCCACAGTGATAGAGTTCTGGGGAATGGAAAATCCACTTGGGGCAAGTCTTGCTTGCTTTAGAGTTAATGGAAAAATAAACTGGTTAGCCGTCGGAATGTAATTCACAGCCCCTCATAGGACATCTGTCTTCAGGTATGTATTTTTGCAGTGACTGTCGGAAAGAACAGTACCAAGAGTTCCCATTGTGGGTGGACGCTGTGCATGGGCGGGTTGTGTTTGATTTGAGTCAATGTCACACATGCTAATAACAGTGGGGTGGGAGGCTGTTTTCCAGTGGGGAGCATTCCCTCTGATTGTAGGAGCTTGCGTATATACTTAATGAATGAAGCTGCGTAGCTGGCTGGCCTTGCGAGGCTTTACACTCGACTTGATGGCATTTCTCTGCTTGTAATGCAATAACTTTTGAATGCCACGTCCAGTTAATTCCAAAATTTAAGGGAATGTTTCAGGCATCAATGGTTAGAACTCTAATGACTTTTTCTGGGGGGCGGAGGAACTGAAAGTAGAAAATGGGGGACATCCGGAGGAGCCCCTGGCATTTGGCTAGCAGAGTTATTGGCTTCTGCCACCTCTGTAATTATTGGTTGATGGCAACCATTAGCACATTCCCACATAACAACCTCTCCTTTTAGCCTTGCCGATACTCCCAATAGAACCTAAAAGTGTTGACATCCTGGGAGAGAACGAAAGAAGAATAATATGTAACAAATGGAAGAAAGGGGAATTTGATAGTAAGGAATATAAATCAGAAGTTAGAAATTGTAGAACATTGATAAGGGAAGCAAAGGCACACAAGGAGCAATCTATGGCCAACACAGTTAAGGACAATAAGGAGTTTTTTTGAATATATCAGGAGCAATAAGAATCCTGACAATGGTATTTGTCCATTACTAGAGAGAAATGGTAGAATTAACAATAATAATGCAGAAAAGGCAGAAATTCCAATGTTTCTGTTCTGTATTTGGTGAAAAAACAGATGACATGGTCTCATCCTATGGTGATGATAACACTCTTTCCATTTCAATAGTATCTGTGGAGGATGTTAAACAGAAGCCACTAAAGTCAGACATTTTTAAAGCAACAGGTCCAGATAACTGACATCCAAGAGTTTTTAAAGAGCTGTCAGAGGAGCTTGTTGGACCATTAATGTTGATTTTCAATAAGTCTTGGAGTACTGAGGAAGTTCCAGAAGACTGGGTGAAAGCCAATGTTGTGCCAGTTTTTACATAGGGTAAACTGCATGACCCCAGGTAGTGTGTGACGTGATAAAAAAACTAACATGCTGTCAAATTAACAGAATACACATTACGTGGATTTAAAACTGCCTGATTGATAGGTCTCAAATTGTAATTGTAAATGGGGAATTGTCTGCAAGCAGTGGGGTCTCGCAGGGATTGGTTCTTGGTCCTACGCTATTTAAGATTTTTGTCAATCACCTAGAAGAAAACATGACATCGCTAGTAAAGTTTGCAGATGACTCACGAATTGGGGGAGTGGTAAATAATGAAGAGGACAGGTCACTGATTCAGAGCGATCTGAATCGCTTGATAAACTGGGCACAAGCAAACTGTGTATTTTAATCTGACTAAATGTACACATCTAGGAACAAAGAATCTCGGCCATACAGTATGGGGGACTCTAACCTTGGAAGCAGTGACTCTGAAAAAGATATGGGGGTCGTGTTGGAGAACATGCGCTCCCCGTGCGACACTGTGGCCAAAAGAGCTAACATGACCCTTGGATGACTAAACAGGGGGATCTTGAGTAGGAGTAAAACGGTCATTTTACCTTTATATTTGACACTGGTGCTACTGCTCCTGGAAGGCTGTGTCCAATTCTGGTGCCCACAGTTCAAGAAGGGTGTTGAGCAATTGGAGAGGGTTCAGAGAAGAGTCATGAGAATGATTAAAGGAATGGAAAACCTGCCTTATAGTGATAGCTTTAAAGAGCTCAATCTATTTCGCGTAACAAAGAGAAGGTTAAGAGTTGACTTGATTAGTCTGTAAGTATCTACATGGGGAACTAATATTTAATAATGGGTTCGTCAGTCCACCAGAGAAAGGTGTAGCACAATCTATTGGCTGGAAGTTGAAGCTAGACAAATTCAGACTGGAAATAAGAGGTACGTTTTTAACGGTGAGAGTGACTAACCATTTACTAAGGGTCGTGGTGGGTTCTCCATCGCTGGATTTTGAAATCAAGATGGGATGCTTTTCTAAAAGCTCTGCTGTAGGGATTATTTTGGGGCAGGTCTCTGGCCTGTGCCGTACCGGGAGTCAGGCTAGATGCTCCCACTGGTCTCGTCTGGCCTTGGCATCTAGGAGAATAAGAATGGTGATGAGAATGGGGCACACAGATCCCCTGGCATGGGACGGAGCGAGAGCGTTGCAGGGAGTCCCTAAAATAGATGGGATGGGAAGATGACAACAGGGAACCTGTGGGGGCGGGAGGGAATGGAGGGATGGTAGGAGCCCAGATGGGCTTCTAATGGAACAGGTGACAAATGTGGGTTCTCTTAAAAGCTTATTCTGTTCCATCGCTCTTAGTGTTCTGAATAAGAAGACTGGGTCTAGCGGTTTCTGGGCTATCCTTGTCTGGCCTGAGGCAATACTCTTGTGATAGTGCCTCGAGTCCTCAACCGGACTGGTCTCTGTTCAAGCCAGCATACAAACATGGCAAATGGCCTTCCCTGTCCTAAAGCGCTTACAATCCTAGAGTAACACAGAAAGCCAAGGTCGGTTAAAAACATTCCCATCCAGCTGGTTGTTCCAGCTTAAGTTGTGGTGTGATGGGAACCAGTCCCAAAACTGAATGCAGGTTTGCTGGGCGAGGTGTAACAAAATACAGGAGAAAAATGGAGGGGCCCCCCCTTTTGTTTTATAATCATGGAGCAATTTTTAGTTTGATTTCTGACGTCTAAGAAGAAAGGAATAGGATTTGATTTCAATTTTTACTCTAGAAAAGCTGCGACATTTGCAATGTGTTGTGTCTCTGGCTTGATACCTTTAACTGTTGGTATGGTGGCCTATAATGTGGGGAGAGAAATCTATGGACTATGATTTGAATGTGTTTTTCTTAACCAGGGCTTGCAGGTTAGCAGGCAGAATATTTTCTGTAGAAGGCAGAATATGTATTCCTAAGTATCTGAGAGTTTATGAATGAGAGAGCAGGATTGTGAGAATGTTCACAGTGAATTTCAGCCTATTGGATTTAAGGAAATAAATGTATACCCCAAAAACGATGGCGTGGGGGATTTCTGTTGTCCTCCATGGCAGGAAGAGATCTCAGCTTTTGACACAGGTGCTTTGTTTGACATGCTCAGTCGAAAACTCTTGGGAGCACTGAGTATATTGCTGGCACAAAGGCTTGTTTGGGAAAGCTTTTGATCTGTGTAAATGGCTTGGAACTCTTTCAAGCCACACCATTTAATAGCCAACAGAGAGCACAAGGGCAAAAACTAGGAGTGGGAGGAGGTGGGGCAGCCTAAGCGATAAGTACAATGCAGTGGAAACGGGGGATGTTTCTACCCCAAGCTGGAGTCTAGCTTTCAGAGAGCTGGGTAGTAGTTTCATTTAAGATGTTCCTACACCAGTGCAAGAACAGCCTTTCGTGTGCAGGCCCACTCGACGGGATCATAGGCTTTTCCCACATGCAATCCGGTGATTTAGAGGACAGAAGGAACTCAAATGAGGCTTCCTGGCCCATTAAAATAGATTCTTTTAAGTGTAATAAGGCTTTGGACAGTTGGCAGGTGGGACTGTGGCATCTTACATTGAATACTGCTCTTTAAATGTAAAAGGCTCTGCATTGGGCACGGACGTTCCACTTTGATGCCCACTGATTTGAATGGACACTAAAAACTTAAAGCCCCTTCACAACTTATTCTGATCTGGAGCGACGCAGGAGCGTCTTGACTGGTGGAATAGCACGCAGCCCATGCGGACTGAGGGCTGTGCTATGTCTGAGCCACTCTCTGCATTCCCTTCGTGTGCAAAGCTAAGGACTTTATGAGAAGTATGTAGACGAGCTCAGTGTTACGAAACTGTGGTCTCATGGGGTAAACTCTGTTTATGAAAATCGGACACAGCAGTGGCCAAAGTGCAGACCGACCTAGGATGTTAATTTTTAAATGAAGTGAACTGAGATAAATACGAACTGTGTCCTCAAGCTGCAGCTAATCTTCCTGATTCTCCCTTATAACTGAGTTCACACCACTCAGCTTCATGTTTTGCATGGCCCATGGGGACTGATTTTACTGTTTCCCTCCTAGGAAAAGAGACATTGTCCTGGCTGGAACAGATCAATGGCCAACTCTAGCCTTGTGTCTTTTCTATCCCTGTGATCCCTCCAAAAATGTAGCCAGGCTGGAAAGGAGAGGGTGGTCTGAACAACGGTGGCAGGAGAACACAGTCGGACACATCTCATGCTTGGGGACTGGGTGCAGAGCCCTGTATCACACTATACGGGAAACCTGAGCTACTATCACTCGTTAATATCAATATTAACTGCTTGGATGATAGGGATCAGGGAACAAGATTTAAAAGTTAACAGATGCTTCGTTTTCCAGCAGAACAGTTAAGCGAGGGTTACGTCAGCGTAAGAATCAAGAACAACTCCGCCGAAGTGAACAGACGCTTGCATAAGCAAGATCAGAATCAGGCACCAAGGAGCAGTCCAGGCACACTTCCTGCCTGCTGCCTGGGGGCTCTTTCACGCTGTGATTGGGAAACACCTCAAGTGAGCACTGAGAGGACAGCAGTGAAAAGTGGGGGGACCACAGCGGCCAACAGCCCAGGCTCTAAGACCTCGTGAGGTGAGACAGTCCCAGACGTCAGGCAGCAGCCCCAGCCACAGTATCTACACCACAGTTAAACAGCCCCTCAGCTGGAGTCCCTCGAGCCCTGGTCAGTTGGCATAGGCCGGTCCCAGGTCTCTACCATAAGGGAATGTCTACACTGCTGTTAAAGTACTCGGTCACAGCTGGTATCCGCGTGCATTCCACAGCTGGGTTCTTGGGAACACTCCTTTTCCTCTCAACTCCCAAGAGTCTGACACAGGGTTAAGAGCCCTCTGCGAAGACATCAAGAGACCCCACTGTTTGAGCGCGGGATCAGAAGTCAGATAGGATTTCAGCTCCTGTGTATTGTAAGTCTCTCTGTTTTTTTTTTTTAAAGGAAGCTTTTAAATTAGAATTAGAAAAATGTAATTAGGACCAGAAACTAAGCAAGGAGCTTGCCCCAGGAAAAACAGGCCGACAAGAGGCATAAGCTCTGCTTTAGCCAGGAGTCCTATGCTGCCAGCTTAAAAATGTCAGCTTTAAAAAAAACAGCCAAAACACATGCTGCTGCCGAATGTGTTTTCAGACGCTGAGCTGTTGGTTATGGTGTGAGGTCTGTGTAGCGGCAGCACATGGAAATGTAATCCCTCTTCATAGGCCCTGGCCAGGAGATTTTCAAAAGTCTGTTCGACGCTAACTTATTTCCCAGCACTATTTTATCTGGGGAGGCCATGATAAGTAGAAAATTGCTATATTAACGTAGAAATGCAATTACACCAGCTAGAGTAAACGTTAAAGGAGTATCTATTGTCATGCTTCAGGGCACAACCTAGACTTGTGGAGTAGGGTCAGGAAGAAAGTCGCTACATATACAGCCACATCATGGTATAGTCCAGTTCAGCACTGACTTTTGAAGTGGAACCTTCCCACCTGATGATCCCACTCTCTGTTGGCAGCGAACTTGATGTGGCTTTGGCGAAGCCCGTTTCACAGCAAAGCATTGCCCTGTTTCTCCAAGAATGCTACAAAACTCCCCCTAAAAAGGGCCCTGTCAAGATAAAAAATCAAATAGGTTCATGCCATTTGTGTACAGCACTTTGTTAATGCGCCTGCGTGTTGGAATGAGAGTTATTATGCCCTTGTTTATCTTGTGCTGGCTGTTGACATCTGGGCTCTATGTGGTTAGCATGATGGTTCTGGAGACTGGTTAGTTTTGCTCTCCAGTTCTCACATGTTAGAACAAGACTCTCTGGGTTCCCAGCTTGGCAGGGGAATGCTGGAATGTAAATAAATTGTGTCGAATTTTTTTTTTCCATGCATTATTACTTTTTTTAGTTGAGTAATTTAAATACCAGGGGCTTAGTCTCCTGAGAGCTATTATACTTTGGTCTAATCGTGAACTCTGTGGAGAAAGTGAATCAGGAAGTGTTATTTACCCCTTCCCATAACACAAGAACCAGGAGTCACCCAATGAAATGAATAGGCGGCAGGTTTAAAACAAACACAAGGCAGTATTTCTTCACACAACATCCAGTCAGCTGTGGAACTCCTTGCCAGGGGATGATGCGAGGGCCAAAACTAAAATGGGGTTCAAAAAAGAACTAGATAAGTTCCTGGAGGGTAGGTCCATCAATGGCTATTAGCCAGGATGGGCAGGGATGTAACCCCATGCTCTGGGTGTCCCTAAATCTCTGATGGCTAGAAGCTGGGACAGGACAACAAGGGATCAGACACTCCCCTGTTCATTCACTCTGAAGCATCTGGTACCAGCTGCTGTTGGAAGACAAGATACTGGGCTAGATGGACCATTGGTTTTAACCACTCCGGCCATTCTTATGTCTTAATTCTGGTCGTTCACTTGGTGGCCTGTGATATGCAGGAGGGCAGATGAGATGTTCTGGTGAATCTTTCTGGCCTTAAACTCTGTGGCTCTGGAGAACCTGGGGCAGGCCAGGGAGTGCCCAGGTGGCTTTGGGACTCCCTAATTTTGACCTTCTCCAGGAACCAGCGCAGCCCCCCAAGTGGATTGGATCCAGCTGCCTTCTGTCCTGACCCCTGTGTCAGGTGGGCTGTGTTGGGCTGCTTACCTTGGCCTAGGCTGGGAAAAATCTCCAAGGGGTTGTTCCCCCCACCGGGCCCCTCTTGTTGAACAGAATTGGATTGATTTTTGGGGTGGCAAGGACTGTCTTGCAGGGCCACCCAGAGGATTCAGGGGGTCTGGGGCAAAGCAATTTTGGGGTCCCCTTCCATAAAAAAAAGTTGCAATACTATAGAATACTATATTCTCGTGGGGGCCCCTGCAGGGCCCTGGGTCTGGGGCAAATTGCCCCACTTGCCCCTCCCTCTGGGCAGCCCTCCTGTCTTGTCCGGCTTAGACAGTCTGCTTGGGGCTGCCCAGTGCACAATAGCTCACGTTGTGGCAGTTTCTTTCATCCTGTAGCTTGTCCCCTCCCGAGCTGTGGCATCGTGGATGTCGGTGTTAGAACGTAGACTGGCGTGGTCTGTGGCTGGCACATCCTGGATGAGGCCTGAGAGTGACCTGCAGAGCTGAGATGCATCTGTCCGGTCAGATCGTGCAGTTCTGTTTGTTTCTCTCTCCCTTCATCCCTTTCTGGGCTGAAGGGGGATCAGTCCAGGTAGGAGCAGAGGTGGGGGCATCACGTACAGGCTCAGGGAGGAAGTGCCAGGAGCCTGCCAGGGCATCAAACTTCTAAACCCAGGCTAACTCTGAGGCTGGGACCGAATCTTGTCTTCTCCCCGTCGCTGATTTTCCCGGGGAAAGCCATGCACTTGTTGAACCTGCAGAACAAACCCAGCTTCCTCTGGGTGTGAAATGCCAGCCAGCCAGTCCCCTCGGTCCATGTGGGCACTTCCTCCTCACTGCACTGTGAGCCTTGTATTGCCCCCTGAGACTTGTATTGCCCCCCGACTTGAACTCTGCCATGTGACTCTCTGATCCTTTGCTGAGGAACAGGGTCGAGTTTCTCTCCGCTTTCCCCATGCTGAGTGAAGGCCTCTGAGCACCCAGGTTTGCCAGTCGAACAAGGCCAGGGATGAGTTAATGTCCCCTGCTTGCAAAAAAAAAAAGAAAAGAAAAGAAAAGAAAGAAATTAAAACCCCAGCAGTTCCTCCTCCTGTATCCACTGGGTAAAAAATTAACCAGCTTTTACAGTGAATTGGATGATTGTCCTTCGAGACAAAGAGCTGCCCATTGATCGCAGGCAAAGGAGTGCTGGGAAGGAGGTGTAATTACTGCTCTGCAAAAACACCGAAAAGCTGACTCCATAACCCCTAAGGTGGGAAGACGCGCATGCACTGGCCTCCGGGTCGGCCATTAGCTTTTGCTTTGCCCTATCTGGTTACATTTGAGACTGCTGTTTGAGCAGAGTTTGCTTTGTGATAAAGAAAGGCCCAGCAATCTTTCCTGATGCCGGGCTTGGCCCCGGGCTTGGCCAGCGATCTGCCAGCTTTCTAGAGGAAGAGATGGCAAGGAAACAAAGTTTACGGCTTATTTATTTTTGGAAGACAAACTGCACACGCCTGTCTGTAGCCAGGCAAATGGCATGATTTTTATTGATCTGTTTTTCATCTGGTGCACGGAAGAGAAGTAGCCCAACATTTACCAGCCCAGATGTACAATTTACTTGCATGCCTTTTTTTGGGCAGGGAGCGATCCACTGGCTCCGGACAAATGATTTCATGTTCTCGCTTCTGCTCGATGCAGCATGGTCCAAGCAGTGCGCAAGGCTCGCACGTAGGAGTCCCAGGGATCTGGTGCTTGGGAGCCCGAAGCCGGCTTGCATGAAAGCACTTTGGTGTCGCAGCCCCTGGCAGCCTGTGACACACTGTGCGCCCGCATATGTCAGTGCTTGCAACGGTACTCAGATAAATGCCACCCTGGTGCTTGCCCTTGCTCTTGCGGAACTGGGTGCTGTGTCCTCCATTGCTGGTGCAGCGACTGCTCAGATAGGGGCTGTGCCTATCCAGTTGGTCCCTACAGTGAAGTTCCCCGCATCCTGCTCACCCTTCGGGGACTGCTTGGAGCACGGGCCCTGCCTCCTGCCAAGCCCCTCGCTGGCTAGCTGTACGCAGGGCAGAGAATGGTCCTGCTCCACACTTGGTTTGTCCATTGTCCAAAGCAATGAAGAGACACCAGAACAATGAAATTTCCACTGCATGAGCAGAAACTCTGTGCATCCCCCTAGGGTTCCGTGCAGCGTTGTTCTGGGAAGGCCTCCATTTGGATCCATCCCAGCTTTAGCCCCTCCAGAGAAACTCGAGAGAAGGAAACTTAGCAAAGATCCAAACCCACATCTGAGGAAGGAAACTGTTAACGAAGATCCAAACCCAAATCCTAGAAACATAGATTCCAAGGCCCACAGGGCCCATTGTGATCATGTAATCTGACTGCGTGTGCAGCACAGGTCAGAGAACTGCCCTCCAACAATTCCGAGAGCAGAGCTTTCAGAGAAACATCCCATCTTGGTTTTAAAAGGGTCAGTGACGGAAAATCCACCATGACCCTTGGTAAATTGTTCCTAGGATGAATTATTCTCACCATTAAAAGTGTACGCCCAATTGCCAATCTCCGGTTATGAGCAAGGGTGTACCAACTGCATGCAGATCTGGTTGCCCCGTCTCAAAAATGTCATATTAGATTTGGAAAAGTTACAGAGAAGGGCAACAAAAATGATCAGGGGGGTGGAACAGCTTCCATAGGAGAGATTAAGAAGACGGACTGTTCATCTTAGAAAAAAGATGACAGGTGGCATATGATAGAGGTCTATAAAATCATGACTGGTGTGGAGAAAGTGAATAAGGAAATGTTATTTATTCCTTTCCCGTAACATAAGAACCAGGGATCAACCAATGACATTAATAGGCAGCAGGTTTAAAACAAACACAAGGCAGTATTTCTTCACACAACGCACAGTCTACCTGTCGAACTCCTTGCCAGGAGATGCTGTGAAGGCCAAAACTATAACATGGTTCAAAAAAGAACCAGATAAATTCCTGGAGGACAGGTCCCTCAATGGCTATTAGCCAGGCTGGGCAGGGATGGTGTCCATAGCCTCTGTTTGCTAGAAGCTGGGAGTGAGCGACAGGGGATGGATCATTTGATGATTCCCTGTTCTGTTCATTCCCTCTGGGGCACCTGGCATTGGCCACTGTTGGAAGACAGGATACTCGGCTAGATGGACCTTTGGTCTGACCCTGGATGGCCGTTCTTATGGAATAGCCGTGCAGGGGGCACTGACTTACGTACTGGTTGAACGCCATGTATGCTGCTGGCTTTGGCTCAATAGCCAGGTTCAGAGCTGAGGGTCTCTGGATCACCTTAATCTTGCAGTGATTTGTTTCCAGATGGAGGGTCTCTTACTCCAGCCCCAGGCCCACCTCTTGGTGGTATATAATAGAGCAGAGGGAAATAAGACTTAAATGGGCGTGAGCCGTTCTGAGAATCTGCACGGGAGTTGTGCTGCACAGCCTGCCATACAACAGTTGCCTGGCTTGGGCCAGTAATCAGCTGGGCTGATTTAAAATCAGTGACTTCGAGGGTGGAGGCTCTGTGTACTGTTTTATCAGTCTCCCACGCCAGCCGGTTCTCCCTTGCCTGTGCTGCACCCAGATCTTGCACCGCTCTGGTGAGCTTTAACAGAATGAGCAAACTTACTGTTGTAAAAATGAAAGGCGGCCATGTCTGGAGGCGAATGCGTGTTTCAGGCAGGCTGGGAAGCGAACTGATGTCTCTAAATAGATGTGAGAAAGTTACAAGCCATTAATAAGCGGAGCCGAGATGGGAACGGATCCCGTGGGGGCATCTAAGCAAGGCCACTTTCTGTGCATGCCTCGCAAATGAAAAACAAGGTTATCCATTTCTCAGTGGGCTGCGGCGGTTTTAGAAGTGCTTTGTGGGAAGAGGAATCCAGAGGGGAATATTCGGGCGACTGGTTGTTGCAGGAGGGGAACAGTGACAGCTGCATTCGATATCCGCATACAGAGCTAATGAGGAGATTTTTAACGGCCGCTGGCGTACAAAGGAATGGGAGGAAGTGGCAGGCCCGAATGTTCTGTCGGCAGCTTCTGCCATGTGGGAATGGATTGCTACGGGAGAGGAGGGCCAGCATATTACAGCTCCCCTGTGATCCTTTCGAAGCCCTGACTGCCAGCATCAAACCCCAGTGGGAGTAGCGAGAACTCAGCACCTCTCGCAATCTCAGGCCAGAGGCTTTTGACCCCTTATCCAGCAAAGCACTTTTAAGCATGTGAGTACTCCCGTTAGCAGCTCATCAAGCCATGGGACTTGAAACAAAGCACATGCTCTGCTGGGCTTGGGCTGCAGAGCCGAGGAAAATGGCTCTGCTGATGTAATCGCCGTCCCAGAGCAATGGGCAGTGACATGGGACGGTGGTTTAGTTTTTCCCAGATGGCCATGAAAATTAAAATGGCTCCCACTGTTAGCTCCACAGAGGAGGACAGTGCTGGGGACGGACGGGGGGCGAGCGGCCGTCTGGCTGGTGGGGGCTTCCTCCTGGGAAGTAGATTGGCCCGTGTGGTGGGGAAGAGAACATCCCATCAGGATGTGTGGGGAACATGAGCTTGTCATATCTGTCAGCGCTAAACTCTGCTTTTTTGACTAGCCTGGTGGAGTGGCGCGGAGCCCAGACCCCAGGCCGGGGGGAGGGAAGGAATGCCCGGCCGGTTTTTGCTCTGATTACTGTTAAATAAACACTTGAGTCAACGAATAATTAAAAAATGTCTTGCCACTCTAGAGTAAACAGAGCACTTAGATTCTTCAGTGTCTTACCCTGCCCTGTCGGGCTGTCGGCTACAACAGGGGCTTCTGGTTCAGTCCTTCATCTTGGTATTGTATTAGAGAACAAGTTTGTTTCCAGTGACCAGCTCTCCTCCTAACGCAGCTGCTGTAACACCTTCCTGCTTTTCGTGGGTGGTTCCCACCAGTGGCCTGATCCTGAGGATTTGTACCCATCACTCCTCTTGCAGGCTCCGCTTGGGTGTCTCAAGGTTGTCCGATAAGTGCTAGTCCCAGTAGGGTATTTGCAGAATCAGGCCATTTACTCTCTGTTCCCAGCTCTCCTGAAGGGCTGTGTGCATTGGGCCTGGTTCTCCATTGCCCCGGCAAAGTGGCCGTGTGGATGATCAGGTAGCGTTTGCTGCTCGCTTTGCGCGGGTGTTTCTGATGAGACAAGGCTCACGGCAGGGGACAGTCTGGCTCAGTACATCCTGCTGAACTGAAAGCCGGAGTCCAGCTTTCTGACAGCTGGGTAGTGAGGAGTGGGATGGTGGATGGGCCGTGTCTCCTGGAGAGATGGGAGGACAAGCTAAGGTGCAGGATAGTGTTAAACTGCTCTGGAGACGCTGAAGTGGCAGTCGCAGAAGAAGTGATGGAAGTTGGGACTGAATCTACAAGAGAGTGGAGGTTAAAGGATGAGGAGGAGACAGCTATAGGCAGATGCTATGAACTGGGAGGACCAGCAAGGAGTCTCTGGTCATGCTGGATTCTGCCCAGGGCTTCTGAGCTGGGGGTTGGGACGATGGCAAAGCACCTCTAATCTGGGTACCTATCTGGCCCCCAACACTTTGTCCTGTGGCATTAGGGGCAGGAAGCACAAATGCCCATTTCCACAGTCTCCTAGGTGAGAGGGTTGTAGGTATGTTCCCTTGGGAGTGGTCGAAACACTTTCATTAAAGGTAGGGCTGTGTGAGTTGGGGGTGGGCGTTTAAATGAGAAGTGGCCCCCAACCCCCTCTTTTCCAGCTGAGATGGGGGAAGAGTGAAAAAGCGAGTGGGTTTTTTCCCCAACAAAATCATATTGTCATTTTTTTTTTCCACCAACAAAATTGATTTGACACTTTCATGGGCCGACGGAATTTCAAACAAAACAAAAACACCTTAGTTTCTTGCAAAATATTTTGTGAAATATTACCCCCCTCATCCCCCCTCCCCCGTCTCTGGTGTGCTTCCTGAGAAGTGTATTGCATTGGTCCCAGAAAGACACCGGACTAGAGATGCTGAAATAGCTCAGTGATCATCAGGTGGAGAAGCGCTGCCTGTGATGGAGAGCAGAGATCTCTCTTCTTTGTGTAAGTTTAAAACAAAAAAATCCACACAAAGATTTTGCTCCACACGCTTAAAATCCAAACTGCCCCTTTTTGCTCCCAATTGCAGGGGGCAGCTGGTGGCCCAGCGACTCTGATCTCAGAGGCTCCAGTTACTGGAGTTTAGAGATGAGTTCCCCCTTTGCACTCCGCGCAGTCATTTCCCTCCTTGCCCCGCATCTGAGTCAGCTAGGCCCCTGCGCGCCTCTCTGTAACGTGGGAGGGTGCTTGTGGGGAAGACGGCGCTCTCTTCTGTGCTTGGGGGGAGGGGACGGAACAGGCTTCATGAGCAAAATGATGGTGCCACCCCCAAGAAGTGGCTTAATGTGACCCTTTTGGGGAGGTGGGGGAGTAGCAAAACTGTATAGGAATGTTATACCGAGAGAGAATAATGGAAAGAATCCACTTAGTGCTCTCAGGGATTTAAACCATAGGTATGCACAGAACAGGTCCAGCAGAGGCAGGAGAGGGGCTAGCTCCTTCCTTCCTCTCCTATCTCCCCCTGCCTCCATTCACACCTGCCGTGGTAGTGTGCCCCAGCTCCCGTCTGGATAAACTGCACCTCTTGGGATAATTCAACAGCCTCCGTGGCTCTCACGGGACTGCCAGGCAAAGGAGAAATGACTGTGACAGCTCTAATGGCAGGTGTCACCAGGTGGCACCGTCCTAGTCATCCATGTTCTTAGCATGTGAGCAAGTTTTCACTCTTGGGGAGACATGCTGCCGGGTTGTGTTTTGAGAGTTTCTGTGTAGAGGCAGCCTGGGAAGAGAGGTTGCTATGCAAGCAGGGGAGTTGGCTCTCTGCCTTGGTCTCCGATGCCTCAAAGAGGAACAGGGCTCTGCTGTTGGGCCGAGATTCCTGGAAGAAGGGATGGCTTTGCATGCGCTTTTGAGCGCCTCTATTCCCGGACTGGTGTGTGTGTAAAACCAAGGAGTTACCCTTGGAGTGTACCTGGATTCTTTGACTTTAATTTCTCCTCCAGACATTGGTGACTGCTGACCAGCAAGACTCCAGACATTGGCGACTGCTCAGCAGAGATGTTGTAATGGGCCGCTGGGCAACACAGCCGTCCTATGGGACTGGCTTTTGATCATGCCTGGAAAATTCATCCCTCCAGCTTCTCTCTCCAGGCCCGCAATCCTGTTTAGCCTTTTAGAATTTGTTTGTTCTCTGTTTCAGATCTGATGAAATATTTGCTCTTGGGAAACCATCTGCAGCAAGCATGTTTGAACAGTGTTCTGGAGGGCTAGGTAGTTGGTGTGTGTGTGTGTATATATATATATATATATATATATATAAACAATATGTATATAAACAAATCTTAAGCAAACAAATCCACATTAGTAGCTTTATCAAGAGGTCATCTATTCAGAGTTCTTGGCCCATCTCTCCTGTTCTCATTAGTTCCTTTTAAAATTAGCTGGCAGCTTCTGCTGGAATGGCTATTCCTGTGATGGGATTGGAGCTAAATAGCTTAGAGGCGATGAGGATTTTGTTCATTAGAGCCCAAAGCAGAGGCAGAAACGCGAAAGCCGGCAATAAAGAGACATCAGCTTTTAGGTTTGGTTAATGGCCTTTAACACCCACCTCCCCAGAATCTGGCCTGTACTGTTTTAAAACAGGAACTAGCAGGCCTCAGGGCGACGTCAGGGATTTTTTGGTAAATTACAAAGCTCTCTATACGGATCAGCTTTCTCCACTCGATAGTCTGACTTCCCCTGCTTGAGACCGGCAAGCGCTTTGAGAAGTAGCTTGAAAGCTTATCCCAGGGCTGTTGCTGCTTCTGTGAACGCCTTTCTGTCCTCTCCTGAAACCGAAGAGAGGAACGAGGGAGGGGAGGGAGCAGTGGGAGACGCTCTGGGAGGGTTTTTAAGGCTGCTCGGTGCAAGTGGAGAAGCAGTGGAATGAAACTGTGCAAAGAATGACTGACTTGTGACCCAGGTGGGCATAGAGAGGCCTTTCCATTGTTCGCTGCTGATCAAAACTTGCTGCTGGAAATAGCTTCTTTGCTCATGATTCTTAATAAGGTGCCGCTCTAATGTTTTGGTTTTTGTGCGGGGGGAGAGAGGGCTTGGTTTCCATTGCTGGGCCCTCCGGGTTTGGGAATGCGCTGGTGTTTGCTAGCACAGATGTGTCTGTAAAGGTGATGGTGTGGAGTTGGAGGCAGAGCTGTAGCTGTCTGACGTTCACTCTCTCTGATGCTTTTCCGGTTGTGCTTTACTTGAGCCTGTCTTGCCTCCCGAGTGGAAATGAGAGGCCAATCCGGGGTCAGGACTTGGCTGAGTCTCATTCCCACCCCCACGGCTAAAGAACCATTGCAAATACTTAATCTTAAATCTGTGCTCCTAATGAGCTGGCCCACATAAGTGGATCTAAATAGTGGTGAGTTCACTAGGGTTGGGTATTTCCTCCCTTGCTGGCTGTTGGGGGAGATGCTGCATAAGGGGCACCTGACTGCTGGGACAGTCCTAGCCAGGGTCTCCCCTTCTCCAGTGCACATGAGGCCTGATCCTGTGAAGCGAGCGTGCATGAGCCTGGGTGTTATCGTACACGCGGTCTGTCTTGCTGAGCGGCTGCTTCTCCAGCAGTAGCACTGCCAGCTCTGCTGCTCACGCCTGCACCCACATACTCAGTCCAAGGCCTTGCCCACCCTCCGCTTTTTGCTCTGGTATCAGCCAGCCTAGGGTGAGACAAGCTGGTGCATCCTGGTTGGGTTTCTACTGCAGGAGCTCGACTAGCACTCGGGACAGAGGGACCAGGACTGGATGGGCACGAAGGGCGAGTGTGCAGGTGCTCTCTTAACAAGATTGAGGTTGTTGGTGGGGTAGGGAGGGATAGGCTGGCCCTGGTCCTGGACCTGCCTTGAGATGGCTGGTCTCTGAACGTGGCCCCATGTGCATGGAGCCCAGGGCCAGGTGTCCAACCCCCTGGAGAATAGGAGCCCTGCATGAATCGTTCGGCACTGGCTAGTACTGCTAGGGGTCTTATCCTGGGTTTTCCACGAATGCATCCTCCACCGGCTTATGACTGAGGTCCCGTGTGAGCAGGGAGCAATGTGCAGACAGAGAATAGAGAAGGGCCTGGGAAACCCATTCACTCAGTCTTGCTTCCCCCCTGCTTCAAGTCTCCAGCTGCAGCGGGAAGCCAAGCCAGCTGGCAACGTGCCTCTGTGAAATGCTCTTTGCTGGAAATGTCTCTGCTGCGTTCCCGAGAGCCGATGGCTCCAACCCGGTGCTGAGCTTGAGGCCAGGGCTGCAGGTAACTCCTCAGAGGGGACTGTCCGGGCCGTATCAGGGACTCGGTGCCAGCACAGGCGGGTGAAAGACATTCCTGAGAAAGCAGGGGCGACTAAGGGGCTGGGGATTGCAGGGGGCTCTCCCAACCATCTCTCCCTTTCTGGCTAGGTGGGGGCGCTCTGGGTGGCAGACCCAGGGTTCCACTGTGCAACACCTGACACCGTGCAGTGCCTGTGAGCCTAAGGAGTAAAGCATAGGACAGTATCCGGTCAAAGCTACAGGGGGGAATGTCAGGACGCTCCACGGCCCCTCGTCATGCAAAAAGTGCCCTGCAATTTTCCAGGACCACGAGTGTTTGGAGTCTGTTTTGCATCCCCAGCAGGATGGCCCAGCCCAGCGTGTTGATTCGTGGCTCCCTCTCAGAGGGGAGGAAAGCCACCAACTGACCCACCGTCCCCACTGCCTGCCACGCTCTGGCTTCTCCTGGAAGGTGTCTCTCAAATGCTGTCCAGACCTGACCCTGCAAAGCTTCGGGGAGCTGCTGAGGTCACAGCCTGTGGTGTTCATTCCGCCTCAGCTGGGTGTGGGGTTAGACTCACCCTCATTTATCAGCAGTGTGGTGCTTGCAGTGTCTCTGAAGTCCTCGGTGTGGGGTTCTGGGGCCCTTTGGTTCTCCCTCCCCAGTGCCCTGCTGGGAAGAGCTGGCCCCCAGGCCCTGCAGAAGCCATTGGCACAGCTTCCAGTTCACCCAGAGGAGTCAGTATAGAGCAGGATGTGGGGCGATAGCTCTGAGCCCGAACTCGAGCTCAAGGGTTGAGTGGAACAAATATGTTCCCATGACTCGACACGTGACGAACCCACGTGTCTTTTCCGTAGCGCTGACAGGCGGAGCAGGGCTCATGGGCGTCCAGGCTTCCAAAGCTAACAGCGGCTACTGGGGCGGTAACAGGAGCTGATCCTCCAGGCACCTGGAGATGGCTGCATTGGGCATATTAGCAAGAGTCTGATTTTCAATCTCTCTCTAAACGGTGGGCGCAATTCTGCCAGGGAGGGAAACAGCAGAGGCAGAGATGATCCGAGAACGCAGGCAGGTGGCTTCCTTGGGTGTGCTTTGCTCGGAGTCATCTGAAATACTCCAGCTCCCTGAGGGGAGCAGTGCAGAGAGACAGGGCTCTGGCAAAGCCCAGGCTCTGCCCCTGGGAAGCCGGGCACTGCAGTGACAGCTTCCCTCACCAGCCATCTCTCGGATGAGCTTCTTGCTCCTTCTGCATTGGGAGCAAGGGAAGTCAGTCATGCCCACAGGCACAGGAAGGGAGTGCTGCTGAGTGGTTAGAGCCGGGCACTGAGTTGGGATGGCTGGGTCCATTCCTGGTTCTGGCAGACTCTCCATATAACCTTGTTCAAGCCACTCTAAACTGGGTCAAACGGCCACCTCGCCAGTGGGTGATGCTTGTGCCATGTTTGTGACGCACCTCGGGCCCCCTGGCTGATGTGTGCTATGCACTGGGGCTGCAAAGAAGCCATTAAAGTGAGGGGCCGTTTAAAAGGCTGGGGACTCCCTGCCTGTGTGATGCGGGGTCAGTGACAGGACTTGGCTGAGTCTCTCCTGTTTTCTCTCTGACGGTGTCTTTTCCCATCAGTCACGTTGGCCGGAATTTTCAGAAGTGCCCGAGTGGATTTCTAGCCACACCTGGCCGGCGGGGCTCTGAGCTCTCGAAGCTCCAGCCCGTTATTAGTTATTCCCTGGCATTCCCCTCCCTACTGGCTGTGCCCTGGCAGATATTTAAAGACATATTTATATAGTGGAGCTGATTTTCCGCTTAACAGGCCCCGGGGGTGAAACCAGAAGCTATTGGTTTATGATGCAGCAGGGAAAACATAATGCAATTCCTAGGCACAATCCTAGCCATTCAGCCGGTGGAACGAGCTGAGGTTCTGGGGGATCATCTTGGCCAGAGATAATCAGGGCTAGACTTTGCACCTGTCTATGATGGGAGAGTCAGGAAGGTTGGAACTGGTTGTGTCACAGCTTGTGTGCGAGAACTAATGATTCACTTAGAACATAACATAACATAAGAGCAGCCACCCTGGGTCAGACCAAAGGTCCATCTAGCCCAGTGTCCTGTCTGCCGACTGGCCAATGCCAAGTGTCCCAGGAAATGAACAGAACAGGGAATCATCGCGTGATCCATCCCCTGTCATCCATTCCCAGCTCCTGGCAAACAGAGGCTGGGGACACCATCCTTCACTCCACATGAGTCTCCGTTAGAACCTTGAACCCACAGTAATTTGCATCATCCTGTCTTGGTGAAAGAACTTAATTGTCAGACTCTGGGTCAGACCCCAGACCTTGTCCTTTGCTCCTCTGCCAGCAAAGGAACTAACAGCTGGCACGACTGTCCGAGATAGCAAATAGAGGGATGGATGGAAGAGCCCCCTAACCTTCAGTCCTGTGTGGGGTTGGGGGGACCCTGTTATCTCACACTGAGCTTCCTATAACCAGAGAAGAGTTGGAGACTCAATGAGGTTCGTTGGGCACCTCCATATGGCAATTTAATTTAAGCTGGGAAGTGATCAGACACTATGGGTGGGCAGCTGGTGTGCTGAGACCACTGCCTGTTCTGCTGTGTGCTGACCACTGTCACCTGATTGTTTTCCTCTGCTTCCCCTCTTGGAGCAGGGACTGTCTTTGTACAGCGCCTAGCGCCTTGGCGCCCTGCTCCACAACCACAGTACATATAATGACCGTGGTGATGGCAGCTGTTGCACTCCCCGTAAGGCAGCGGTCCCCAAATTGTGGGGCATGTCCCCCAGGGCGTGCTGAGGAACATTCAGGGGGACATGCAGCGAGGACCAGGCTAGCCCCCATGGAGGGTGCAAGGGAGTGCCACATCCCCAGCCCCGCTCCGCCCCCAGCCCCTCTCCACTCCCAACCCTGTTCAGCCGTAGTCCTGCTCGGCCCAAAGCATGCAGATGGCAGCCCCACTAGATTTGCTTAGCCTTGAAGAGTCCCAGAGGAATAATTATCTAGCTGGGAACCTCAAGGGCATGTCATATAGGTCAGGCCCTGCTTTATTACCCTGACCTTTAGTGTGAAAACAAGGGGTTGTGTGGTGAAACACCAGCATCATACATGTGGGTTGCACAACCTTACGGTGCTGCATCCTGCCTCGACCCCTTTCCTTGCACGCTGTGCTGTGTTCCCCTCCCTGGCTGGCCGTGTAAGCTCTTCCAGGCAAGCACTTGTGTTTGTAACGTATCTCGTGCCCTGATCACATCACCCTAGTTACCAGTAAACCGACTGGAGTTCGCTGCTGCAGAAAGTCAGCAAGTTCAGTCTTGCGTGGCTGGATTGTTTTAATCCTCCCGCCTTCGTTGTGCACAGCAGTTCAGGTTTCCCCTTCTCTTGGTGTGCCGGACTCCGTACTTCAGGGGTGTAAACCGAACTCCTGTGGGAGGCCAGGACGTGGGCTTTTCCCTGCACACCGCAGTGCTTAATTGGCTCCCTCCATTATGGTGTTAGACCTTCCTTTGAAACACAGGGTGTCAGGCACGGCCGGATTAGACGGGTTTGCTGGACCGGATCAGGTCACTGGCACGTTACGTGCGCTTTGGGCCGGAATTTCCTCCCTACTGGAACGGAATCCAAGACAGATGCTGAATTTTCAGGCAGTGTATTAAGGAGAAGCTGAAATCTAGTGGAATAATGTTGGGAAACCCGCTCACCCTACAAACAACTCGGCTAAGGTGCCAAATTGCTCCTGTATTCTCCCTCCGCTCCTTTTCGTTTCTGGTTCTCTGGTTGTGGTCACTGCCTGAAATGTCTTCACCTGAAGGCCCTGTCCGCTCAAGTCTCCCCGCTGTGACTTGCAACTTCAGAGACGCCTTCCCCGGCCCGTCTCAGCACCCGTCCGTAAGCTGAAGGCCTAGGACACAGCTGTGTCAAAGCTGAACAGATCTTGTTAGGGGACTCCACATGTTAATTGCAAAGACGCCGGACCTCCCCTTACCTTGTCTCTCTCAATTGCAAAAAGAGGCATGAATCCAGCTGTGCAGGAAAGGGCTGCCTTTGTGAACAGATGCTGCCTCACGAAAGGGGGCGTCGAGCTCCCTCGGGCTGCAGGAGAGGGTAGGGAAATTGAAAACATCTGGATCTGTTCAGTCTCTTCCTCACATGGTCAGGTTTGTTCCTGGCTAGCTTTTCGCTTCCGAAGGGGCTGGCCCAGGCTTTGGTTTTGAAATGTACAGTGCAGGGAGCTACAGTCCTGTTGATTTGGTTGTCCACTTGCATCACATCCAATAAAGCTTTCAGCTGAAGAGGAACGTGCCCTTCCGGTTTTGGGAACACTTGCTGTGTTCTTTGCCCCTGTCTGGAGAGGAGTCTTAGGGCAGGTCTACACTACAGAATTACTTTGGTGGAACTACGCCGCCCCAGGGTGTGAACCGCCCCCCCCCGAGTGCCGTAGTTACACCGATTTAAGCGCCAATGTAGACAGCGCAGACGTCGCTACTGCCTCTCAGTAGGATTAACTACACTGACGGGAGCGCCCGTTGATGTAGAGCATCTTCATTAAAGCGCTACGGCTGCGCCGATATCAGCGTTTTATGTGTAGACCTGCCCTTCGAGTCTGTCTACACTGCAGTGGGGAGGTGCGATTGTGGCACATGTGGACATAACCGAGCTACCTTTGAGCCCCGTAAGCTGGCGACTTGGAGCGCCTTCTGGCGGTTCAGAGAGATGCTATGACAGCGGAGCCCTAACTCTGACTAGACAGAAGGAAAAATTGCAGAATGAGCCATATGGGACGAGCGGCTTCCCCATCCTGTCTCTCTCCACCGTACCCAGCTTCCTTTGCCATAGCCTGAGAGTTCTCTCTACTTCTCCCTCACGCCATCTTCCATTCAGCAGGGACCGGCGCAGAGAGCTTGGGCCTTCCTGGCCGGTGGGTGCTCTGCCTCTCAGTGGAAAGGGCTGAAGCGTTGTCCTAGGGAGGAGTGGGCGCAGCGCTGGCTGTCCCTTGGGGCTTCTGAGCCAGGCAGTGAGGGAGCTTGGGTCAGGCAGCCCTGCAGCTAATTGTCCCCGCAGGAGCCCTAGGAGCTGCAGAGCAGTTGGAGGCTTCTCAGCTCTGCACCTGGCTGGCATAGGAGCCCCAGCTGTGGTCTGGTTCCTCCTGCCCCCCGTCCACCTCCAAAGCCACCATTAGCTGGCCAAACTGGCCGAAAAGCTATCCCGCCATTGTCATAAACAGATAGCTAAGGGTTAATGTTCTTTTACCTGTAAAGGGTTAACAAAAAGTTACCTGAAACACCTGACCAGAGGACCAATCAGGAAACAAGACTTTTTCAAATCTGGGTGGAGGGAAGTTTTGGGTGTGAGTTCTTTGTTCTTTGTCTTGGTTCAGTGACCCTCTCAGCTCTGAGAGTGATCTTTCTATCTCCAGGCTTTCTAATGTTCTGTTTCCAAGTTGTAAGTACAAGGATAGTAAGACAATAGGTTTATATTTTTTTTTGTATTTACATGTGTGTAGTTGCTGGAATGTGTTAAATTGTATTCTTTTTGGATAAGGCTGTTTATTCATTTTTTCTTTTAAGCAATTGACCCTGTATATTGTCACCTTGATACAGAGACCACTTTATGTCCTTTTTCTTTCTTTTTATATAAAGCTTTCTTTTTAAGACCTGTTTGAGTGTTTTTCACTGGTTAAGGCTAAGAAACGAAGGGAGTGGGAAAATCTCTTTGTGTTAGATTTACTAAGCCTGACTTTGCATACCCTCTGGGTGAGAGGGGAGAGAGATTTGATCCCTTGGTACTTGTGTTTCAAGGACTTGAAGCAGGGAGTATCCTAGGGTCCCCAGGGCAGGGAAATCTGGGAGGAGGTAAAGAGGGGGAAGGGAAGTGGGTTATTTCCCTTTGTGGTGAGACTCAGGGGATCTGAGTCTTGGGGGTTCCCCAGGGAAGGTTTTGGGGAGACCAGAGTGAGCCAGACACTGGAATTTTTCTGGCTGGTGGCAGCGATATCAGATCCAAGCTGGTAATTAAGTTTGGAGGTTTCATGCTAGCTTCTCATGTTCTGAACTCTAAGGTTCAGATCTGAGTAGGACAGTTATGACAGCCATGGGTCCCCTTAGCCCCGATGGCCTGAGCTTCCTCTGCCACTGGCCAAATGGGCCCTGCTCGTGGATGCATTTCGTGGGGCATCTCTAGAGTTACTTGGGTAACATGAAAGGCTCCCCCCACCCCTCCGTTCTGTGACTGTGGCCCTCTGCCCTGCTCTGCTGCCGACACCGAGCGTGCCACACACTGCAGGGAAGTGCTTGGGCTGGGGGCTAGCACTAGGGGTTGTGGAGGTGACCTGGTGCGTGTGAAGCACGTGTGCTGTGTTAAACCGAGCCTGCTTGTGTTCCTAATGCTACAGGAAGCAAGGGAGGTCTCCTGTCTAAACGCACCTTCCATCAGGCTGAACAACCTTAATGCGGCTCTTCCCCAGAAAACCCTCCCCTCCGCCACCTGCCTTCCCAGGCCCCGGCAGGATGTGAGGCCTGGTCTACACTATGAGTTTAAGCTGATTTTAGCAGCATTAAACCGATTTAACGCTGTACCTGTCCACACTATGAGGCCCTTTATATCAATATAAAGGGCTCTTTAAATCGGTTTCTGTACTACTCCCCAACGAGAGGAGTAGCACTGAAATCGGTATTACCATATTGGATTAGGGTTAGTGTGGCCGCAAATTGACGGTATTGGCCTCCAGGCAGTATCCCACAGTGCTCCACTGTGACCGCTCTGGACAGCAATCTGAACTTGGATGCAGTGGCCAGGTAGACAGGAAAAGCCCCGCAAACTTTTGAATTTCATTTCCTGTTTGCCCAGTGTGGAGCTCTGATCAGCACGGGTGGCGATGCAGTCCCAAATCCAAAAAGAGCTCCAGCATGGACCGTACGGGAGATACTGAATCTGATCGCTGTATGGGGAGACAAATCTGTTCTATCAGAGCTCCGTTCCAGAAGACGAAATGACAAAGCGTTTGAAAAAAATCTCCAGGCTACACAGTGCTGCGTGACAAGCGTAACAGAAAGCCAAAGAATCAAATGGACGCTCATGGAGGGAGGGAGGGGGTACTGAGGACTCCAGCTATCCCACAGTCCCCGAAAATCATTTGCATTCTTGGCTGAGCTCCCAATGCCTGTAGGATCAAACACATTGTCCGGGGTGGTTCAGGGTCTATCTTGTCAATTTACCCCCCTTCCCCCTCCGTGATAGAAAAGGGGAAAAATCATTTCTTGACTTTTTTATACGTCACTCTATGTATACTGCATGCTGCTGGTAGACACGGTGCTGCAGCAGTAAACAGTAGCATCCTCTCTCCACCCCTCCCCGGTGGCAGACGGTGCAGTAGTACTGATAGCCGTCCTCGTCATGAGCCCATGAGTGCTCCTGGCTGGCCTCAGGTGAGGCCGGCCAGGGGCGCCTGGGTAAAAAATAGGAATGATTCCCGCTCATTCCCAGTAGATGGTACAGAACGGCTGGTAACTGTCCTCATCATAGCAACTGGGGGCTGAGCTCCATCCGCCCCCTCCCTTTCATGCGTAAAGAAAAGATTCTGTACTGCCTGGACTATCATAGCAGCAGGATGCTGGGCTCCTCTCCCCCGCACCGCTTAATGTCCTGCCTGGACTATCATAGCAGCTGGAGGCTGCCTCCCCCCCCATTTTATCTCACTAACAAGTCAGTGTTTCTTATTCCTGCATTCTTTATAACTTCATCACACAAATGGGGGGGACACTGCCACGGTAGCCCAGGAAGGTTGGGGGAGGAGGGAAGCAATGGGTGGGGTTGTTGCAGGGGCACCCTCCGTGAGTGGCATGCAGCTCATCATTTCTGCGGGATCTGACACGGAGCGGCTGTGCTCTCTGGTTCTCTAGTACACTTGCCCCATATTCTAGGCAGGACTGACTCTATTTTTAGATACCATAAAGGAGGGATTGACTCAGGGAGTCATTCCCATTTTTGTCTTTGCGCCCCCGGCCGACCTCAGCTAGGGGCACCTATGACAGCAGCAGACGGTACAGAACGACAGATAACCGTCTCTGCTATCATGCAAAGGCAAATGAATGCTGCTGTGTAGCGCTGCAGTACCGCGTCTGTTAGCAACATCCAGTAGACATACGGTGACAGTAAAAAAACACTGAATGGGCTCTATTGTTGCCATGCTATGGCGTCTCCCAGGGCAATCCAGGGGAAAAGGACGCGAAATGATTGTCTGCCGTTGCTTTCCCAGAGGAAGGAATGAGTGACGACATTTACCCAGAACCACCCGCGACAATGATTTTTGCCCCAGCAGGCACTGGGATCTCAACCCAGAATTCCAAGGGGCGGGAGAGACTGTGGGAACTATGGGATAGCTATGGAATAGCTACCCACAATGCAACGCTCCGGAAATCGACGCTAACCTCGGACCATGGACTCACACTGCCGAATTAATGTGCTTAGTGTGGCCGCGTGCACTCGACTTTATACAATCTGTTTTACAAAACCGGTTTATGTAAAATCGGAATAACCCCGTAGTGTAGACATACCCTGTGAGCGGAGTGGAAAGTGACTAACCGAGCAGGCAGAGGTGCACCCAGATTAAAGCTCACATCTCTGTCCTCGATTAGTTCCGTGCTTGTGTCTGTCCGCAGCCCTCTTGCCTCTGGAAGTGCCCGATCTCTGCGTGCAGAGCTGGCGAGCAAATCAGCAGAAATCCAGACACCACATCACTGCTAGGCCAACCAACCATGGCGGACCTGTTCTTTGACTTGCTTCTTTCTTAGGCCAAATGCAGCAGGGAGCGATCTTTGCTGAGGTTCTCCAGGAACGGCCTGTTGGGTTTTTTTTATCTTTTCATTGGTTTCATTTTCAGAGCCAGCAATTCCCTCCTTTCCCCCTCCAGCACTGTGGTGTGACTAAGATCAATTGTTTCTCCTACACAGTACTCCTCACGCAGATCAGCTGTGCAAAAAAATGGCCTGAAGGCAAAGGAAGGGAAAGTTTAGGCCAGACCTTAAGGAAGATAATTCTCAGCCCCCAGAGCCATCAGGCCAGAATGCCTAGGGAAGCTGGCAGAGGCACCAATGCTGCAGATCAAAGCAATGAAGAACAATGTTGCAAAAGGCAGATGATCTGAGGGCTGACAAGCCCCTTCTGCCCTTGCGCACAGCCCATCACCCCCTCAACTCCCACGGTGCGCTTGGGGTGCTCAAGGAATGTCGGCCCAGATGCTACACTCCCTTGAGTCAGGAGGGAAGGAAAGCAGCCAAAGTTCCTCCAGTAACCCGGCTATGAAATAAGCTCTACTTTCCTGAAATATTGCCAGGTGCAACCTTGGGTCATGGGTGATAACGAATTTGGTGGCTTCTCCCCACTTTTGTGTTCATGCACCACCTGTCTGATGCAATGTTGCTGGATCTGGACTAGTGGGGAGGGGCCAGTAGCTCCGAGTGGAAGTGAATTGTCCTCACCATGCGTGAGCCCTGAGACAGGAATAACACCAGGAATGCTCCGGACCAGGGCTGGGTGGGAAGGTAATCCAGGACCTCCCTACCTGGCAGGTAACTCAAGCTCCCGTTATGTCTGGTACAACATACTTAACTCTGCCCATTGAAAACACAGCTCGCTGTTGGTTTAACTGAGCCAAGTGTGTGCTGCTCCGGCTGATCTCCTGTTCGATGCCTCGACGGAGAGCAGCCTCCCCATTACCCCAGGCACGGAGACGTTCTTGCTGTGAAAGTCAGGCCCCTGCGGCGCGTCCCGTCGCTGGTTGTTGCATTAACATGGACGTTTGTGTTGGTACAGCCTGGCCGTAATGAGCGACAGTCTGCAAATATCCGCCCGCGAACGCCGAGGGCTGGGTGGTCTCCAGCACACACTGGCAGCACGGGGGCCCTGCCAGCGAGACCAATGCCAAGTGGTGAGTAAGCAGTGGCAGCTGGTCTCCTCCAAAGGAAAGCCGCTCTGTGTGTGTGGGGGAGAGAGGGAGCTGAGCAGTTCCTGTTCCACGTCCCTTCCAGCAGCCCAGGCTCGAGGCAGTGTCACAGAACCATCCTCCATAGAGCCGTCGGGTCAGCTAGTCTAGCCCCCTGCCAAGACGACTTGGTACTTTCCAGTGGGATGTAGCTCGGCTTCGGGAAGCAGGGAAAAGCCTTCGTGCCTTCCCCGGGCTCCCTTGATGAGTCAGCGGTGGAATGGGGCGTGGGCCCCAGCCTTGTGCTCCGGGCATGAGAGCCTGGGATTACAGGCTTAGGGGGCAAAGCCTCAGGCTTGCTGCCTGCCATAGGGCTAAAGTCAGAATTCCTGTGCATGACGCAGCAGGTACATCTGGCCCCTTGGAGCAGTGTTGTTACTGTAACCCCGCCCCGCGCAAAGGCCAGGTGCCTGTGCCCACAACCGCTGCCTGTGCCGACCGGTTGTTTCCCTGTGCTTCCCCTGGCTGTCACTTTTCTCGTATTCGGGTTGTAAGCTGTTTGTGGCAGGGTCAGTCATTTCAGGGTGTGGGGGATGTGCAGTGCCTAGCAAAGCAGGGCCTCGATCCAGGTTTGGGTACCTAGATGCTAGCATAATAGAGATTATCACGTCACCTTCCCACAGCACAGAGGTTACCACACTTTTTGCCGGCACAACCCCATTGTAATGAATTATTTCCTGCCCCAGGCACCACGGAGGGTACCATCGTGAAGAGCACCAAGGCGTGCGAGGTCACTCTAGGAGGAACAAAATGGCATCCCCTGTGCACTAGGGATTGCAGTGATCCCAGCAGCTGAGGGCGTGATGTCATTTGGGTCCATGGCCCACTGTTTGGGAACTGCTGCTGTAGCACTCGTCATTTGAGGTTCTTGCAAAGCAGTAAATCTCCCAGTGCGCTGGGCCTTGGGCATTGTCCCTACTTTACCTCGGCAAATTGACGTGCCCAAGGGCAGTTAGTGGCCAAGCTGAGGGTAGATCCCAGGAGTCCGATTCCAAATACCTCCCCTGCTCTGACCACTGAGCCACCCTTCCCAGGCAGGAGTGGCTCCGGTACAGTGACATCATGGCCTGCCATGAAAGGAACCTTGTTGGTGTGGTTTCCAGGGAGCAGCTCGAGCAAGGCCTGCACCGAGGCACAGAAGGGACCACAAACCCAAGAGGAAAGCGATACCTTGTGGGGATCAGTCGGGAGGTGACCTGAAAGCCAAGCCTCTCCTGCTTCCCATTCTGAAGCAGATGGATTCCCAGCCAGTAATGGGAACAAACCCCTCCTGTCCCAGGGGCCTCCTCTCTGCTCCAGAGGCTGGTGGCAGGTTGAGAAATCTTTCTCCATAACACTTCTTGCAGGGGGTGAAGATCTCTAACCTACGCCTAAAATCTCTAGAGACTGTGGGGTCTGTCCGTGCTGCTCTGGCTTGCAAGCAAAAGCAGGGTGCGACCGAGAGAGACCCAGGCTGCTGGCAGCGGGGGACAGTAGACGGGGACAGAAGACTGGATGGCTGAGCATTGTACTGGGAGCCAGGAGCAGCTGCCCTGCCTCCCATGGCTTTGGGAGATTGCTGAATCTCTCTGGCACAGCTTTTCTATCTGCGAAACAAGGGCAGAACCTCCCACAGGCATGGAGGATTCAGGGCTGAACTGCTCTGAAAGGAGGAAAGTCCTGTGCCCGGGCCAGTGGTGTCCTGATGCCCCAGCATGTTGCCACGGGGTGCTAGGCTGCAGGTGCCATCTGCTGGGCAAAACTTAAACCCAAGATTCTAACCACGTGCAGCCATGATATATCCTAGTGGTTCTCAACCAGGGGTCCGGAGCCCCCTGGGAGCCATGAGCAGGTTTCAGGGGGTCCACGAAGCAGGGCCAGCATTAGACTCACTGGGCCCAGGGCAGAAAGCCAAAGCTCCCCTGCATGGGGCTGAAGCCTGAGGCCCTGAGCCCTGCCACCTGGGGCTGAAGCCGAAGCCTGAGCAACTTAGATTTGTGGGGGTCCCTGTGGCATGGGGCCCCAGGCAATTGCCCTGCTTGCTACCCCCTAACACCGGCCCAGGCTTTTATAAACAGAAAACCAGTTATTGGGGCACAGATGGGCCATGGAGTTTTTAGAGCATGTTTGAGGGGGAGGGGGGCTCTGAAAGAAAAAGGTTGAGAACCCCTGTTATATCCCACATGGCTACCCAGGAGGCAGGAGTGGTCTGTCCTTGTGTCCTGCCCAAATTCTACCTGGCCAGTCACTTAGTCTCCTTCAAATTCCTTACTAGAGTCAGCTGGAGGTGGCACTTTTCACTTCTTGTCCTAAAGTCCTGTGCAGTTGACACAGCTGCTGCATTGTCAGTAGTAGGAGGTGTGAATCTCTCTCTCTCTCTCACACAGACATAACGCGTTTGGATTTTGAAAGGTGCTGGTGAGAGATTAACCTATATAGGGCCAGTGCTTTCAAACCCAGTAAGCGGAGAGAAAAATTGCCTGGTTGCGAGCCAGCCTACCAGGCCTGGGATGTTACGGGGTAAGTCTAAGGTGTGCTTCCCTCGCTTTGAATCATTACGTGACCGCGTTCCTGCTGTGACGGGGGCTCGCAGAGAAGCTAAAAGCTAGCTCTGTCTCTCTGTGATCCTTTGGGACGAGTCGGCATTGCTCAGAACTCCTACAGAAAAGCTGCCCCGATGAAAGCATGGAGAGTCTCGCTGACTTACTCGCCGTGCTGGAGAGCGCTGGAAAGCTGGCAGGGATCAAAGGCGACGGCTTTTATTGGAGTCTGAACAGCTCGGAAGCTGTGAAATAAAGAGAACGGAGTCTGGCTGCCCGCCTTGGCTGCTACGCCTCTCTGCCCACCCCCCTGGGTGTGAAAGAGAACCTGACGTGTATGCAATGGCTCTCTGCCTCCAGCAGTATCTCGGCCTCCCTCTGAGCTCTGCAGCTTCCCCTGAGCGGGTTCAGTGCTGATCAGCGAGACCAGTAGATGGGAACACGGGGCAGCTGCAGGAGGTGCCAGTCAACAGGCCGCAGCCTTCCCTCGGGGCTGGTACTGGACATATTCCTGCAGCGTGGCAGTAGGAGGCGCCGTCTTTCAGGTGAGACTTAACCCCCAGCCCTCCTATCATGGGATTGTCTTCCATGTGGGGCTCGCAGCTGCCACTTCCCTCACCGCCCTCTGCTCCCGGTTTAGCTAGTTAGACGCTTAAAGCCGGAGCAAACGGTTAGCTCTGCCAAGTCTCTCTGCCCTCCTGCCTGTCTAAGTGGCTTTGCTCTCCCGTGGGACGGCCGGGTAAGTTTCTGGATGATAAGGGAACCGCAGTGCCATATCCTTCCTTTCACGCGGCTAGAGCAATGTGACCGTTCAAGCTGGAGACGCTGGGCAGAGCTGACTCCCTTTGGTGTCGCTAGCTGTCTGCCGGCTCTTGCTCCCCGCATGCTTTCAGCCTGGGCAGGTGCACCGGAGGGCCCCGTTTCTTGCCACAATATTCTGAATTGGAAGAAGACCAGCTGCAGCAAAACTCAAAGGGATTGGGAAGCCGGCGCGCCGTGCACGCCCTCTGCTTTGGTGTTAGCAGGAATTCACACCTTTCCCTAGACTCGCTAGAAAACGACACGGCACATGGGGAGGGCGGGGAAATTTTTGCTGATGGTTTCCACCTCTGGCTTACGGTTTAGCAAGTTGCTGCAACTGGTTTGGCTTAATGAATGCAGCATGTTCAGTTAACGACGGCTGCTGTCTGGAAACGGCGCCGCATGTCATGAATCAGAGGCATTGCACCTTTAACTCCATGGTGTGGCTGTGACCACCACTTGCTGTCTTGGAAATGAGCTACAATTGTCAAAGGGGGTTTGCCCTGGTAACCTTGCTTCACCGTGCACGGACGCAGTTGGAGGCTCGTGCAGGAGCCTGGGACCACCTGGGTTCTCTTCCAGTGACCTCCCCAGAACCGTAGGCAAGTAGCCCTGCCTCTAACGAGATATATACTGTAGACAGATAAGAAGACAGAAAATGTCATATTGCCTCCATAAAAATCCATGGTGCACCCAGATCTTGGATCTTGGATACTGGTCACCCCATCTCAAAAAGGATATATTGGAATTGGAAAAGTTACAGAGAAAGGCAGCACATCTGATTAGGGGGAAGGAACAGCTTCTGTATGAGGGGAGATTAAACAAACTGGGACCGTTCAGCTTGGAAAAGAGACAATTCTGGGGAGATATGATCAAGGTTTATAAAATTATGACTAGCGTGGAGAAAGTGAATAAGAAAGGGTTATTTACTCCTTCCCATAACGCACAAACCAGGCTTGCCCAATAAAACTAACAGGCAGCAGGTTTAAAACAAATAAAAGGCAGTATTTCTTCACACAAGGCACAGTCAACCTGTGGAACTCCTTGCCAGAGGATGTTGTGAAGGCCAAAAATATAACGAGTCAAAAAAGAATTAAATAAGTTCCTGGAGGATAAGTCCCTCAATGGCTATTAGCCAGGCTGGGCAGGGATGGTGTCTCTAGCCTCTGTTTGCCAGAAGCTGGGAATGGGCGACGGGATGGATCACTTGAAATTGCCTTGTTCTGTTCATTCCCTCTGGGGCACCTGGCACTGGCCACTGTTGGAAGACAGGACACTGGGCTAGACGGACCTTTGGTCTGACCCAGTCTGGCTGTTGTTATGGTCTTATGTAATTCTCTTTTGCCCTGTTTGTAATCGGTTATCAAAGTTATCCGTTACCCATCTCCAGAGTGTCTGAGTGCCTCCCGAGCAGTTAAAAATAGACATCACCCTAACTCTGTCTCTTCCTTGCCTGGCTGTAGAAGCAGTTTGGTTGGTTCCCAGGGTCAGCGGGTGGGTGGCGTATGGAAAACACTTTCGGGGACAGATAACTCTAAGGAGTGGGTGAGGTTTTTAGTCAGGGAGGTCTCTTGCAAGAGCGAATGAAAGCACTGAAATTGTGCAGTCCCTGGGACTGTCCTTGCTTCCCCCTTGCACCCTCCCCCACTGGCATTGTCATTGTTCCTGTAGCTCAGACCTGTCCTAGGAGATTGTCGTGGTAGAAGGTGTGCTGATCTCTGTGGGAACTGGCCCAAATGCATGGAGGGATAGCGAGACCTTGAGCTGGAATCTGTAGTGGGTGAACCTGGCAAATCGATAAATGCAGTGCACTGGAGGAGTGACTCCCCCTAGGTTGCTGTCTGAAGCATGAATCAGCTTAAATCTTCTAAAAACCCAGACCCGGGAGCAGGGTTCATGACATCATGCAGCAGGGAGTTCCGCAGGCTACCCAATCCCTCAAGTGTTTCCTCTTGGATTTTTTTTGGCTTTAATTTGGTCCTAGATTAGTTTGTTCTTTCAGGTGGGGCAGATAAGTACAGTAGGAAAACAAGAACTAGCCGAAATGAGGCTGAAATATTGGCCCTAACTGTTCAGTGCATTCCATAGGACTCTGTGCTGGATGCAGAATGCAAATAGAGACTCTGGTACCACAAGGATGGCTGGAAGTCCCACTTCTTTTTAATTATGTTTATTATCTCAATTATCTAAACTGAAGCGCTCGGATTGCAAGGTATAATAAAACACAAAGGATCCCCTCATCCTAGAATTCATGGCATTGTTAAACGTGAAGTGTTTGTGCATCTTGCATAAAAAGATCTGGAGGAGCAGGGATACATCAGTTTATTCCCATGTCGCCTCTTCCGGAAATGGCTGCTCCCGAGCCTTTCAGACGCTGTATTTATGATGCACATTGAATGAGTAACTGAGCTGTTACCCAGCTGCACGGCATCTTCTGATTTCTATAATACGTGGGCCACTGTTTGCCTGTGGGAGAAAGTAGCCATGTAGATCTTTGTGCGTTTGGATTTAACGAGGATAGCAGGCTTCTGGGGTTTGGTAAGGTGTGATTTCTATTTGAATGTTTTTCCCATAGGCTGTGCATGTTTATTAAATTCAGCAGATTAATACTGTTGAAAGAGGAGAACCTATCGGAACAGAATCCCTAGCCAGAGGGAGTGATGTGCAGTGGCTAGTGCAGGGGACGCTCAGAACTCCTGAGTTTCTATACTTACCCTGCTACTGACTCATTCTGTGTCTTGGAGTAAATTGTGTCCCCTCTCTTTGCCTCAGTTTCTTCATCTATCAGAAGGGGATAATGCTTCTCATAAACAAACTAGGGAAATGCAACCTAGATGGAGCTACTATAAGGTGGGTGCAGAACTGGTTGGAAAACCGCTCCCAGAGAGTAGATGTCAGTGGTTCACAGTCATCCTGGAAGGGCATAACAAGTGGGGTCCCGCAGGAATCAATTCTGGGTCTGGTTCTCTTCAATGATTCAGATAATGGCATAGAGTACACTTATAAAGTTTGCAGATGATACCAAGCTGAGAGGGGTTGCAAGTGCTTCAGAGGAGAGGAATAAAATTCAAAATGATCTGGAGAAATGGTCTGAAGTAAATAGGACGAAATTCAGTCAGGACAAATGCAAAGTGCTCCACTTAGGAAGGAACAATCCGTTGCACACGTACAGAATGGGAAGAGACTGTCTAGGAAGCAGTACTGCAGAAAGGGATCTAGGGGTTATTGTGTGCCACAAGCTAAATATGAGTCAACAGTGTAACACTGTTGCAAAAAAAAGCTAACCTCATTTTGGGATGTATTAACAGGAGTGTTATAAGCAAGACACAACTAATTCTTCTGCTCTACTCTGTGCTGATTAGGCCTCAGCTGGAGTATTGTGTCCAGTTCTGGGCGCTACATGTCAGGAAAGATGTGGACAAATTGGAGAGAACACAGAGAAGAGCAACACAAATGATGAAAGGTCTAGAAAACATGACCCATGAGGGAAGATTGAAAGAGTTGGGTTTGTTTAGCCTGGAGAAGAGAAGACTGAGAGGGGGCATGAGAACAGTTTTTAAGTACATAAAAGGTTGTTACTAGGAGGAGGGAGAAAAATTGTTCTTAACCTCTGAGGATGGGACAAGAAGCAATGGGCTTAAATTGCAGCAAGGGCGGTTTATGTTGCACATTAGGAAAAGCTTCCTAACTGTTAGGATGGTTAAGCACTGGAATAAATTGCCTAGGGAGGTTGTGGAATCTCCATCATTGGGGATTTTTAAGAGCAGGTTGGACAAACACCTGCCAGGGATGGTCCAGATAATACTTAGTTCTGCCATGAGTGCAGGGGACTGGACTAGATGACCTCTCGAGGTCCCTGCCAGTCCTGTGGTTCTATGATTCCCTGTCTCATGGGGCTGTTGTGGAGCTTAATGTTTGGGGAAGTGCTTTGCGATCCTCAGATGAAAGGATCGGCATGTTCCGTTCCTCAGCTTCCGCTTTGTGTTTCAGGAGCACGGTCGTGGTTTGCCGTGAGACGCGCAGGAGCCGGTGGGGCGATCTCCAGTGAGCTAGGCCCCTGTCTACTGGCACAGAGTTTGTATTGGCAGAGCAACGAGCTCGGTCACCTGGGAAGATGAGAAGACGTATGGCCTGTTACCTGTTGGTCCTGTTGGCGACCGCGACCACAGGCTACCCCTCTCGACGATCCGCTGTCGATTTGGACGCGACCCCAAGGATGACAGTCGCCTATAATGGTAAGGAAGTTTGGTTTTACCCCTGCCCTGGAGAGTTGTAGGACTTGTGAGAGCAGCTGGACACAGTGCATAATTGGAGCATGGCCGGGCGGATGTGAAGGCCGCCTGGCTACGGGGAGTGGAAGGTCCTGGCAGGGCTGGCTCCAGGGTTTTTGCCACCCCAAGCGGCAAAAAAAAACCCCAAGCCCCTGCGATCGGGATCGGCGGCAGCTCCACCGCACTACTTTTTTCTTCGGCGGCAGGTCCTTCCCTCCAAGAGAGACCGAGGGACCCGCTGCCGAAGAGCCAGATGTGCTGCCCCTTCCCCTTGGCCGCCCCAAGCAGCTGCTTGCTAAGCTAGTGCCTGGAGCCGGCCCTGGGTCCTGGGCAGAGGTCCTTAGATCTGTGCTTAGCTTCTGCAGCGAGCACTGTGCAAAGCCCCAGGACGCACAAGAAATGGGGTCTGGTGAGCTCGCGGTGTGCCCCCTCCTCCTCTCTCCGATGACTCCCTGGGGATGAGGCTGATGATTCCCCCTTCCCTCTGGTCCCTTTGTGTTTCGGGAGGTGGGGGAGGGGGAACCGGCTGGGAGAGCAATCAGCCTGCCCTGCGTGCTGTCTGGGAGCTGCTGCCGATTGCTAGCGCCAGATTGGAGCTGTCAGCACGACAGCATCTGCATGTCCGATGACATCAGCATCTCCGCTTTCCCAGGCTCCTGAGGCTCGAGGACATACGGCCGCAGCTCCTCGAACACGAAGGCTCTTTGGCAAGGCCTGTTGTTCCTGCCTGCCCCTGCTCAGCCCCCGGATGCTAGAGCTTCCCAGAGCAATTGCATTAGACTGACCTTCCCTGTGACATCCCTACCTGCTTCCTTCCTGGGGCTTGAAGGGAGGGTTTTGTCTCCTCTGCAGAGGGACCAGCCTGGGGTCCACACACCATCCCATGTAAACCCCAATTCTGCTCATAAGTGGTGCGTGAGCCTTGTCCTGGCCCCTCTGCCTAGGGGTGAATTCCGCCTGTGGTGGGCTGGAGGGTGGTCAGATAGGTTGTTCCAGGCCTGCCATGGTATGGCTTTGTTGGCGGGACTGGTTTCTCCAGCATCCTGCATCATCTTCCCCGACCCATGGACTGACTCCTGGTTGCACTGTCGAAAAGGAGCGGGAGTCTTGCACTTGTCTTTGATAGACGGAAGGCAGCTTGGCCTTTGCCCTGCGGGCTGGGGTGGTGACATCTCACCTGAGATGCCGCTAAATACTTCTAGACATTTTGGAAATGAAGCCAAGGCAAGAGCCTCTACCTTACAGGGATGATGAGAGGGCCGATTAATTAACTAACGGTTGCACAGTGTTTGCTTAAAGGCTGATGGAGCGAGGAGAATTCAGTTCTCATGGAAAAATAAAACCTTCATGTAACTTCAGCAATTTCTTTGCAACAGCAAAAGTGTTGGCTGAAATATCCTTGCGGAATGCTCAAGAGAAGCCAAGAACTTGGTTAAAAGTTCACATTTGAGATGAGTAGATGTCCCATGAGCATCGTGTGGGCTAGCGGGTTTAGTTTAGGGCTTGGCGCCAGGAGGTTGGTCCCAGTTTCTTCACACGTCTACCGCTGAGGGCGTGATTGCTTTGAAAACCAGAGAGCTCCTTATAAACCCTTAGCCACGAAGCAGTTCGGTGTCATTGTTCCATTTTACATAAGAATGTCACCACTGGGTCAGACCAATGGCCCATCTAGACCAGTACATAAGAATGGCCAGACTGGGTCAGACCAAAGGTCCATCCAGCCCAGCACCCTGTCCTCTGACCGTGGCCAGTGCCACGTGCCCCAGAGGGAATGAACAGAGCAGGCAATCATCACATGATCTATCCCCTGTTGCCCATTCCCAGCTTCTGGCAAACAGAGGCTAGGGACACCATCCCTGCCCAGCCTGGCTAATAGCCATTGATGGACCTGTCCTCCAGGAACTTATCTAGCTCTTTTTTGAACCCAGTTATAGTTTTGGCCTCACAACATCCCCTGGCAAGGAGTTCCACAGGTTGACTGGATGTTGTGTGAAGAAATACTGCCTTGTGTTTGTTTTAAATTTGTTGCCTGTTAGTTTTATTGGGTGACCCCTGGTTTGTGTGTTATGTGAAGGGGTAAATAACACTTCCTTATTCACTTTCTCCACAACTGTCATGCTTTATAGACCTCTGTCCTATCCTCCCTTAGTCGTCTCTTTTCCAAGCTGAACAGTCAGTCTTATTAATCTCTCCTAATACAGAAGCTGTTCCATCCCCCAATTGTTTATGTTGCCCTTCTCTGCACCTTTTCCAGTTCTCACATACCTTTGTTGAGATGGGGCGACAACATCTGCACGCAGTATTCAAACTGTGGGCGCACCATGGATTGATACAGTGGCAATTTGATATTTTCTGTTTTATCATCTATCCCTTTCCTAGTGGTTTCTAACAATCTGGTCGCTTTTTTGACTGCGGCTGCACATTGAGTGGATGTTTTCAGAGAACTATCCACAGTGACTCCACAGTCTTTTCTGAGTGGTAACAGCTAATTTAGACCCCATCATCTTGTATGTATAGTTGGGATTATGTTTTCCAATGTGCATTATTCTGCATTTATCAACATTGAATTTCATCTGCCATTTTGTTGCCCAGTTTTGTGAGGTCCTTTTGTAACTCTTCCCAGTCAACTTTGGACTTAACTATTTTGAGTAATGTTGTATTGTTTGCAAACTTTGCCACTTCACCGTTTACCGCTTTTTCCAGCTCATGTATGAATACGATGAACAGAACAGGTCCCGGTACAGATTCCTGTGGGACCCTGCTATTTACCTCTCTCCATTACCTTTGTCTCCTGTCTTTTAACCAGTTACTGATCCATGAGAGGACCTTCCTTTTTATCCCATCAGTGCTTACGTTGCTTAAAAGCCTTTGGTGAGAGACCTTGTCAAAAGCGTTCTGAAAGTCCAAGTACACTATATCCACTGGATCCCCCTTGTCCACATGCTTGTCGACCCCCTCAAAGAATTCCAGTGAATTGGTGAGGTGTGAGTTCCCTTTACAAAAGCTGTGTTGGCTCTTCCCCAGCATATTGTGCTCATCTGTGTGAGTGAGAATTCTGTTCTTTATTATAGCTTCACCCAATGTGCCTGGTACTGAAGTTAGGCTCGCTGGCCTGTAATTGCCAGGATCGCCTCTTGAGCTTTTTTTAAAAATCGGTGTTACATTAGCTACCCTCCAGTTATCTGATACAGAGGCTGATTTAAGCAATAGGTTATGTTCCCCCGTTAGTAGTTCTGCAGTTTCATAGCAGAGTTCCTTCAGAACTCCGGGGTGAAGCCCATCTGGTCCCGGTGACATAAATGACACAGTATTACCAGTTTGTTCCAAAATCTCCTTTGTTGACACCTCAGTCTGGGACAGTTGTTCAGATTTGTCACCAAAAAAGAAGGGCTCAGGTACGGGAATCTCCCTCCTGTCCTCAGCCGTCAAGACCAATGCAGAGAATTCATTTAGCTTCTCTGCAATGGCTTTGTCTTCCCTGAGTGCTTCTTGGGCAGCTGGGTTATGCAATGGGCCTAATGATTGTTTGGCCGGCTTCTTGCTTCAGATGTACTTTAAAAAATGTGCTAGTTGCTCTTCTGTTCTTTTTGGGCCTGCCAGGTTATACATTTACACTTGACTTACCAGAGTTTCGGGTCCTTTCTATTTTCCTCAGTAGGACCTGACTTCCCGTTTTGAAAGGCTGTCTTTTGGCCTCTTATCTTTTCCTCTCTTCAGCTATGGAGGCGGGTTTTTGGCCCTCTCGCTGTTTTTTGTTTTTCTTCGGGGGAGCCTCTGTTACGGTGGTGGTTTAAAAGTTGCCAAAAGTTTATTGATGAGGAACATGAGGCACAGAGAGGGGAAAGGAAGGAATAGCCCAAGATGGTATCAGAGCCTAAACCACTACAGACTAAAATGCTTCACCTCTTCCTGCAGGAGGGGAAGTTGCGGGTGGGGGGAGGGCTCCCCTCTGGTGCTGCTTTTAAGAAAAGAAAATCTAAATGCATTATTTCTTAACAAGGCTTCAGCCAAAGTGGACTGGGCTCTGCCCTCGAGGAGCACGTTGTTCACTAGATGATGGCTAGGTGCGAGAACGTGCAGGGCTGAAAAATAATTTCGGTGCGTGCTCAGTGGGTGTCATTGGAGCTTTTGAGCGGAACCTGAACGAGCTCCCTCCCCCTTAAGACATCTGTGTGCTTTGCCTGCCTGGCTTGAGCTGCTGCTGGGACAGCTGGCGTGAGCCGGTGGGGAGATAACACTTCACCGCTGCATGCAGAAGAGTCCTTCCTGGCCAAAGCTCAGGACATCCAGAAGAGCTGGTGAAAAGCCCATGCACCCCAAAGAGTGAGAAACCTGGGGTCTACCTGCAGTCCTATCTTCGAAAAGAAATCCTAGGAAATGAAATGCCAAAAACTTGGCTAAGATGGCCCGGGTAGGGTTGCCAAGTGACTGGTTTTCGACTGGAAAGTCCAGTCGAAAAGGGGACCTGAAACGTCCAGTCAGATCTACTGACCAGACACCCAAAGTCTGTGGGCAGGAGAGGCACCCAGTCGTCACCTGCGCCATCCCCTACTCAGCTGGGGCTGCCTCTGACCTGCGTTAGTTAGCCGCAGCTCCCAGCTCCGGCTCTGCAGGCAAGTCCCAGGGGTGGAAGAAAAGCAGCAAGCGATGGGGGGAGCGGGAAGAGAAGTGAATGGGGGTGGGGCCTTGGGGGAAGAGGTGAGGCAGGGATGGGGCCTCGGGAAAGCAGGGCCTCAGGGGAGGGGCCTATTGGGAAGGGGCGGGGCAGGCAGGTTCCGTAGGCACCAACTTCACCTCTGTCCGGTGGGTGCTCAGCCTAATCCCACCCCGTACTGCCCTTGCCCCACCCCCATTCCATGCCTTTCCCAAAGTCCCTGCCCCTCCCTGCCTTTTCTCACCCCAGCCCCACCCCCATTCCGCCCCCTTCCCCCAATCCCCGCCCCTGCCCTGCCTCTTCTCCGCCTCCTTCCCTGAGTGCACCGCATCCCCGCTCCTTCCCCCACATCCTGGAAAGTCCATCGCGCCGCCAAACAGCTGTTAGGTGGTGGGAAGCTCCGGGAGGGAGGGGGAGGAGCAGGGACGTAGCACGCAGGGGGAGCTTAGCTGCCGGTGCGTGCGGAGCACCTACTAATTTTTCCCCCTGGGTGCTTCAGCCCCGGATCACCCACGGAGTCGGTGCCTATGGCATTCCTGCTTAGAGCGTCCAGTTTTTCAGTATTACAAAGTTGGCAACCCTAGGCCCAGGGTCCAACAGCATCACCGACTCTGGCCCCGCTGTGCACGCTAGCAGGGTGACTTTGTTCCTCCACCCGCTGAGGGCACGTCTGTGCTGTGACTTCCAGCCTGGGCAGACAGACTCGCGCCATCTTTGCTCCGCTCACAGTAGCCGGGGCACCCAGCTCAGGCTAGCTACCTTCGCTCGGGCTGATTAGAACGTGGTTGGCCAGCCCAACTTGCTGCCCATGCCGCAACATCCATGCTGCTGCTTTTTAGCGTGCTGGCTCGGGCAGAGCGCATGCGAGGAATCGCAGCATCCAGCTGCCGCGTAGGCATGTCCATAGAGGCCCTGAGCTGACGGGCCTGTGTCTCTTGCCCCTGGCAGGAGAGGCTCATGCTTCGACATGCGGAATCAGCTGGCGACATTAGAGGAGTGGTCGATACGCTGGAGGGTGGGGATAGGATACAGATAAACCTAGACAAATTAGAGGACTGGGCCAAAAGAAACCTGATGAAGTTCAACAGGGACAAGTGCAGAATCCTGCACTTAGGACAGAAGAATCCCAGGCACTGCTACAGGCTGGGGACTGAGTGGCTGGGCAGCAGTTCTGCGGAAAAGGACCTGGGGGTTACAGTGGATGAGAAGCTGGATATGAGTCAGCAGTGTGCCCTTGTTGCCAAGGCCAATGGCATATTGGGCTGCATTAGTAGGAGCATTGCCAGCGGATCGAGGGAAGTGATTATTCCCCTCTATTTGGCACTGGTGAGGCCACACTTGGAGTATTCATCCAGTTTTGGGCCCCCCACTGCAAACAGGATGTGGACAAATTGGAGAGAGTCCAGCGGAGGGCAACGGAAATGATTAGGGGGCTGGAGCACATGACTTATGAGGAGAGGCTGAGGGAACTGGGCTTGTTTAGTCTGCAGAAGAGAAGAGTGAGGGGGGGATTCGATAGCTGCTTTCAGCTACCTGAAGGTTACTAGATGGTTCTCAGTGATGGCAGATGACAGAGCAAGGAGCAATGGTCTCAAGTTGCAGTGGGGGAGGTTTAGGTTGGATATTAGGAAAAACTTTTTCACTCAGAGAGTGGTGAAGCACTGGAATGGGTTACCTAGGGCGATGGTGAAATCTCCTTCCTTAGAGGTTTTAAGGTCAGGCTTGACAAAGCCCTGGCTGGGATGATTTAGCTGGGAATTGGTCCTGCTTTGAGCAGGGGGTTGGACTAGATACCTCCTGAGGTCCCTTCCAACTCTGATATTCTGTGATTCTATGATAATAGTGGTGGCCCAAGGTTTTCTGTGTGTTGTTTCTTTCCAGCTAGCTGAGTTTTAGTATGTTCCTCACTAATCTAGTTGAGTTGATTCTCCTCTCCCTTCCCACCCACCCCCACGAGGTTCAGGACCCGCTCCATGAGCTGGGCTGCCGCTTAACTCAGCAGCCATGATGTGCCCTGGGTCGCCCAGCATGGGTTTACAAAGGCAGCTGGGTGCCTGGGGCGGGAGGAGAGAAACGAGCTGGTATGCCTTTTTCGCTGGAGGATGACTGTCAGCTTGTGTGTGGCGCGTCCCAAACGAGGCAGCGAAGTGGCTGTGGCTGGTTTCTCTAGCAGCTGGAAGAGCGTCCCTCCATGGCACGGAGACAATGCGGGTGCGTCACACGCATAGATTGGCAATTAATAGTGTTTAAATGGAGCTCTGGAGGCTTTTCAGATAAGCCCAGCACACCAGATGATTGAAATCCACTTAGCTCAGGCCTGTCAGCTCAGCAGAGCCCGTGTTGTGCTTTCATGATCGGGGCGCAAGCTTGCAGCCATGGACAGTGTGTGGGATTCGCCGTGGCTCTTTGGAGCTGTGTGTGTGTGGGAAGGGAGGGTTCCTGCCTGTGTGTGTTGTGTTCACAGGTAGCAATGGGCAGTATAGCCTAGTGGAGCGGGCACTGGGACTCAGGAGACCTGGGTACTATTCCTGGCTCTGCCATTGGCCTGCTGGATAATCGCTGGCAAGTCACTGCACAACTCTGTGCCTCGGTTTGCCCATCTGTGAAACGGGGATAATGCTCCCAACCGCCTTTGTAAAGCACTTTGAGATCTGAAGAGGAACAGCACTGTAAGAGCTAGGAATTCTTATTATTCGACAGTCATTTCCATCGCCTAGGCTTTGAGCAGACAGGTGCATGTGGGCACGAATGGGCGAGCGGATTCTGGGGCGCTCGCCTTGTGTCTGAAAGATTGTTCCAGGCATCCTCGCTCTGTTTGGATTATTCGTCTTTGTACGTGGTTCTCAATCCAGCCCGCCCTCCCAGTGAGGTTTTCCTTTGCTGAGTCAGGCTGCTTTAGGGTGACCAGATGTCCCGATTTTCTGGGGATAGCCCAGATATTTGGGGCTTTTTCTTATATAGGTGCCTATTACCCCCACCCTCTCTCCCGATTTTTCACACTTTCTGTGTGGTCACCCTAGGCTGTCTAGAGATCTCTGTACCGGCCACGACCTCAGAGCAATTGACAAAATAAGGACATTTCCTTCCCAGGGAAGTGTGCAGGAGTGCGTGTGTTTTGGGATCACTTTTTATTGCAATAGAGGCCCCACTGGAGTTTACAGACCCGAATCCAGATATTCCTGGAGCCTCTTTGCCAGCTGGCTTTAAGACAAGGGGAGGGGATGTGACTTGCCCACTCAGGATCACACGGCAGCTCAGTAGCAAAGCTGGGACTGGAATGCAGGTCTCGGTCCAGTGGTCTAGCCACTAGGCTACGCTGCCTCTCACTGCACTAGCTTGGCCCTTCAGTTTTTGGCTGTATTTGGCACTCCATAAAATTCAGAGCCCATGGTAGTGGCTAATCCCAGCGCATGCTTCCCACTTGTAGCTCTGGCCGCACACCGCTGGCGTGATCAGAATTCCAGGGGGGTTGAACACATCCCTTCTGTTTGCCCGGTTGGTTTGAATAGGCTTTGCCCTGGGCCAGGTGGGGAAGACGTGTTTCGTGGTGCAGGTGACTGCTCCCCTCCCCGCCCAAGGCATGGGAGCAGATAGCTTAGAGGTCACTGTGTCCCCCAGAATGTCACATCTTATCTGTGTGAAGCACGTCTCTGGGTGTCCCCAGACCGCCGTAAGTGAGAGGACAAAGGGCTCTGACTGCGCACAGGCGCCACGCAGGGGTGGTGTAGGAAAGTGATGGTTTGTTCCCACACCATGAGACTGCACCTAGATCTTCCTGCCCCGGCCATTCGCCTCCTCCCCTGCATGCTCTACCCAGCAGCGAAACAGAGCCGGGAGACAAACGCCAGTAACACTGACACCTCGGTGCTGCGCACTGACACCTCGTCTCACTGCACCAGCTGCCGCTGGCGTCCCTGCTTCCGTTCCCATTTTTGAAGGCTTTTTTGTGTGTGTGACCTGAGCGCTGGAGACAAGACGTTAACTTCTAAAATAAAGGACTGGCTTGGTGAACCGCTGAGGATGGAGCCGGTCCAGCCCCTAGATGTGTGCATGTGTGTGATTCCTCCCACACACACCCTGTATGCGCCTTGCATGCACACACTGGTGGGGAGAGAGCTACGGGAGGTGCTGAAATATTCTTCACACTTCTTCAGAACATTCAGCGTCTTAAGATGCAAATCTGCAAACCACGGGTGTGTGTCCCTGTGTTAATCGAAGGCCTGTGAATAGCGGTGCTTGTACAGAAATGTACCTGCAGGATATAAACAGCTGGAGATCACACATTCCCCGGAAACTGCTTGTGTTGGGGTGTTTTGGTCTCCCTTTCTCTGCCTTCTCTTTCTGACAGCTGCAGGGGCCACACGGAGAGGGGAACAGTGCGGGGCAGGGCTGAAGCCACCTCATCTGACATGATTTGGTTCCATCCCTGGTGATCTTTGGAATCCTAGAACCACTCCCCAAATTGGAGCACAAAAGTGAAATGGCTCCACACTGGCTTGGTGGCGTTTCATGGCGGGATCCTGGCGGGCAGCTTTGTACCAGGGCGGCTCCTTACCCCCATAAGGGGACTTGGCTAGATGTTGGAATAGCCCATTTCTGTGGATTTGTGCATTCATGGCCTTTTGGCCACCCAGGTATCTTCAGACTGTCTGGAATTTGCATAATCTCTCTTTAAACAGAAGTCCTGGGGATCGGGGACGTGGTCACTGGGGAGGAGAGAAATCCAGACGCGTATTGGTCCCTGTCTGGGTTTTTTCTCTGTAGTGTGTGTGGAATGAGTACTTCCTTCCGTGCCCTCTGGGTGCGGGGAACCTGAGATCTGGGCAGAGCGGTTGGCTCCTGAAAGAGCTGGGTTGTCATGCAGGAGCACAGGGACCATTCCAGGAGCACTGTGGGTGCGGCCCATGGCCCAGCGAGATGCACCGTGCGTCACGAGGGAGCTGAGCCTGCTCTCTAGGCTTGGGAATGGTGTAACAAGGGCCTTGAAACAATAACGGGTCATCTTGGCATGGTTCTTCTCATCTCACAACTCTCTCTTTTGGTGCTAGGCTGTTAATCGACTTAACATAGCTTGTAGTGTAGACATGCCCTGTGACACTCGAGGAGTTGCAGGAGACCATTCAGAGAGAAGTGGGCGGATAACCCTTCTGCCGCCACAGGACAAAGGAGAGTTAGTGAGTTACGGGTTGTTGTGATGAGCCCAGAAACCAGGGTCTTAACTGAGTCCCCGGCTTTTGGGGCCTGGCAGAGTTATGAATTTAAGGGCTGGTCTGCCCTAGAAAATTCCATTGACCCAGCCACGGTGCTCAGGGGTATGAAAATCCACCCCCTGAGCGAAGCAGTTAGGCCGACCTAAGTCTCCGTCTGGACAGCACTAGGCCAACAGAAGAGTTGTTCCATCGCCCTGGCTCCCTCCTCTCAGGGAAGTGGATGACCTAGGCTGCTGAGAGACGCACACCCTCAACCCTGTTAGTGTAAGGAGCGTCTCTACTCAGCACCGCAGCTGGGCCGTTGTCGCGTTTGAAGTGTGGACGAGGCCTGAGCTCCCCGGCTGGTCTTTAGAAGGTGCTGCGCAGGTTTCCTTTGAGGAGGAGGATGGAGAGGTTGGAGAGTTACAGTCGCCCTCGTTCAGGTAAAAACAGTGTACGTGTTTCTTGAGGGTCAGGGGCTTCTGCACCCCACCCCCTTCCTGCCTCCCTGAAGGGTTTGCCCCACTTCCTCCCTCCAGGGAGAGCTCCATCGTGTAGCCACCAGCTTTCTTGACCTGGCTCTTTGGAGCTGGCCCTCGATGCTCACCAGCATCAGCTGAAGCTAGGGTGACCAGATAGCAAGTGTGAAAAATCGGAAGAGGGGGTGGGGGGTAATAGGAGCCCATATAAAAAAAAAGCCCCAGATATCAGGATTGTCCCTATAAAATCAGGACATCCGGTCACCCTAGCTGAAGCCCCTGTGCTGAGGGTTGACCGTAGCAGTCTCTAAAAACAGCCCCTTGCAGTCCCACAGCTCCCCACCTGTCACCTCTGCTCTCTAGGTTTGGCCCCCGTCACCTCTGCTCTCTAGATTTGCTGGATGGGCTTGTTTCAGGCCGGAAGCCCAAGGGGAGGTTGGCAGCTGCAGTCGGAGGGAAAGTGGCTTTCCAGCCCTGTGTTCGGTCAGGAGTCCCCCTGTGATGCAGCTCAGTGTGTTAACAAGCCATGACCCCATCAGGCAGCCTCCCCTGGGGACCAGGTCTAGATGAAACATCTGGATGCCGCGGCTTGTGCTGCAGATGTGACCCATTTTACGTAATGTATCCCGTGTTAAATGCAGAGGGGGTCGATTCATAAATTCTGGTCCGGGAGACGCTGGGATAAATCCAGAGTAAATAAATTGAAGTCAGAATTGAGCAATGCTGTGGTAAATTTGTACCAGATCAGAATCTGGGTTATGGGCGGGAGGGGGCCGCATGCGCCTCAGGCATTGGAAATATAGCTGCCCTAGCACGGATTCAAGGAAGAGTGAGTGAGAGAATGCAACACATAAGGAATAATATTCCTGGACTTCCCTGTGGAGTAAGTCTATATGTGCTTCCCTGGCACAGGCCTCACAGCTGCTTCTGACTTTTCCCATGGCGTTCAGCTGTGCTGGGCAGAAGGCTGGATGGAGAGCAGGGCCCTTTCTATCAATGAGGGGCTAGTGCAATTGAAGGTTCTGTAAACAAGAGGCATTGGACCTGCAAGGGATGGCTAGATGGCCAGCCAGGTGGGGCTGGGACAAAGATGAGGACAGTATGAGGAAAGATTAAAAAGAGACAACTAAGGGGGGATATGATAGAGGTCTACACAATCATGACTGGTGTGGAGCGTGGTGGTGAGCCCAGGCTGGAATCTGCTCGCAGCAGCGTGGGTTTCCCTTCCTCTAAAGTGACTGTGCAGGGCAGTACCACCCAGCGCACCTGTGGAGTGGCACAGAGCCCTCCCTTCCCCTGATCAGCTGAGCTCTCGGCTGGCTGCAGCAGGGCAGAGCGGTTCAGGGCAGAGATGAGGGGGAAGAGGTGGAGCGAGCTGTGAGCCGCCCAGCCGGGGAACGGGGACCCAGCGACAGCCCCTGCACGTGGGAGCTGTGCTTCTTCGCTCACTCGTTTGACTCCATCGGCAACGGCATCAGAATCCTTATCAAGGCCACATGCAGAATCAGAGTGTGCCTGGTCCTGCGGGAGCTGCTGCCCCACTGCGCCAGCTCTCTGCGCTGGCACACAGCCATTACCGAGACCTCCTTTCACAGCAGAAGGCAAAACTGGGTTAGGCTGGAAGCTGCTGGGAAAAGGGTCCTTGCAGATTCCTCCCTTTTCTCCTCTGCTGGAGTGAAAATCTACCCCACTTCCCTCCCCTGGAACAAGCACAGCACAGGCACACACACACGTACACACCCTGGGCAAGCTTTCCTCCTTCCCCCAGGTCCTGGCACTGTGCTTTACCCAGCCCCAGGGGTCAGGCTGCTGCAGGTAAGAGGGGACGGTTGGCTCCAGGCCTTCTTAGCCATGGCCTCTCTGGGGATCCGTCATGATGGAACCTTTTGTGCTATGGTCACCCATGGATTAACAGTTGGCTTGCTGAGAGATCTCCAAATGGCATTATCCATGGGGCAGCAGCACCCAACAGGGGTGTCCCCAGGGGGGTCCTGTTCTTGGCCCCCCATTATTTAACATTTGTATTAATGACCTGGAAGGAATCATGAAATCATCGCTGGTAACATTTGCAGACGACACAGGAATTGGGAGGCTAAGGTGTAATGGAGAGCACAGGTCACTGATCCAGCGATCTGGATCTCTTGGGAAACGGGGCACAAGCAGCCAATGTGTTTGGATATGGCTACATGTAGACGTATCCGGCTAGGAAGGAAGAACGCCACCGTGCACACAGGGCGGGTGGGGCTATCTTGGGAAGCAGCAACTCGTCAATTTGGAGGTTGAGGTGGAGACTCAGGAGAACCTGAGCTCTCAATGCTGTGGCCAAACATGCACAAACAGGGGGATCTTGAGAAGGAGCAGAGAGGTTATTTTTCCTCTGGATTTGGCCCTGGTGCGACTGCTGCTGGGATCCTGTTTCCAGGTCTGGTGCTCACCATTCAAGGAAGATGTCGATGAATTGGAGGGTGCAAGCCATACGGCTTCCTGCATCGGCACTTGAATTGCAGCGGCTCTGTGGATGCTGCCCATGCCGGCCCACACACGGCGATCCTGCAGTATCCAGTCGTGGCCCTACAGCCTGGTAGCTTGTCTCGATCCTTAGGAGGGGTCTCGGCACATCCCAGGGCACCAAATTAACCAGCAGGGCTGCAGCTGGGAAGCAGGCAGCAGAGCACAGAAAGGGGCTGTGGTTGGGTTTAGATGGCTCCGGGAAATTACCCAGACTGAGCTCCACCCCCAGACTTGTACTTCCCCCAGGCAGCACCTGTCCACTCCCCTCCCTCTGTGTCCATCTTTCCAGCTCCCAAGGCTGGGGGGGTGCAGGAGGAGGTGAAAAACATTTCAAAAACTTCCGCTTAAGAAATGAAACTCAGAGGATCTCACAAAACCTGGGCTCCAGGCAGCTGGCGCCCCAGCATAGGGACGGCTGCTGGGGAATTTATGATGCGAGCGATTTCTGCTCTCCACCCACACGTGCAAACGGCATCTGTCCCGCCCGTTCCCAGGCCTTTGTGCCAGCACATGTATCCTGCTGTCTGATCCCAGAATCTTATACTGCAGGGCCCCGGGCAGGGAAGACAGAATCAGGGAGTGGAGGGGGCTCGTCCAGCTCGGAGTCCTTGGAGCAGAGCTGGCTGGTTACAGAGTGGGCTGTGGGACTGAAGTAACACAAAACGGGCAGGTGTCACAGCTTGGGCGTGGGGTGGGGCGAGAAACCTGTGGTTGGGAGTTCTGGGCTCTGGCCCCCCCATGGGCCTGGGCCCCCTTAGCTTGGGGAGAGGGGAGATCAGTGATAATGTGTCTGGCCAGCGCCCCCTCCTAGCTCGCTTTCATACTAAAAGTCCCCAAATGGGGGGAAGGGGCTTTTCTGAATGCTGGTGAAAGATACCTGGAATCCCCCAGCCCCTACTGCTCTGTCTTCCCCCTCCCCTGTTGCTGAGCAGTAGATCCAGGCAGACACCTGCATGTTGGGACCTGGAAGGAGAGAACTCCCCGCCCTGGTTGGTTTCACACCGGGATAAGTCTTCATCCTCCCCCAGCTCCCCCCCGTCCCTGATCCCGTAACTAGCTGAGAGACAATCTGTGTGGTCCCAGCTTCCAGGCAAATCCAGCCAACCCAACCCAGGCTGCGAGCGCAGGAAGCACGTGCGAAGATCTCCATCCGGAGCGGCCCCATGTTGCCAGCAGCTGGCGTCCTTCCATCAGGCCGGAACCTGGATGTTGTCAGGCTGGCTGGGGACCTTCCGCGTTAGAAGAGAATAATCACTCCAGGTGGACATGGTAATGTGACAGTTTCTAAGGCATTGGCAGCAGGTCCTTCTGCCCTGTTCCTCTGGCCATACTCCGGCAGAACTCCCGGTGCTTTACCTGGGCGGCTGCTGGAGAGGAGACCTCTGGCTCTGGGCCGTTGTCACATCCACTGGGTGGGAAGCTGCGTAGAACTGGGTTCCCTCCCCAGTCATTCCCTCGGAGCAGAAGCACACTCCGGAGCATCTTGGCAAGGCAATCAAAAGACGCCCTCAAAAGCAGGGTGAGTGGCTGCCATGTGGGCCTTTGGGTCCCTTCCCTGTGCCATGTAAGCCTGACCTCAGATCCAGCCAGGAACAGTCAGACGCCAGCTTTCCAGTGGGGTTTGCAATGTATAGCACTCCAGGGACCTTTGGGGAGAGAATGCGGTTGCCTGGTGCTGCGTGAGGTCGCTGGCTCCGAAAACCAGCGCAGAATGCGCATGTGGTGACTGCTTGCAAGTGCCTGATTCCCACGTCGCAGCAGATGGCAACCGGAGTCCTGTCGATTGTGATGTCACCTGCTTAATTGCAGCTCTTGGCCTAAGTTACCTTCCTTCCCTCCTCGCGGCCGGAGCCTAGAACGTCTTGTTTGTTTCCTGACTGCTTTGGAGAGTCAGTCTGCTGTTGTGCATTACTGAAACAGCAACGGCATTTCAAAGGCAGGTGCATGCCATCTGTTCTCACTCCCCTTGGCTAGGGTTCCAGCACCCTGGAGGTCAAAATCAGATGGTTTGTGCTTTGCTTGCTGGGGCAGGGGGGTGAGTTTCCTTTATTTACTCTGCACAGGCCGGTTCATAAAAGTTCAGCTATGCAAATACCTTGCCTGTGTGGATTCCAGGTCGTTTGGGCAGGCAATTGTGCACCTCAGTTGTACACACTGTCACAGTGATTGCGTGTGCAGTCGGTCAGGCCAGTCATTTCGGGGACTGGAAGCTTTTTTTGGAAGGGACTTTGTCTACCTCAGTGTATGCACAGCATCGTGCACAGTGGGCCCCCGATCCTGAGTGGGGCAGCTGGGCAGGACTGTACGATCAATATTACGTGTGCAAAATAGTAATATCTGGTGTTCCTAGCAATCTTCAGCAGCAGCTCTCAGCATGCTTTGCAAAGGAGGGTGGTATTATTATCCCAATTTTACAGATGGGGACACTGAGGCAAGGTCACCCAGCAGCCTAGTGACAGAGCTGAAGAATCCCAAACCCCCTCACAACCATTGCTGGCTTTTCCTGTAGAATGGGGACACGCTCACATCTCTGTCTAGCATTATCTGCATTGACACACAGAGAGGTTAAGTGACTCGTTTAAAGCCACACAGTGAGTCCGAGGCAGCGCTGGGGATGGATCCTTGTTCCTTGCTCTGCCGTTTGTTTAGTGTGTGGTTATTAGGGAGCAGGACCCCATGGTGCTAAGGTGGCCCAGGGCTTTTGGGTAGTTACCTGCTTTCTGCAGGCCCCTCGGGATCGGGCCCGGATGCTGTTCCCACGCGATGGCTCCTCGGGGGCCTGTGTGAAATGAGCGTTGCCCAGTCACCGTGCAGGGAGTGCCCCTGCCCGCTGTTGGGCTCGATTGTGCCCCTGGCAAGCAGCCGCAGCAGGGGGGGCGATGTGTTGGGTGGGCCACAGAGGCTGAGCCCCGCTTTCACCCCTAGCAACTTACTAACCCCTTGGAAAGCTCCTTCTGGCATGGGCCTGGGCCCTGGGAGCCCCTCATCCTTTGTCCCTTCAGTTTCGAATCGCTGCTCCTGTGTGCATTAGCCCCAGAAACAAGACACAAGCCTCTGGGTACCTGTGGGGAGATGGCACTGCCGGTGCTTTAAGGGGTGGCTGGAAAGGTTTGGCTCTTTTCCCTACAGCCGCAGTCAGGTTTCCGTGTGTCCTTCCTTTTGTGTCTGGCTCTCTAACTCCTAGACAACACTATTCCTTGATGAATTCCAGCCGTGCTCTGTACACAGCCCTCAGGCGGGCTCTCCGGGGACACATTTCTTCTCCTTCCAGCAGTGGAAGGACACCGGTGTCATAAGTGTGATTTGTTGTAGCAGGACCCAGACACTAATGGCTCCTGAATCTAAAGAGGGATTTTAATTAGTGGAGAAAACTTTCCAACAGGAGACTGAAAGCAATTAGGGCCTTTCACTTTCCACAAGACCTTCCCCCTCAATTATTTCGTTTGTCCTCTTCGCTTGTTAGCTGAGCTGTTTAAATAACAATACTTGGTGTGCACATTCAAAGTGCTTTACAAACACTGGCTAATCTTCACCCCTGGGGCTGCTTTCAGGTTCTTCAAATGAAAAGGGGCTTTTTTAGGGTGGGAAAAAAGATCCACCTTTTTAAGAACAAAATTGGCAAAATAAAATAAAATAAATAAATGGTGTCACATTTGTATGACAGTGTTTGTTTCCCCCAAACCAGGGCTTTGGTCAATGGAGATGGAATGTTTGGGAGGATGTTTTCAGTAATTTGGGGGGCGGGAAGTGGATAAATGTCACCCACAAAACTTAAAATTGGCTCATTCAAACACTTCCAAATGGAGACAGTTTTTAAGTTGTTCAGTGAACGGGTTTCCAGCCGGCTCTGGCCCAGCCCCTTTCCTGGGCTGGGTAAGGACCCCACGGTTCCTCTTCGTAAACCAGGGCAAAGAGAAGGTGACTTGGCAAAGGCTGCAGAGGGGAGCTGTGGCAGAGCCAAGATAAGGAGCTGGGCGTTCCCGGCAGTTAGTCCTTCACCACTACACTAAATCCCTTCCTAGGCCATTGGCTTTTGTTTTAATTTTTCCCGCCGTGCTGTGAACCTAGTGACCGCACGCGTGTGAAATGTCACAGGAAAACATTCACTGCTTTGCCCAGCAGCATGTGCTTCCTGCGTCTCGCTCTGCTGTGAAATACAACAGATCGGCCCGGCTCGCCGCAGCAAGGTGTAGGGATTCCCGAGCCACCGTCTGACTGGAAACGGGCCCCTTTTCGGGCCCACCAGGCCCAGTCTCCTGGCTTAAAACCTGCACGATATTGCAGACTCTAGCTGGATCCGTCTCCAGCTCATGAGCGGGGAGGTGTTGGGAAAGCCCTGGAAATCACACTGAGGCCTTGTCCCCGGACCGAAGAGGCGCCAGTTTAATTAACAGACACAAACATTCATATTGCTAGCCCAGTGCAACCGCCTGTGTGGCGACCATTTCAGGCAGGTCAGGGAGGCTCAGCCGAACTCAATCGCCTCTATTGCATCGGGCTGGCGGCCGCGGAACTAACCAGCTTTAAAGTTAGTTAAACCAGTGCCTCATACGGGCCTAGTTTATCCCCTCTCCTGCGTGGGAACAGCGATAACGCTGTTGTTAAAGCACTCCGGGTGTAGTTACACCGACTGTTACAGCCGTACGGCTCCTGTGGCTGTACACCAGGCCGGCGGTGCAGAGCTCCGTCTCCCTGCGGTGTTTGTGTCACAGTCGCTTCCCCCGCCGTGGCCCGGCAGCCAGAGGAGGCTTTCCCACTTCTGCTTACGAAATCCCAGCCGGCCTTGGCCCCCCAAGGGAAGCAGCAAGCCGCCTGCCAGCCCCCACTTCCCGTCCATCTGCCTGTCTCTCCCTGCCCCTGGGCGTGAGCCAGGCTGGCAGCCCTAAGGAGAACTGAACGTACCATGGTCATGGGCAGCCCTGCCAGCTGGTGCCGCTTGGAAAGGTGCCTCCTCCCCGCCAGGATCCCCTCCCCCATGTGGGCACTTGGTGCAAACCGACGTAGGGAGGTCCTGTAATGCACTAAAGCCAGGGGGCAAGGGATATGTTCTGAGCAGGGACTCGCTTGGGCTCGCTGTGGGCCCATCTGCTGCCTCAGTTTCCCTCTAGGCTCCAAAGTCTCCCTAGTCATTTTTCAGGGCTTCCCCTGGCTTACAGCCTGATCTGCAGCCTGCCTTGCCTTCCCTCCAGCCACACGACTCCTCAGTGGTCCTCCAAGCTGGGGCTTTTTACCCAGCAGGGCCTGCTCCCTGCATGGCTCTCCCTCTCTCCCTGACCTCAGGCCTTCACTGCATATTGGGACCCACCTCTCCACCGACCCCCACCTCCGGGATAGAGGAGCAGCAGCTCTGTGTCACCGTGCAGTCTGTTGGGCAAAGTCTGGGGGGGAGCCTGCGTCCCCTGCACCAGCACCTTCCCCACCCAACTCCACAGCTGCAGGAGTTTGCTGTTCCCGTCTGGCCATAAAGCACAGATTCACGTTTCTTATGGACTCTCTTGAGCCCAGGCAAAGGTCCAGATACAAGCTGTGCAGGCCAGGGGAGTGACAGCTGAGTGCCTGGTACATGCAGCGCTTAGAGAGAGGTGAGAGAGCGGGGTTCCCTGGAGCTGGGGGACCTCATACAGCAGCCTTACAAAGAGCAAGTGCTGCATCAAAGGGACCAGCATGGACAGCTGGTGTGCGGCTCGCGGCCTCCAAAGCTGGCTCCGGGGAAGCAGCCTTGTCCTTCAGCTCCTAATAAATGCAGCCCGGCAGCAGCAATCACATCTGCCTGCGTGTGCCCCGGCGCGGCTACAGAAGGGCATCGGTTCCTCTGCCTGGACTCATCCAGACATTTGGTTTCCTTTTCCCACCCTGTCCGTGGAGATCAGCTGGGGGATCTCTCAGGGTCCCTTCCAGCCCTGCCTTTGTGTGAGTCTGGGAGATGGCTCCCAAACCCACGCTGCTGCCTACGCGTCCTGATGCTGACCGCTGTCCGCAGCTCCTGGTCTGCTTTGCCTGTCTACAGGAATGACAATTCCAGTGCAGTTTAGTTCTGGGCAGCCACCAGATCCCCAGCTCCATCCCCTTCTGGAGGTGCAAGGGTCTCCCTGTTGTGCACGGCCAAATCCTGAATCCTTCTCTCCCCTTTGAAATCTCACAGTAGCACCCAGGAACCTCTGGCATGGGCCTGGGAAAACGTCCACTCAAATAGATCTGCGGATGCGAGGAGTGGATTTCCTTGCTAATGCCAGTGAAGTTATCCCCGCTCCTGTCTCATGCAGGTGCATTAGAGATGCAGTTCACCCCTTTGGGGGCTAGTCCCAGAGACCTAGATCCCTCTGGGCTGAAGTGGGACCTAGGCCTTCTTGTAGGGGCAAATTTCACCCTAGATGAGCTGAGCCAACTCCCCAAGTGTCCTGTTCTAACACTGCCCTGTGCTTCTCCCCCCACAGAGTTATCCAATGTCCGGCACTTCAGCAGCCGCGCCCTGAACTACACCACCCTGCTGCTGGAGGATGAGAAGGGGATCCTCTACGTGGGAGCGCGAGGGGCCATATTCTCCTTAAACTCCAGCAACATTGCCGACGGCTCCCAGAGGGAGGTGAGCAACACCCCATCTGGGCTTGGCTCTCTTTGCAGCAGTTCTGGCTGAGGTTCCTGAATGGCCAGTTGATCGCTTTGGGTGCTGAGTGTCAGGCGTCTGCAGCTGGGCAAAACCAAGTCACTGGTCACTTGAAATCTTGGCCTTGGCTCCTACCTGCTTTTTTTTTTTAATGACATATAGGGGTCAGATTAGTGCGGGGGGAGGGCAAGGTGGTGGTACTCTTCTAAGCTCCACCCACAAAAATAAACCCCACCCACAAAAATAGGCTCCACCCATGTGTCCCCCCAAAATGAAGCCTGGCTCCCAGGAGAATGTGCGGATCAGTGACCTCCCCTCTGCTTTCTCCCACAAGCAGTGACAGATTTAACCAGGCTGATGTTTGAGTTGGTGTCCTGGGTGTCTGAGCTAACCCCTGGCAGAGCTGAAGGAGGCAGTTTTCACCTCTTCTTGCGATTGCCCCAGGCTCTCTGCCTCAGTGACACTTGTCATGTTTTCGAGATTGTCTTCCTCAGGAGGAAGCTAACGACTTCTTAGTTTGTAATACAAGCTGAGATTCTGGAGGGCAATCAACAGCTCCAGCTGGATGCTCGTTAGGGCTGGGTGAGAGATGGTTTTCTAATCCCAGGAGGATTTTCAACAGTATGAAAAATGCTCCTGTCCCAGATTGTGGAAAAAAAGTCAAAATGTCAAAAATGTTCAAGAACCAAAGATCCACTGTCCACGTCAGTCCAAATGTAACGTTTTGACCCTTTTCGCCTCCCTCCTCCCTTTTTTGTGTGTGTAAATTTACAGACATTTCTGAACTCAAAGTAATTTTGACAACAATTGGAAACGTTCCGGTGCGACAGTGTCTGGCCTCTTTGACCAAGGGGTTCCATGTATGGTGTTTCATTGATCCTGACCTAGTTTCGTAAACAGTTTCGGTTTCGATAAATGGCTTTTTTTGAGGGGGGAAAACAGCTGTTCGTCAGAGAGTTCCCAGCCTGGCAGCACAGCGAACCGGGCGCATACTGTCTGTTTCTGAAGCCTGGACTTAAAGGGGAGAAATGGGCCAGGTTCCCCTAGCGGTTCCCAAAGCGCCCTGTGTTGCTGCCCAGATGATTGGGGTGACGACCGTTGCTCACAGCACCTGCCCTCTCTCTGGGGCAGGAACAAGAGCTTTGCATGCTAGTGGACAGCTCGAGGCTGACAGCCGCAGAGGGGACGCCCTCTATAGGCACAGCAGCAGCAGTGCATGCTGCTCCACTCGCACCCCCAGGGCCAGGCAGCCGAAGGGGGGATGTTCCTTGGCAGAGCAGGCAAAATTGACTCTCAGGTCCATGAGAGAGGAAGGGTGGATGGGCATGCAGCTAAAGCACAGGACTGGGACCCAGGAGATTGAGGTTCGTTTCCCAGCTGTGCCTCAGGATCCCCATGTGACCTTGGGCAAGTCACTTCTGTGCCTCAGTTTCCCATCTGCAAAATGGGGCTAGTAATCCTTCCCTTGTTTGCCTGGCTGTGTCTATGGTAAGCTCTTCAGGACAGGGCAGGGACCTTCTCTTGTTATGTACAGCACCTTGCACCCGGGGGCCCAGATCTTGGCTGGCGCTGCTGTGATTCCAGTCATTAGTGTCAACAACCAGGCTCCGTCATCTCTCAGTTGTCTACCTAAGCCAAGCTAGTTCTTGGTACCAAGTGAGTTTGCCCCCAGCATCCCCCTCTGCCTGAGCAGGGTGCAGTTTGCTGCTCCTGTGCCCACGTGGGGCCGGTCCATCACCTCACGGCATACAGGGCCATTTCGGGTACCAGTAGCTGCACTGGAGCCTTGACTTGCAGCGCTCCTGCGTGTTGGGGTTGGTCCATCTATCCTCCCAGCTGACGCCCCCAAGTGCTTCTCCCTCAGAGTCTCAGCTGCTTTACCTCCTTCCTTTGGGGTGCATGCCAGGCCCCCCGGCAATGCCGGCTGCTGTCCGCTGAGCAAGCCGGGCTTGGGAGAACACCCGTCCTGCAAATCCCACCCTGGCCCTGGCACCCAGCAGCTGAAACCCAACCAAACCCATGGTGCTGTAAAGCCCAGCACGGTCTGAGGTCACAGGCATTAAGGCAAGAAGGGGCCCCCCGGTAACCTGCTGCAGAGCCCAGGCTGTTCTCCCACACCCAGCAGGGAGCCTAGGAAAGTGGAGTAGGCCAAAGACCAGGCTGTTTGCCCCAGGGGGGACTGGGGGCGGGGTGTCCTCAGCCGCCAGCCCTCCCTTGTGGACTCTGCTGTTCCCCAACCCCAGCGCGGCCGCGTGGAGGAAGCCCTGCGAGCTGCGCTGCCTTGCCAGGCTCTCCGCTAGCCCCACTGCCGGCTGTTCATCCTCCCCGGCGGCTTCTTACGGCTGAGGCGGACGGGGATCGTGGAGCACTGGTTCGCTGCGCAGCGGAAGAGCCCTTTGCCTTCATCTGAGCCGCGGGCAGTGCCCCCAGCCAGCAGCATCCGTGCCCGTCTCGCAGAACCCCTTACCCCAAACCCCACGTGGTCAAACACATCTGGCACCCAGCTCCTCCCCAGATGTGACCTTTAACCCCCAGGCCCACTGCCCCCCCATGCCATGCTTCTGGGCTGCCATTGCAAACACGCTCCATTGAAGTCCATGCAGCCTCCAGCTGCTAGCTCCCCTGCGCCGCCCTATGGCCAGTTCAGTGTCTCCCCAAAGCTGGAGGCCTCACCTCGTTCCGGGTTCTTCTCTGCCTGTCTGTCTCACGCCCTTCAGTCCAGTGTCCCCTTCCTCGCTGCCCCAAACGCCAGCACCCTCCCCCAAGCTGTGACCTCTGTAACCCACTCGCGGGTGCTCCTGCTTCTCCCCTCCCCTGCCAGCCCATCCCAAATGCTGCCACTAAAGTCCTTCCCCCCCCAATGCTGGGACACCCCCCTCCCCGGATCCCCCGGCCACCTCCTCCTGCAGGAATTTGGCACCTGCCAAGCGCCCCTGTCTCCCTTCCCTCCAACTCCGCAGCCACTGCTGGGTGCCTGGGACAACTGGAACCCCCCAGGGTGCTGGCTCGATGGGATGAACTGGGCTGGCACATCCTATCCCACTCCTCTCTGCCTAGGGTCTTCTGCAGTGCCAGCCCAGATGCTCTGATGAGGGACGCTGTCAGAATGGGCATGCAGGACAGGCAGTAACCGGCAGCTAAGGACACGCGCCCGCAGGCTGTTGGGAGATCAGACCATTGCAGAGTAGAGTTAAGGTTTTCCAGCCATTAAGTCCTTCCAGATCCTGTTGTCCTGGGGACACACAGTCTTTTGTGTCCCGATTTTAAGATCCTCCCGGCTGACAGGCACAGCGGATGCAATTTCGCAGCCTGACAAATAGGCTGGTGATGAATGTTGTCTCTGTGCCAGCCTCCGCGGAGCTGTTCTCCCCCGCGAGGGGCCAGTCCATCCGGAGGTCTCACTGACAGCAATGCTGTCTCTGCCAGCCCCACTGCATGGGCAGGACGGTGTCGCCGGGTGGTGGAGGGGCATTTTTGCTTCCCGTCCCTGTCTCTCTGAGCCTTTCCCATGAGGGGACCCCTGGGCTTTTGTCACGACGGCAGCAGCGTCCCAGTTGTGCAATGGTTTTATTATGTGTATTACGGTGGCACGGCGAGGCCCCGGTGTGCCAGGTACTGCACAGACAGAGGGACTGTCCCCTGCCTCAGGGAGCTTTGAAATAGGTAGGACGGAGCCCAGGCAGCAGACAAGAAGGATTGTGACCCCGATTGCATGGCGACATTAAGTGGGTCTCCCGGGGCAGCGGAGAGAGGGTCTAAGGTGCCAGTCGCAGCCCCTTCAGGCCCTACGTCACTCAAAGCTTGAGGGCGGGGGAGAGCAGCTTCAGGTATTGACGCAAGGATCCTTCGCCAGCGGAGAATTCGGCACTGCGGAGCCCTTCCCTCCCTGTCCCTGTCTGGCCCAGGAGGTGGTGGGTTTGGGTACTACGGCTTCATATGGGTGGGCAGTGCCCCCTCGTGGGGTGGATTCTCCAGGGCATTAGCTGGTGGTTTAAGCTCCTTCCGGTTCTGTTCAATGTCGTCATCATTGATTTAGATAACGGCGCAGAGTGTCCATTCATACAGTGTGTGGACGATACCAAGCTGGGAGGGGTTGCAAGTGCTTCGGAGGATAGGATTAAAATCCAAACTGATCCGGACAAACTGGAGAAATGGTCTGAAGTAAATAGGATGAAATTCAATAGGGAGAAATGCAAAGTGCTCCACTTAGGAAGGAACAATCCGTTGCACACGTACAGAATGGGAAACGATGGCCTAGGAAGCAGTACTGTGGAAAGGGATCTGGGAGTCATAGTGGATCATAAGCTAAATATGAGTGAACAGTGTAACGCTGTTGCAAAGGCAGACATCGATCTGGGATGTATTAGCAGGAGTGTTGTAAGCAAGACATGAGAAGTAATTGTTCCGCTCTACCCTGCGCTGTTTGAGCCTCAACTGGAGTATTGTGTCCAGTTCTGGGTACCACATTTCAGGAAGGATGTGGACAAACTGGAGAAAGTCCAGAGAAGAGCATTATGATTAAAAGTCTAGAAAACATGACCCATGAGGGAAGATTGAAAGAATTGGGTTTGTTTAGTCTGGAGAAGAGAAGACTGAGAGGGGACATGAGAACAGTTTTTGGGTACATAAAAGGTTGTTATAAGGAGGAGGGAGAAAAATTGTTCTCGTTAACCTCTGAGGATAGGGCAAGAAGCAAGGGGCTTAAATTGCATCAAGGGCAGTTTAGGTTGGATTTTAAGAAAAGCTTCCTAACTCTCAGGGTGGTTGAGCACTGGAATAAATTGCCCAGGGAGGTTGTGGAATCTCCATCATTGGAGATTTTTAAGAGCAGGTTGGACAAACACCTGTCAGGGATGGTCTAGCTCAGGGGTCAGCAACCTTTCAGAAGTGCTGTGCCAAGTCTTCATTTATTCACTCTAATTTAAAGTTTCGCGTGCCAGTAATGCATTCTGACGTTTTTGGAAAGTCTTTTTCTATAAGTCTATAATATAGAACTAAACTATTGTTGTATGTAAAGTAAATAAGGTTTTTAAAATGTTTAAGAAGCTTCATTTCAAATTAAATTAAAATGCAGAGCCCCCCTGGACCGGTGGCCAGGACCCGGGCAGTGTGAGAGGCACTGAAAATCAGCTCGCGTGCCGCAAGTTGCCTGCCCCTGGTCTAGCTAATACTTAGTCCTGTCTCAGTGCAAGGGCCTGGACACGATGATCCCTCGAGGTCCCGTCCAGTCCTGCGATTCTCTAAGTGGGACCAAGTGAACTCGTCAGTCTGGACCATCTGCCCCTGTGCTTTGGGCGGGGAACTCAAAGCACTAAAACCCCAGTCTGTGAGAGGCATTGTCCAGCTGAGCTGGGTGCTGCTGCTGCTCAGCAGGCCCTCGCCTGGGATTAATAGCAGCCAGTCAAGAAACGTGGAAAGCAAATGGACCCAGGCATGGGGCTGTTCCTGTGCCATTAGCGTTTACCAGCCGAGCCGGCTCTTTAGGAGCTTCAATGACATCTCTCCGGGGCGTCGCGGGGCAGCTATCGTCTCCACAGCCGGGAGGCGCCAGTGAGTAACAACCCCTTTTCCCTTCACAGATCCGGTGGGAGGCGTCTCTGGAGAAGCAGATCGACTGCCTCCAGAAGGGCAAGAACAACAAGGTATTTGTGGCCGGGTCTCTGCACGTGCGGGGGGGGTTGAGGGGGCGGGGGGCCTCCGAGCGCTGGAGTCAGGCCCCCGTGTGATGCTCTTTCTTCCTCTCTGCAGACCGAGTGCTTCAACCACATCCGGCTCGTGCAGAGGCTGAATGACACCCACCTGTATGCCTGCGGCACCTACGCCTTCCACCCGCTGTGCGCGGCCATCGTGAGTGCGAGCACGGGGGCCGGGGGCGGAATTCACGAGGAGGGAGACCTCGGCTGGGTGTTGGATGTTCCCTCCATCTTTGTTCATCACTCCGTACTTCCAGCCCTGTCTCAGGCTTCTGTCGCTCCTCGCTGCTTTCCCTCCTGGCTGCCAGTATCTTCCTGGCAACAAGTTGCCACCAGCAGAAGAGAGTCCGCATGGTTGATCCATGGATCACTCAGCGGGGGACGCGGGGCATTGTTAGCCAGCAGGGAGCTCTCCACCCAGCCCGTGTTTGGAAGGGTTACGGGCCTGTCATTTTGTGGCTGGTTGAGTTTTTCTTCTCAGGGGAGCTAGTTGGATTGGTTCAAGGCCCCGACTCGTGGCTATTTTAGAAACGGGAAGATGAGCGGAACCGTTTTCAGGAAACGTAAGGGGGAAAAAAGAAATCCGGGGACATCAGTGTCTTTGTTTGAGCGTCTGCAACCCAAATCTCCCAGCCCAGGCCCCGCTGCGTGACAGTCACGAATTAAACGTGGCTTGCAAGGAATGTGGCTGGATCTTGGCCTCTACCTCAGGCTGCCCCGCCCAGGGTAGGGAGTGAAAAAGTCCATTCTGGGCTTTCTGTTCTTCACCGTAGTCACCTCCGGTCTTTGATACCCAGGAGAGGGCACATTTTAAACCAGTGTGTGGGGTCTCAGCTGAAGGTCCCTTCGCTGATGTCAGACGTTGTGGCCACGGGCGTGGCAGGGCTCTCAAATATATAAAAATAGGCAGGGCTGGGGGAAGGTTGCCTGACACTTCCCATTATAAGACCCTGTTTTCAGTTGCTTCTGACCGTGCCTGTCCAGTAGCCGCTTGGTCCGTTAGTTAGCTAGTTTAGCCGTCTGGTTGGAAGAGCCGAGCCCCGGGAACCTCCAGACTCCACCATGTTCCCCAGACCGCTGGTAATGATGGCACGTCCCGGTGGGCTGGCTTCCAGCAGTGACAGCACAGCACGCCCTGACTGGCAGGGTGGGTGGGGATGGTGGCTCTAGCGTGTGGCCTGGGGGATGAGCTAATGGGCGCTGGAGCTCTGCATCCTCAGGCTGCCAGCTCCTGTCCAGCCCGGGTTGGGCAGCAGCTGACGGCCATAACCATTTGGGGGCTCGGTGATTTGCATGGGGGCGGTGGTCTCTGCCCACTTCCCTGATCAGGCAGTGCCCACATCCCAGGACATTGCTCTGATTGTCTGCCCCTGGAGGGGGGTGCTGCCAGCTCATGGCCTGGGGAGCCTCACCTAGCAGCTGCCACTGCTGTCCCTGGTCTGTGGCCCCTGGAGCTGTGGGTGCTGGTTTCATGCCATCCTGCCCAGCCCAGCAGCTCCTCACCCCCTCACTCCCCTCTCTCTGCAGGATGCCGACAGGTTCACGCTGCCGCCCCACTTGGAGGAGGGCAAGGAGAAGTGTCCGTACGACCCCACCCGCGGCTACACTGGCCTCATCGTAGGTAGGTGGGTCCGGAGGCCGACGGGGCCGTTCGCCTGGAGTTCCCTGGGGAGGTCGCGGCTTGATCTGGCTCTGGGCTGTTGCTGGGCGAGTTGGAGCAGCCCAGGAAGGTTTTCCCCATGTCCCTCTGCCCCCACCCCTCAGGGGCTAGAGCCAGCCTCCCCTACCTCTCCTTTCACAGCCAGTCACCTTCCCACAACAGCCACCTGCCCCACGGCGGGCCAGTTCCCTTCTAACCCGAACAGTGCCCGAGCCCTACGCTGCCTGCCGTGGTGGAGCTGCATGAAGGAGAAATCCCCCGCACCTTCCGACAGGGTCTCTGCGATCAGGGCTGGGGAGCAGTGTCCACGGGCAGCGCCAGCCCTGGGCTGCTCAGCACAGCCCCACGTTACATAGCAGTCCCTAAAGTGGGTCCAGCCTGGCCATGTGGCTTCCCCTTTTCCCCCACTCCTCCCCCGGCCCTGGGGCTAAGTGAGTGGGATGCGGGTTGGGCCACAGGTGGGTTAACAACAGGAGGACCCTGACCCGTCCTTCTGCCCCGATCTTAGACGGCGGGTTGTACACGGCCACGCGGTACGAGTTCCGCAGCCTGCCCGACATCAGGCGCAACCTGCAGCAGCGGCCCCTGAAGACGGAAGAGTCCCCCATGCACTGGCTAAACGGTAAGGTCCAGCGGCCCCAGGAGAGACATGACTCTCCCCCTCCTTTGCCAGCTCTGAGTGCAGCTTCACCCCCTCCGGGCCCAACCCTGCCGTCCTCGGGCAGAATAACGCCCAGGGGACATTTAAACGGGCGGAATAGACTCTTCTGAGTTGACACCCGGGGTCTGAAGGGCATCCTGAGGTCAGAATCTTGGCTGTACATTTCATCCACAGCCCGGCATCTCCTCACTGCCCATCTGGCGTGTGGCACAATGCAGTGTGCTCTGGGGGTGGGTGCCTTGCCCACCTCCAGATCGGCAGGCGGGCGGCCCTTGGCAGGCCTGGCAGTGGGGCAGAGATGCACATGGCTCGGTGGGGCTGCAAAGTATTGGCACAAACGTGGTCAGCCAAAGGCAGCCGAAAGGGCGTTTCTGCTCTTTATGCCACGCTTTCCCCTTTGCCATGGAGAGGGCGGAAGCCGGAGCCTTCTCCGTTAGCGGAGAGCAGGGCGTAGCGGGCACCCGTCGCATGATGCACTCCTCGGAGCCTTGGCACTGATCCTAGCAAACCGCCTACGTGCCCCTTCCCTGGGAGGGCGTGACGCTGGCCATGGAGTGGGCAGCTCTCCTTTGTTCATATGGCTGAGCCCTAACCCTAACCCTTCCTCCTTCTCTTGTATGTCCCTTCAGTCTTTGCCCCCCGCCTCTTTCTGGGGGTGTCCTGGCGGTGATCACTCTCCAAACCTTTTCACACACTGGCCCCATGTTAAGTGTCAGCCTGTCCCGCTGCCCACCCTGGCGAGAACCTGCCGCTGGGAATTTAGGTCACTCCGGTGACAGGGCACCCTGAATGTCTTGCCATGTCTGGGTGGGCGGGGTGCCCTATATCACTAAGAGTTGGGGGGCTCGCTAACCAGACCAGCAGTGGGCACAGATGCCAGCTGGAGTGCTCTGGGCTGGGCAGGGGGGGATGAGACACAGCACGGATCTCAAAGCTCTTGTCAGGCCCTGCAGTAACCCTGCAGGCAGAGGGGTGAGCGGTATCATCCATCCTTATTTCGAGTGAAGGAAGCTGGGGCATCCAGAGGGAAGGGACTCAGCCAGCGGCAGAGCTGGGTGCTGATCAGATCCACCACCCGCCCAGCGGCGGGGCACGTCTGACGTCGCTCCTGTTTGCAGATGCGGAGTTCGTGGCCTCTGTGCTGGTCCGGGAGAGTGTGCGCAGCCCAGTGGGGGACGATGACAAGATCTACTACTTCTTCATGGAGCGGGCAGCGGAGGAGAGCGCCTCCTTCGACAAGAGCCAGGTGGCCAGGGTGGCCAGGGTGGCGCGGGTGTGCAAGGTAAAGAGACGCTACCGGAGCTGGGGCACGCAGCTGGGCAAAGCTTCCCAGGGAAGCCTGGAGGCTGGTGGAATGATGGGCCCTGGGTACGGCCGTTAGGCCAGGAGGGATTTCACCCTCCCAAGGGGAAGCACCCTGAGTGCTGGTGAATTCGCAGCCGCCCTTGGCACCTTGGCCAGACCAGTGTTGGACCCGGGCACCCCCTCCCCAGGTGCATGCAGGCTGGGCTGCCCCTCGCTTCTGTTGTCACCGACGGCGGCTTTTATGGCCCTCCCTCCTCCCCTGTCCACCAACCTCCCTCTGCGTCTATTTCACGCCATGCCTCTTGCAAGCTGTCGTCCCAGGGGTCCTGGTGCTGCTCTGGCTGGGCCTCTGCAGGGCCCACATCTCTGGAGAGGAGACCTCCAGCCACAGCTACAGGCGGGCAGCCCCAGATCAGTTAGTTACGCGCCGGTGTGGGCGCAAGAACAAATGGCTGTAAACTGGCTTGACATTAGGCAAAGGTTTGTAACCATCAGAGGAGTGAAGTTCTGGAACAGCCTCCCAAGGGGAGCAGTGGGGGCAAAAAACCCTAACTGGCTTCCCGACTGACCTTGATAAGTTTATGAAGGGGATGTTATGTTGAGACTGCCTACAGTGGCACGTGACCCATCTGCGACTGCTAGCAGCAGATATCTCCAATGGCCGGTGATGGGACACAAGATGGGGAGGGCTCTGAGTTGTGACTGAGAACTCTTTCCCGTGTGTCTGGCTGGTGGGTCTTGTCCACACGTTCAGGATCTATCTGATTGCCATATTTGGGATTAGGAAGGAATTTCCCCCCAGGTCAGATAAGCAGAGACTTTGGGTTATTTTTGCTGTCCTCTGTAGCGTGGGGTAGGGGTCATAAACTAGAGTAAATGGTGGATTCTCTGTCACTTGAAGTCTTTAAACCATGGCTTGAGAACTTCAGTAGCTGAGCCAGAGCTCAGGGGTCTATTACAGGAGTGGGTGGGTGAGGTTCTGTGGCCTGCAACGTGCAGGAGGTCAGACTAGATGATCACGATGGTCCCTTCTGGCCTTGAAGTCTATGAGCCCCCAGCCCTCGGTGTCGGCGTCCCGCTCCCACCACCGGACTGGCACGAACCGGGCCTGGGGCCTGGCTGCCTCTGTGGGACACAAAGGGGTTTAGCCTTCCTCAGCTGCATCCGGCACAAAGGCTGATGTGACGCGAGGGTGGGAGCTGGCCAAGTCCTCTCTGGCCAGGGCAGGCAGGAGCGGGCATGACGCTGCGGTTTGAAGCAGGAGAAGGGAGAGGCTGGTGTGCTGGACACTTCATACAGGAGCTAAATACACCAGGGTGAGGCAGGTTGAGGGGACGACATGGCCTGTCCTCAGTCCCAACTTACATCGGGGGCAGGAAGGCACGTGGCTGGGTCTCCGTTGGTTGCCCCTCGGGGATCTCGATACTCAGTCCACTCCCTCCACATGAATGGTGCGCGTCAGTGCCCGTCAGTGCCCAGTGCAACAGGGCAACTCCCCAGTAGAACTAGCAGTCGTCTGCAGGGTGTGAGGGGGCTTTGATGGCCAGGGAGGGCATAGAAGGGGCTCCTGAGAGAGCCTCCTGGGTCTGCTGCAGGATGGTGTGAACGTGAGCCGGATTCAACTCACAGCCAGCCCCGAGCCAAATCGGGTGGCTGCCGGCAATGCAGAGTAGTCCCGCCCATGAACATGCAGATGAGGATTGGTTTTGTGGCTATTCTGGGAGCCTGAGGCATGGGCCAGGACCCCGAGGTGCTAGGAGCTGTACAGACACAACAGAAGGACAAGCCCTGCCCCAGCAGTTTGCAATCAAAAAGCCAGCTGCAGTGGGGTTTACATCTGGGGACCCCCCTTCCCTGGCCCATCTGGGGCCCTGAGTAGCTGCAGGGGTGAGGGGTTTGGAAACACCCCAGTCCTGGGGGGCTCAGAGGCTGTGATGGGGCAACCCAGGCGACAGCCTCGCCCTCTTCCCTTCGCAGAGCGACCTGGGAGGGAAGAAGATCCTGCAGCGGAAATGGACGTCGTTCATGAAGGCCCGGCTGGTCTGCTACATCCCCTACTACGAGGTGCTCAAGGCCATGCACAGCGTGGACGGGGGCAGCTGGCCCAGCACCGTCTTCTACGCCACGTTCACCTTGTCGGCTCAGTGGTGAGTAGGGTCTTGCCTGGCCTGCTTTCCCCGCGGGGCCCACAGGCTCGTCCCCAGAGCAGGGGGGCCGTGGGCTGGAGCAGTTTAGCTGGGTCCCCTGGTCCCCTGCGGGCGACCCCGAGAGCTGAGAGAACGGCTGACCCCAGGCTGCAGGGGCTCCTGCCCCTGGTCGGAACAGCTGGTTCTGGCCATTCCCCTAATGGACATGTCACAGCTCCTCCCCCTTTGCATCCCGCCAGCCGTCCCCAAACCGGTCCTCTCCCACCGCGGGTTCTTCCAGAAACTCGCCCTCGGCAGTGGGCTCGGTGCTTTGTCCACTGCCGGCATCTGACCCGTTCCCCCGTCACAACCCTGCTTGGCCAGCCAGGCAGCCGGGCCGGGTCCATGTACTTTCAGCTCCCTGATCTGTGCCAAGCCAGGTCCTGCCTCTGGCTTTCTGGGCAGGCAGATCCTCCTCCTAGCACCCGCTTCTGAGAGCTGAGACTCCGCGGTCCAGCTGCCTCAGCCCTGGCACCCCCTTCCTGGAGCTCGAGCCTTCGGGCTCTCTGGGCTGCCCTGCACCCCAGCACGGAAACGTGAGAGCCGCAGTGCCCAGCCACAGACTGTGAAAACAGCATTCCCAGACCAGTCCCTCTTTCCTATAGACCACACAGGATATACGCAGCTCCAGACAACCCACTAAACCACCCGTAGGCCATCTGCTGCCTCAGTTTCCCCCCCACTCTGCAGAATTTGGATCAGCATCCTTTCAAGGGCTCTGGGCTGCCCTTCCCCTCTCCATCACTGTGTGGGTCTAAAGATTTGTTTTCGCCTTCCTGGGGAAATTCCACTGCTCCAAATCCTCCTCCTGGCCAGCCACTTGGGGAGCTCTGGTTCCCCCAGCTCAGGCAGCCTCTTTAGCATAACCATTGTCCTGTCACAGCACAGACAGTAAGGTTAACAACTTCCTCCCTTCGTTCAGCTGCTTCTTCCGGAGCAGGGGGTGGTGATAGAGATAGGGGCCCCCGATGACTGACTCACGCCCCATTGAGGCATTCACTGATACAGCAATTTCACTCAGTGAACCAGACTTCATGAGCTGTACATAGCCAGATCCCCCAAAGCGTGTCACCTCCCCCACTCTCAAGTGACGATCTACCTTAGCGCGCGCAGATCTGGGCACGCTCCGCAGCACGGGAACGGTACCTGTAGGGACCATGAGAGAAGCTGAGAGCATCATGCGGTTGCCTGGGGTGGCTCGGGGCTGTTGATGGCCCTAGTGTCACAGCTGACTTGTTCCTGGGAACGGTGCGAACAAGACACAGTGTATAAACGTGTCACTGGGAAAACCCAGTGCCCGGAGCTAAGGAGGAAGGCACAAAGCCCGGGTTACTGGGACCGCAGGGAGAGAGGTGGTGTTTTTCCTAATTTGCTGGATTATTTCCCAACCTCGGCACTCCTGCTCCACGGGGAGCTTTCTGCTTTCGCCGTCCATTCCAAACGTGTCGGGTGTTACGAATGTTTGGGCCCCTGTTTGCAATTCTTCATTTGTGTGGGGATCAGTGGGGCACAGAATCAGAATATCAAGGTTGGAAGAGACCTCAGGAGGTATCTAGTCCCACCCCCTGCTCAAAGCAGGACCAATCCCCGACTAAATCATCCCAGCCAGGGCTTTGTCAAGCCTGACCTTAAAAACCTCTAAGGAAGGAGATTCCACCACCTCCCTAGGTAACCCATTCCAGTGCTTCACCACCCTCCTAGTGAAATAGTTTATCCTAATATCCAATCTAAACCTCCCCCACTGCAACTTGAGACCATTACTCCTTGTTCTGTCATCTGCTACCACTGAGAACAGCCGAGCTCCATCCTCTCTGGAACCCCCTTTCAGGTAGTTGAAGGCTTCTATCAAATCCCTCCTCACTCTTCTCTTCTGCAGACTAAACAAGCCCAGTTCCCTCAGCCTCTCCTCATAAGTCATGTGCCCCAGCCCCCTAATCATTTTCGTTGCCCTCCACTGGACTCTCTCCAATTTGTCCACATCCTGTCTGCAGTGGGGGGCCCAAAACTGGACGCAATACTCCAGGTGTGGCCTCATCAGCGCTGAATAGAGGAGGAATAATCACTTCCCTTGATCTGCTGGCCATGCTCCTGCTAATGCAGCCCAGTATGCTGTTAGCCTTCTTGGCAACAAGGGCACACTGCTGACTCATATCCAGCTTCTCATCCACGGTAACCCCCAGGTCCTTTTCTGCAGAACTGCTGCCTAGCCACTCGGTCCCTAGTCTGTAGCAGTGCATGGGATTCTTCCGTCCTAAGTGCAGGACTCTGCACTTGTCCTTGTTGAACCTCATCATGTTTCTTTTGGCCCAATCCTCCAATTTGTCTAGGTCACTCTGGACCTATCTCTACCCTCCAGAGTATCTACCTCTCCTCCCAGCTTGGTGTCATCAGAGAAGCCCGGAGTCCGAAGGCTTCCCCGCAGAACGGTTCATTGTCGCTGCGTGCGTTATGTCACGGAGCAGGGGAGGGAGTGGAACAGTTCTGGCAGGCTTCCTATCTCCACCTTATCTGGTGGAAACGCAGCCCAGTTAAACAGGAGGAGGTTTAGCAGGAACCAGAGCTATCAAGGAGCCGGGGCGTATTTCACTTGTGCACATCTTTGTGCAGGAGGTCGGACTAGATGATCACATTGGTCCCTTTTGACCCTAGAATCTATGAGTCTGAGTCTATCTGGACCAAGCGCCAGTGGCCGTTTCCTATTGGTTATTGACATCGATGTGAATTCTAATGAATCGCTGCCTAGCTAATTAGCCGGGTCTGTCTCTAGAAGCCTGACACTGACTGTGGCTATTTATAGCACAGTGGCACAGGGAGAAGGACTGGGTGGTTTCTATAGAGAAATTCATTAATGATCACTCAGGGGGCTTGTTAACCCCCCAGGAGTGGATCAGCCTGGGGAGTGTGCAGGCAGCTGGGAAGAATCCAGGTGTGAGAGGGTTAAATTAAAGGGAAAGCGGCGATGGCACCATAGCCTAGTAGTTAGTGCAATTCCAGGCAGGGGTCCTGATCCGCTCTCCAGGGCGGTAGCCTTCCTCGCCCAGCCGGTAAGGGGGAGGGTGAAGATGAGCGGGGAGCTGCTTGAGGTGGCAGCAGCAAGCACTAATCCATCCCGCTCCTGATGAGCAGGAAACTGGAAACCACCTCCTGGGCCGGGGCTCCCCCAGGCCCGCCCCCCGCCCCCATGCCAGCTTCTCGCATTGAGCGCACCGGGCGAGGAAGGGGCAGCGGCCCAGGGCAAGCGTCTCCGGGGATCACAGGGCCACCGCGCTACGAAGCACAGAGCTGGGCGTTTACCCTTTCACCTCCCACCTCCCAGCTGTACCGTAAGCTGGGCAGAGGGTGCCGGGCCGGGGCTTAGGCCTCCTCTGTGACCTTGGGAAGGTCAGCGACTGGGAGGTGGAAATAGGGCCAGGCCAGCACTGAAGAAGAAGCCCCCTCTTGCCCCACCTCACAGTGGGGGCTGGATGCCAGGCTGTCTGGGGTTGGGAAGGAATTTCCTCTGGGGTAGGGCACAGGGGTTGTAGGAGCCAGCGGAGCTGTGAGAGCCAGTAGGAGTCCCCCGAGCTACATGCTGAGGGCTGACCGCTCACTGGGGACTGCCCTTCCTCGGCTCTGTGTGATGTCTGGGGTCACAGGGGTAGGTTTAACAGAGTGGGGAAACTGAGGCACTCGGGGCTGGGGCTCGTTGTGCACTGGGTCAGTGGCAGAGACAGGAATAGAGCCCTGGAGTCCTGACTTCCAGAGTCCTCGAATGGCAGCTTCTGTCCACCTCCCGTCCTGCTGATGTGCCATCGTGCCAGGCCCGGCTGGGCAGCGTTTCCCTCTGGTGAGAGCATGCCCTGTGGGCTGCGGGTATGCCACTCTCAGCAACTCCAGCAGGCCTGGTCTGGGGCCCCCTCGGGATCTCCCAGAGAGCCCTGGGCTTGGGAAATCGCCAGGCTCCCAAACTTGGGGGCTCTTCCCCAACCTCTGGGGCCTCCGCCTGGCACTCCCCCACCCCCTGCTGTGGCAGGAAACGTGCAGCAGGTAACCGTGCTATTGCCACGGGCCCGTTAGCATCTCTGTTCCCTGCCAGCTCATCTCCGGTGTCTTTGGGGCTGATCTGCCCACACTGCTGCGGGCAGGGGGCTGGCAGCGCGGGGACGCAGCGACCTCGCTGCCAGAGCGAGGCAGCCGCTGGGAGCAGAACTGGAACCATCTGGGCTTGTGCTGGTTCCTCTTGCGGAGCAGCCTACCTGGGAGACCCAGACCTGAACAGCAGGGGGGTTGCGGGTCAGGACTGAGGGGCGTTGGCAGAGTTGTGTGACGCCCAGGTTGGCGAGGTCGCCCATCTGCTCCCTATGCTGGGCTTGGGCAGTGGCTCTGTGTCATATGTGAATGCGCTGTCCATCCCCCCGTCCCTTGGAGGGCCTGCTGCTCCCACGTCCCATCCTGCCACAGCTCTGCCAATGCCAGCTGCCATGCTGGCATTTGCCATCTGGTGCCTGATGGAGCAAAGGGGGGTTCTCCATTTCCCATTCCTTTTCCCCGGAGACACACGTCTGGGCCTCAGGAGGCTGGGGTTCTCTGCCATTGCCTTGCCGTGTGACTCTGGGCAAGCTCCTTCCCCCTCTGGGCCTCAGGTTCCCATCTGTAAAATGGGCATCATGCTACAGATCCACCTTGCCTCCTGCTTTGAGGTCTCTGGCTGCTGGTCCATGGGATGGTCCTGTCGTTATTTCAGAAAGGGCAGCAGCTCCTTGTCCTCCTCCAGGAAAGCCTGGGTGTTTGGGGCTGTTTCTGTAGGATCCAGCTCTCAGTGAGGGACAGGGCGGCATGGTCAGTGGCGGGGTGTCTGGCGGATGGGGCAGGGAGGTGCATGTAGCCCTTGGGGGGGCTGCGGGTCGCTGATCCTGTCGCTGTCTCTCCTAGGAGGAGCATGGAGGCATCCGCCGTCTGCCAGTACAACATCTCTGAGCTGCAGCGGGCTTTCGAGGGCCCCTACATGCAATACCAGGACACCACCCGCAAATGGACCCTCTACGATGGGGAGGTGCCGTCCCCACGGCCGGGCTCTGTAAGTGACCTGGCGATGCCAGCGCCCCCTGCTGGCCTGCAAACATGCCCTCAGGTTTCATCCCCATGAGGGTTGGGCAAGGGACAGCAGGGGTGGGGCTGGGACCCACGAAGGCCTGGATGCTTGTCCCAGCTCTGCTGCTGACTCACGGCCAGACCCACCCATTCCAGCATGCATGGCTCGCTCCTTGGGGCCTGGGAGGCAGGGGGTGGCGCTCACACCCCAGCCGCCAGCCACTTCCCGAGTTTTGGAGAGTTGAGGGGAGGAATCAGTTGAACGTGAGCTCCCAGGCCAGCTAATGCAATCTGGGGATGTATAAACAGAAGTCTCGAGGAGGAGCAGCGAGGTTATTTTAGCTCTGTGTTTGGCCCTGGTGTGACCGTGGCTGGGGTCCCGTATCCAGGTCTGGTGCCCGCAGTTGAGGAAGGATGTTGATCAATTGGAGGGGGTCAGAGAAAAGCTGGGAGAATGGTTCAAGGACTGGAAAACCCGCCCGGTAGCGATAGATGCAAGGAGCTCAGTCTAGCTAGCTGAACACAGAGCAGGTGATCACAGTCTGTCAGCCCCTAGGTGGGGAACAAATCTTGGGCAATGGGTGCCTCAGTCTAGCGGGGGAAGGTCTAACACCATCTGAAGCTAGAGAACTTCTGACCGGAAATAAGGGGTAAATGTTAGCGGAGAGAGTAACTAACCGCTGGAGCAGTGTACCAAGCGCCTGGTGGATTCCCCGTCACTGGAATCCAGACTGGGCACTTGTCTGAACTCTGCTCTAGGAGGGATTTGGGGGCAGGTCTCTGGCCTTTGCTATGCAAGGGGGCAGACTAGTTGGTCACAGTGGTCCCTTCTGGCCCCGGCATCCAGGAAAACCCTGGAGGCCAAAGGAATCATTTAGTTTGCTCTCCCGTGTAACACAGAGCAGGATGTTTCACCTCGTGCTGAGACCAGGTGCAGTCAGACCACAGCACATCAGTCGTCAGGACTGAAAGGAACAGCAGCGCCCATGCACCAAGCCCCATGCAATGGCTGGGCCCTGGTTAGGTGAGACATGCCCAGGTGACCCCAGCAGATGCCCCTGCAACCTCCCGGCCTGGCCTAGCCTTCCAGGCGCTGTTCACCAGCTGCTGTGTCCCACCCCAGCGGTGGCCGCATTGCCCCAGCGGGCAGGCTGCGTACCCGTCCCTAGCCACCTCTCCTCCCCCGTGCAGTGCATCACCAACCGCTCCCGCGAGGACGGCTACCGCTCCTCCCAGGACCTGCCCAACAGCGTGCTGGAGTTCGTCAAGCTGCACCCGCTGATGTTCGAGGAGGTGAAGCCGGCGCGGGGGGAGCCCCTGCTGGTGAAGAAGAACGTGCTCTACACGGCCCTGGCGGTGGACAGGGCGCCGGCCCTGGACGGCCAGCAGTACGACGTGCTCTTCATGGGGACGGGTGCGTTGGCGCCACCCCTCCCCCACGGGAAGGTTTGGGGGGCAGTGTTGTCTGGGGGCCCTGAGTCGCTCGCCCAGGCTGAGCGGGACGGGGGACTCCAGCGCGGCTGGGGGGCCTGGGTGGAAGCTGCCACCGGAGAGGGGACCCACAGAAGGAGGGGGGGTAGCACAGAGTCCCACACCCCCATTGGGGCAGCAGCCGTGCCCAGGCCGGTGGGGAGCTTAGCTGTGCAGTGGCCTGTGGGCACAGCGCTCTCCCGCCGGCGCTGTCCTGACGGTCCCCCTCTGCCTTTGCCCAGGTGATGGCTGGCTGCACAAGGGGGTGGTGATCGGCTCCGCCGTACACATCGTGGAGGAGCTGCAGGTCTTCGGGGCCCCCCAGCCCGTGGAAAGCCTGGTGATCTCCAAAGGCCAGGTGAGACACCGCTCCGGGCTGCACCCTGACTCTGCCGGGGGAGACAGAATGGAGCCGGCCCCCGAGGAGGAGGCACTGCGGACACGTTGCCCCTCCAGGGGCCCTCTCGCTTGTAGATGACAGAACAAAATGGGCGTGTTGAAGCCCTGGGCTGCCACCACAGCCAGGCCCACTGAAATCTAGTGGCGCATCGGGGCGCCCCTCTGAGGAGGGATTGGAGCCGGGGAGACAGGCGAGGAAGGAGAGGCAGGGACTTCTGCCAGCTGGAGCAGGGGGCCGGGCGTCAGGGCGCCTGGGTTCTATTCCAGAGTCTGCCACCAACTCCTGCCCATCCGCGGCCCCTCTGTACAGTTGCCTGGGCGGGGCAGGAGGAACAGCCGCCTTTGTGATGTTAGCTGGGCTGCCAGGCCCTGGCGCTGCAGGGCGGCAGCGAATGGGGCCCCCGCAGGCTTTTCCGGGGCCTGTCTCCCACCCAGCCATGCTTTAAACTCCTTCCTAGGCAGCTGGCTGAGCAGAGAGGCCTGGCGGTGGGTGCCCGGCGTCCCTGGGGCCTGTCTTGCCCAGAGAGCTGGCAGCACTGCAGGGCGGCTCTGATTAGCCAGCCTGGCCCCTTGCCCACGGCGGAGGCTGACCCCAGCTTGGAATGACAGAGCTTATTGGAGCCTGGGCGCCCTCGGCTGCCTGCCAGCCTGCCCGCCCCAGGGCGGGGACTCAGAGCTGTGCTGTGGGGCAGGGCGCTCTGCTGAATGAGAGGGGTGTTCCTGGGGCCCCTCCCTGCCCTCAGGGTCTCAACCTCCCTCTCTCCAGCCTGCTGCCCTTATCCAAAGCCCTGGGGAGGCCCCCCCATGCACCCCCACTGGCTTTCCAAGCACAGGCCTCAGCAAGCCAGAGGAGGGAGCAACGGCGGAGCCAGGCCCCACCCCCAGCCCAGTGGGGCAGGGCCTGGGGCTGTTCCCGCATGGCCATTGTTACTGGGGAGTCTGCATGGGGGAAGGGAAACCCCCCTCTTTGTAGCACCCCCATCCCAGCCCCTCAGACAGGGCGTGTAGCCCAGAGCCTAGGAACCAGGCAGCCAGGAACCGTACTGATCCCTGGGTGCCACCCAGCCCCGGGCCCCCATTGCTTCCCCAACATCACGGGAGCGAGTCGATTGGGGGGGGGTGAGCCCCATCCCATGGGGGGCTGAGGCAGTGACCTGCCCAAGGACACACATAGGTCAGTGACACAGCTGAGAGGAGAACCCAGGAGTCCAGGCCTTCAGCCTCCCATTCTAACCACTAGACATGCTGCCTCCCAGAGCTGGGAATAGAACCCAGGAGTCCTGATCTCCAATGTCCTGCTCTGTGCCCAGTGGAGCCGCTGCCTGTCTGGGGCTAGTTTCTGGGGGGCAGATTCTCTTAGGCCTTGGTTCAGGTGTGTGTCTGACGATGCCCTAAGGGAAGGCATGTTCCCACATCAGTGTGATCGAGTTTCGCCTCGGCCCAGATCAAGGTTTCAGCCGGCTCATAACACTGGGGTCTCTGCTCTTTGCCTTGCAGAGAAGCGTGTACGTGGGAGCTGCCAGTGGAGTCCTGCAGCTTCCCCTGTCCAGCTGTGCCAGGTACGGCTCCTGCTACGATTGCATCCTGGCCCGGGAACCCTACTGCGCCTGGGACGGCGAGGGCTGCAGGGAGGTGGCCAGTGCTGCGGACAGGTACGGAACTGCTGAGCTTCTCCTGCCCCAGGCCTCCCAGCGGGGAGGTCCTGGCCCCTGAGCGGCCTGCTACCCGGGTGAGACACGGCCGTGAGTTACAGGAGCTGCCGGCCCAGCCGTCGTCCTGGCTCCAGCCCGGGCTGGAGGGATGCCGGACTCAGCCAGCCAGAACGCCATCTGGAAACTGGAGCGCTGCTGGGTGCAGGTGGGGGCACCGCAGCCTCCCCCAACGCTGCCTGGCGGGACGGCTTGCCCTGTACAGGTGAACCCACCTCCTGGTGTCTCCTGCTGGGGACGTGCGCCAGGGCACTGGGACTTCCCTACGCCCCCACCCACCAAGCAAACCTCCCCCCTGCCAGCTCCACCACCAGAGGTGCTGCAGTGCCATCTTAGCCCCTCGTTGGCACTGGTGGCCCCTTCCCAGAGCTGGCCTGGTGCTCAGGGAGCCCCGACTTCTGACCCCGGCTCCCACGCTGCCCCCGGTGCTTTCTTCACCCAGAATGGCACAGTTAACCAGGCTCTGATCAGAGCTGGGATGCTGGGGACCAGCTGACTCTGTGCGCATATGTGTCAGCAGGCGGAGCTGTGTGCATGTGTACCTGTCTGTAGGTGGGGCAGGGTGTGCACACGTGTGCGTGTCTGCGAGCAGGGCTGCATGTGTGTGTGTGCGTGTCTGCGGGCGGGACTGCATGTGTGTGTGTGCAGGTGTGGCTGTGTGTGTGCTTGTCTGCGGGCGGGGTTGCATGTGTGTGTGTGTATGTCTGTGGGCGGGGCTGCGTGTGTGTGTCTGCAGGTGTGGCTGTGTGTGTGTGTGTGTATGTCTGTGGGCGGGGCTGCGTGTGTGTGTCTGCAGGTGTGGCTGTGTGTGTGTGCGCGTGTCTGCGGGCAGGGTTGCATGTGCGTGTCTGCAGGTGGAGTTGCGTATGTGTATGCAGGCAGGGATTTAGGTGTGTGGCTGCAGGTGTGTGTCTGGAGGTGTGGCTGCGTGTGTGTGTCTGGAGGTGGGGCTGCGTGTTGGGGAAGTAGGGAAAGAACTGACCCGGATTTGAAGGGGATTTCATAGTTAAATAGTCCCCTTATGTGAGGTAGTAACAACCCCTCAGCACCGGTGCATTAACCTTACTGGGGGGGGCCAAACTGTAGTTCCCAGTACCGCGTACAACTACCTGATTGAGGGTGGCAAACTAAGTCCTCAGCACCACTTCAAACTAACCTTATTGGGGCGGCGAAACAGTTCCCCAGCACCGCTCTGCATCTCATCTTGCTGCACAGTCAATACGTTCGGATGGCTTAAGCCCAACAGGGATAGACGGCCCCACGGACAGTCCTCCTCCGATACCCCAATAGAGATTTCCAAAGGTCTCTTACCTCTCTTGTGGCGCCATGGGGTTCCAAGGGGAACGATCCGCAGCAGCTGCCGTTGTCTCAGCAGGCATTGCATTCCCGGAAGAGCCCTCAAAATTGTCGGAGAAGAATAGAGTTCTCACTCTCAGGCTGGGTGCAGCAAGTCAGATACTTTATCATCTCTAGCAATTGCGTGGAGGGAGAGCGCTAAACAGGCTCTCCCAGGTAAACAATCACAGCAGCGTTTATACCTTTGTTACATATGATAATGAGCAACGGCTGCATTTTGTTTATACATAGGCCATCCTGATATCTGATTTTTCTCACCTATTTAGACTCTAGTCTACATTCCTACTTATCTAACACAAGGTCGCAACAACTTCTCACACATTTCTTTCCCACTCACCTCGCTTCTACAAATCTCGCGTTATTAGGGTTACAGCTGGCCCAACTCTTGCTCACATAAGGGGACTATTTAACTATGAAATCCCCTTCAAATCCCTCAGTTATTTCTCTCCTTGCACACCGTGCATGTCTCTTAGGGCCGTCGGCCACCGGCCCCCTGCTGACATGGCCCATCTTGCTCCTCACAGGACCCAGCTGACCCAGGACGTGCAGCACGGCAGAGAGGGCTGCAGGAACGGCTCTGCCCAGGGTGAGGCTTTGTCCCGCACTGGTGAACTTATGCCAAGATCATCCAGCCTCTGCTCCATGGAGCCACAGGGGCTGGGCTCTGGCACTGCCCGGGGGGAGAAGGGGAAGCGTCTCGCTGGCCCCCTCACAGCTCCCACCTTCACCCCCAGTTCCCCGGGAGGGAGGTGTTGCCCTGCCCTGCCCAGTCCTTGCACTGGGGGGCTCCAGTTCCAAAGCATTCTGGGAACTCTAATGGTCAGACGTTGCCTTACCATGTCAGTCCCAGGCAGGGGGGGTGGAGAGGGGGGACAGTCCCAAGGCATTCTGGGAGCGTGCTCTGGGCTCAGCATGGGGCGCAGGTCATGGGGCGCTGGCTGAGCTCCCCCTCTCCCGTCTCTCCCCCAGTGCCCCCTGTGCAGAAGAACCGGACGGTGCTGCGGGGCGACGACGTGCTGCTGCCGTGCGAGCAGCGCTCCAATCTGGCACGGGCCACGTGGCTGGTGAACGGCACGGCGGGGCTGGCGGCTGGGCGGGGCCACTTCCGAGTGGGGGTGGATGGGCTGCTGGTGACAGACACCCTGCCCGAGCACAGCGGGGACTACGGCTGCTACGGGGAGGAGAATGGCCTGCGCTCCCTGCTAGCTGCCTATGCCCTGACGGTGCTGCCGGAGCCGCCCAAGGAGCCAGCGGCACCCACGGCCCCGCCGCTCCCCAGCCCCAACCGCCAGGCCTCCCCCGACATGAAGTTCGTCTACATCGCGGTGATCGCCATGCTGGGCGGGCTGTGCCTGGTGCTGAGCGCTGTTCTGCTCCACGTCTCCTGCCTTCAGCGCCGCAAGGGCAGGTACGTGCTGGGCGACCCCAGCGCCCCCTCCGTGGAGCTGCAGACGGTCTCGGCCAACTGCCTGGGCGGGGACCGGGAGGAGGAGGAGCTGAGCCGGGAGGACGGCTGCCTGCAGATCATCCCGGGCGAGGCCCCCACGGCGGCGTCCCCGGCCAGGGAGACGCCTCTGGCGCCCCCCCCGCCACCCCCCCCACTCCCGGCCGAGTTTACCAACGGCATCGCCGCCCTGCCCAACATGCTGCGCAAGATGAACGGCAACAGCTACATGCTGCTGCAGCAGCAGGAGGAGCCCAGCCCCTCGCCCCTCTACAGCACCACCTTCGCCGAGGAGCTGAGCAAGATCCTGGAGAAGCGGAAACACACGCAGCTGGTGGACAAGCTGGACGAGAGCTCCGTGTAGGGGCCCCCGGACGCCAGTTGGATTCAATCCCCTGCCCCCGTTCCCCCCCACCAACCAGTGTTACACAAACCCACGGGAAACTACCTCTGGAACCGAACCGCCGGGCTGGGCCTCGGAGCACCGGGATCCCTCTTGCTGGGACCGCTTGGGCTCAGAGCCTGTTGTAAAGAGACATTGATTGAAATGGCAAATCTATTTATGTATAAAAGATGACAATCCGGAAACAGAGCCAGAAATACGGCTGTGTCGGGGTGGGGCGAGAGGAGACGCCTGCCCGGGCACTGGCCTCGGACCATGGCATCGAACCGCTCCGGCGAGGTCTCTCCTCAGCCTTGGGAGCGGCAGCTGGGCCGCGGAGAGGTGGGAGCTGGCCCCTGTGCGCTGAGAAGAGGTAGGTGACAAAAGCAGCAGTTGTTAAAGCCCTGCCTGCGAGCTGCTTTCTGGTGAAAGCTCTCACGTAGCATCCCAGTGCCAGGTCGGGGCCGAGCGCTGTGGCCGTTGCTTGCCAGGGCTCTCCCAGCGCTCGGGCTTTGGCACCTCATCGCTGCCGGTGGTGGTGGGGTTGGGTCTGGTAGAGCAATGTCCAGCAGCCACAGCTGAGATCGGGGCCCCGTCGTGCTGGGGCTGGGCAGAGACAGTCAGGCGGTCCCTGCCCAGTCTAAGCAGACGTGACAGACTAATCGGGGGAGAGAGGGAGCTCCAGCCATCCCCACCGTTCAGAGTGGACTGAGTGACTCACCCCGGGACCTGAACCCTGAGCTTCTGGGCCCCGCTTACTGCTTGAACCACTAGGCCAGCCTGCCTGATGACAGCTGTGCCCTGCTGTGTGGTTTTGTTTAATAATAATAGGAGATCTGCCTATCTCCTAGGACTAGAAGGGACCTTGCAAGGTCATTGAGTCCAGCCCCCTGCCTTCACTAGCAGGACTTGCCCCAGATCCCTCAGTGGCCCCCTTGAGAGCTGAACTCACAACCCTGGGTTTAGCAGGCCAATGCTCAAACCACTGAGCTAGCCCTCCCCCCTTGCTGATGAGCCTTGGAGCTTGAGTATGTGTGTGTACAAGGATGTGGGGTGCACAAGGACAGGAGGGGGGTGTGTGTGTGCGTACAGAGGATGAGACGAGGGATGTGCACAAGGATAGGGGAGGTGTAGGGATGCAGAGCCCTGTGATACACATGGAGATGTGAGGGGAGGGGTGTCTAGCAGGGTGGTCCAGTGGTTTGACCAGAAGACATGGGACAGCTGCGTTGCTCACACAGGGTGACCCAGCCCCTCTCCTATGAGGGGGGCCCCCTCCTCATCCGTCCATCATGTGGATGGTACTTTAGGGACAGTTCTCAGTGTCTGAACAAATTACGTTGGGATTATTTTCTGTCTCCCTCCACCTGTCCCGCCAGGGGCCATAGTTTCCTGGCTTCCGATGCCCAGGGGGGAGGAAGTCCTCCCCTGCCCGCAGCGTGGGGCAGGGATCCCCATCCCAGCAGGTGGTGGGCCCGTGGTGAGGGGTCGGCCTGTAGAGCCTTGGTGTCTACTGGCCGAGAAGAGCTTCATGGCCTTGGGAGGCGTGACGCCCATCCTGGCCCTTGGGTGATTTGAGGGGGTGGATTCCCCATGGTGGGAGGGGGTTCCCCATCTGGGGGCTCTTTGAGCTGCTCCGACATGGGGTGCTGGGCTCAGCCCTGGGGGTGACAGGCGAGGGGCAGCAATGCGCTCCAAGGTGTGCGATTCTCGCACGGCTCTTTCCTCCCTCCACGTGTGTCACAGGGCCCTGCAATTCATCACATGCATGCAGATGGGGTGAGACACAGAACCCTCCCCCTCACCAGCTCTGTGCTGCCTCGTCCTAGCCTGGCTCAGCCTTGAGCTGGTGGCAAGCGGCTGCTTCCAGCCTGGGCTGAGTCTGTTTGACATCCCTGGGGCCCTGGGCAGAGCACATGGTCCCAGCCAGCCCCAGGAAGGGTAACTAGCCCAGGTTCACTCCTCCGAGAGTGTTGGAGATGCCGGCAGATGGGGTGATGGGAGAGTTGAGTTGGCGCCAGCCTGCAAGGACCTTGCCCAGCTCCTGGGGCATGTGTGGCTCGCTCCTCTGTACCTTTAATGCTTCTGACGGCTCGACTCCTAGGGATCGTGCTCTGCTGCTTAGCTGGGTTCAACACTCGTCTCGGCCCTCGCAGGCTCCTGCCCTGCTCCCTTGAAGCCCATCAGACCCCAGATTGGCCCACCCTCCCCCTGGCTTGGTGAGAGAGACCTGCCCTGGACCCATGAGAACTGCTGCTCTTTGGGGTCAATGGACCATGCAAATGCCCCCTGGCCTGGGGTCTGGAGGAGAGATACTTGGGAGGATCTGGCCCTGTCACTGAGGCCTGGAAGCTGTTGGCTGGCTTAAGAGCATCTTTTTGTTCAGTTGGCAGAGGTGCCAAGCTAGTGGGATCGCCCATGCCCTGTGGGGAGCCAGGCGGCAAAGGAACAGGCCAGCAAGGCGGGTTGAAGGATGCGATAGACCTGGGGTGTTAGCTAGAAATGCCCCTCACACCCGCGCTCTGAGTAGCCACCTGGCTCTTTGAGCCGGCCCAGCTTTGCTCCTGACACCGGGCTGTGTGTGTACTGCCGAGGTATCCTGGCTTCTGCGGGGCTTTAGTCAGTATGTGAATTTCGGTAAGGCCTGGGAAACCCCAGGTGAGTATCAGGGCTCATAAACACGGCCAGGCTGGGTCATCTGTCTAGCCCAGTGTCCTGTCTTCTGACGGTGGCCAACGCCAGGTATTTCAGGGGGAATGAACAGAACTGGGCAATTTATTGAGTTATCCATCTGCTGCTGTCCATTCCCAGCTTCTGGCAGTCAGAGATTTAGGGATATCCAGAGCATGGGATTGCATTCCTGCTCATCCTGGCTTATAGCCATTGATGGACCCGTCCTCCAGGAACTTATCTAGCTCTTTTTTTGAACCTTGTTATAGTCTTGGTCTTCACAACATCCTGTGGCAATGAATTCCCCAGGTAGACTGTGTGTTGTGGAAAAAATACTTCCTTGTGTTTGTTTTAAACCTACTGCCTAGTAATGTCTTTGGGTGAGCCTTGGTTCTTGTGTTATGAGAAGGAGTAAATGACACTTCCTGATTTACTTTCTCCACGCCAGTTATGATTTTACAGAGCTCTGTCGTATCCCGCCTTAGTCGTCTCTTTTCCAAGCTGAACAGTCCCAGACTTTTTAATCTCTCCTCATACGGAAGCTGTTCCATACCCCTAATTATTTTTGTTGCCCTTTCCTGATCCTTTTCCCATTCTCAGATCCATTTTTTGAGATGGGGCAACCAGGTCTGTATGCACTATCCAAGATGTGCACATTGAGGTCCGTGCATGCAAAGATCTTTCCCCAGCACAGCAGAACCACTTTAAAGCAGTTAAACAATTGGATCTGGGCGTAGGGCCCAATTTGGGGTCTGGGATGGGGGAACCTTCATCAGGGGTGGCTCTAGGAATTTTCCTGCCCCAAGCACGGCAGGCAGGCTGCCTTCCGCGGCTTGCCTGCGGACAGTCCGCTGGTCCCACTGCTTTGGCAGACCTCCCGTAGGTGTGGCTGCGGGAAGTCCTCCGAAGCTGCGGAACCAGCAGACCCTCCTCAGGCAAGCTGCCGAGGGCAGCCTGCTTGCAGCCCTCGCAGCACCCGCAGAGTGCCCCCCGTGGCTTGCCGCCCCAACCACGCGCTTGGCGTGCTGGGGCCTGGAGCCACCCCTGACCTTCATGCACTGAAGTGTCTCAAACACATTGATGCCTGTGTGTATTCCCAGAGCCCAGCCTCCAGCACCCACTGCCTGCTTACAGGGCATTCACAGGGGCATGCTGGGTATGAGCATATGCAAAGTAATCGCCGCAAACCCCTCCACCCCCAACTTGCTTGAGAATTTCACCCCCTCTTCACAAGCTGTGATTTGCTCAGCGATCAAATGGGGGGGCTGCCTCTGCAGTGCCCCCCATTTCCTGTGCCACAGACACGGGACCCACCGGACCGAGAGACAGAGCCGGGGAACCCGGCGTGGGAGAGAGCTGGGAGGCGGCGGGATGAGGAGTGGGCAGTGGCTCAGCGCGGGATGGCATCTCAGCTCCAGCGCTGGGCACGCGGCCCCAGGTAGGATCCATGTGGGCACTGCAGAGGGTCTCGGCAGGTCGGTCCCTGCCTGTGGGAAGGGGAGCCCGTCTGCAGGGAATCGGGTGGCAGCTTGGGGTGGCCTTGGTGGAGGGTGGGCAAGGGAGAAGGGCAGCAGTACAGGCACCAGACAGGAGTGGGTCAGGAGCTGTTGGGAAGTGGGGACAAGGCGAGGGGTGGAGGAGGAGACAGGAGCAGTGGGACCCGTCAGCGCCAGGCTCGCCCAGCTCCTGCTGATGGGGTCGAGCCCATGTCCCACCTGGCTGCACTGAGCCATTCCAGCGCAGTGCCTCCTGCCTCGAGCCGGGCAGCAGGGCTGGTTCCAGCCCCCTCCTGGAGCTGGGTCTGGGCATGCCGGGTTTGCAGACCCCCAGCCTCCCCCAGGGGCCCGTGCCAAACAAGGCCCTTTTCCTCCAGCTCATTAACGAATCACTGACCCGGGGCAGCTGGGCTCCCCCTTCCCCATGCCAGAACGGCTTGGCTAGACCGAGCGGATCTGGGGACAGGAGCTAGACGCATGGCCCCCTCCTCAGCTGCTCCCCATAGCAGCCTGCCTCCGCCCTGCCCTGGAAGGATGCCCTCTGGTGGCTAGAGCGGAGACCTGCCCGCAGAAACCTGTGTGATATTGGGTGGGGCCATGCCCACATCTCCAGGAGCCACCCCCAAAGCACTCAGCAAAGCCCTGGGTCCTGGCCTCCATTAGCAGCGGGGCCCCGCCGCTCAGAATTTGGGACAGGCTGGGCAGCCCCATTGCAGATTCCAGTTATGAGATCCCGGGGCAGGGGATGTACTCACCCCTGCTGGAATTCAGCCGGGACGCCGGGGCAGAGTGCCGCCTGCCAACCAGCCATGGCCACTGCTCACAGCACGGCAGCATGCTAGAGGGGTCTCCCCTCCACTTCCTGACACCCCTGTGGGCATGGCTATCGGCTTCTCTCCCACCTACCCCTGCCGGCTTCCCAACCCCAGCTCCCACTGCCAGCCTCCTGGCACCAGTGCCCATCCCACGGGCAGGGGGAGGGACCGGTTTGGAAGACCGTGTCCGGTGTCGCAGGGGGCTACAGAAATAATGGAGAGGGAAAGGCACCGTGCAGCACTGGCAGGACATGCCCAGCCAGCCCAGGAGCCAGGAGCTCACATGGGGTGGGGGGAACGGGTGCCGTGCCACAGCCCAAACCCGCCTCCTGAGGAGAGGTGCTGGAGCTAGACCGGGCCCCGGAGCTGGAACTGGATTTTACGGGAGGCACTGAATGGCAGGGGGTGTCCTGCTCCGCTTAGGGGGTGCCAGGGGGTGTCCCTGTGCTGCAGGGAATGTCTCAGCTCAGGAGGTGCAGGGGGGTGTTACTTGGGCTGGGGACTCTGCTGCACATTCTGTGCAAATGCCTTGACAGAAGTCGTTGTCTGTGTCTCTCAGCAGGAGCCCGTTAGTCTGTGCAGAACGAAGAGTCGTCGCAGTGGTCCAGAAGGGGCTGGCTCTGATGCAGGGCCCTGAGCTGCAGTGCCTGAGGGATGCCGGCTTTCAACACAGCCTGACCTGGTGGGGAGAGCTGTGCCTGGCCCCTCCATCTGCTGGAGAACCTAGCAATGCCAGGCTGCAGCCAGGTCGCAGGGCAGGGGGTGGGGAGAGAGTCACGGCGGAGTGAGTGTGTACGGGGGTCATTGCAGCGTGGGGGTGGAGTGGTGCGTGTGGGTGTCACTGCAGCGTAGGGGTGGAGTGGTACGTGTGGGTGTCACTGCAGCGTGGGGGTGGAGTGGTACGTGTGGGTGTCACTGCAGCGTGGGGGTGGAGTGGTGTGTGTGGGGGTCACTGCAGCGTGGGGGTGGAGTGGTGCGTGTGGGGGTCACTGCAGCGTGGTGGGGGTGTGTGCGAGGGTTCACACCCAGCCACAGCTGCACGAGATCTCCTCATTACCCAGCTTCTGCCCAGATGCCCTGAGCTGCATCTGACCCTGGGTGATCTCAATGTGTCCTACCCCCCCAGCTGTCACTCCCCAGCGCTGGTGCCCAACCTGCGAGACCAACCACTGCCGGTGGCAGCTGTCGACATGGGCAGACCCCGGCTCTCTGCTTGTGGCCTGGCTTCTGCCTTGGTCTGCCCCACGGGCACATACCCTGCTGTACTGGAACAAACTGAGTTCATGACGGGGGAGCTGCCTGGTCCGGGGTACAGCTTAAAGCACTCCCTGCCCCCAGCCTGTGCTGGCCCAACCTGGAGCCCTGAGGTTGGCCCGCTCTGGCCTGGGGCTGCCCGGCTCTTCGCCATGGGGTGCCCTGTGCCCTGCTGCACTGTAGCCTGCCTGCCCTAAGTGTTGTCACGGATGCACCCACCCCAGCCCCTCGGTTTTCACCCCTTACCTGTGGCAGGGCCCTCACTTTGCCAGGCCCCACCAGCCGTTGGGAACCAAGATCCCAGGAGCCAGGCTCAGCAACAGAGGACGGGGTGGGTGAGAGGGCAGGGTTATGTGGACCTCAAGCAAACACCTACCTCCATCCTCACATCCAGGGGAGGGCCCCATCCTGTGCCCTGTCCCAGTTCAGGGCTCGGGTTACACTGATGTAGCTGGGCGCTGGTGCTGGTCCCAGATTCCAGCTCCTCTTGGCTTCTGTTGTCTGTCTCCTGGGTCTTTCCTGCCCCGGTGGCACCTTCCTGCCCATGCGGCCGCAACTCCCCCTGCCTGTGTAAGGCCAGAACGGAGCTGGGCAGGGGAGGGCATTGTGCCAGACCCTGCTGTGTGTGTGTGTGTATGTGCGTGTGTGTGTGTGCACTCAGCTCTGTGGGCTAGACGAGCAGACACATGCCATGCGACCGTGCCCGCTCACTAGCATGCCTGAGTGCAGCTCCGGGGGCTTCCCTTCAGCTCCAGCAGCAGGGGCTGTGTTTTGGGGGCACGAGCTCCGGAGTTCTGGCCCCCGCCGTGCACACATCCTGGGTTTAGTCCAACCACTGACCCCAGGAGCGTGCGGGTGTGCAACACGCGCCAGAGACCGGCCCTCTGCTCGGTTTGTTCTTACGGCGCCTGGGACTGCGCTCGGCTGTCCCGAGAGAGACCAGCTCCCAGCTGAGCTCCACAGCCTCATCCGTCCCCGCTCGACGCGGCTTCACCCCCGCAGAGCTGCTGTCCGGTGCAAAATGACTGATTCATTAACAAGAGCACTCGGTGCCCGGGCCTCCAGCGTGGCTTGGGAACAGCCGGCGGCAACCGGCGCTTCAAACACAGGGACAGTCGACTCCAGAACAGCCACAGGCAGATGTCCCCGAGCATCCTGGCGAGAGCAAGAGAGACGGCGTGGCTAAGGCAACGCGCACACACACCTGGCTCCAGTGGTACCTGGCCAGCTCTCTAGGCAGTGCGAGTTACTGCATCGTCTCTCAAACATCACCGCCACTGAGAGAGAGACAAGGCCTGTCACGCCGTCCCCCCGCCCAGCCAGCGTGGTCTGCCCATGCAGCTGGAAGGGGCCCAAGCCGTGGGGCTGGCGCTGAGTCCCTCGGGGCAACGTTCCCACAGCCTGGCAGAGCCCCGGCCTGCTCTCCTCGGGAGGCTTCGTAGGCTCTCACACCATGGGAGTTCGCACCAGCTCTCCCTGGCTAATTGACTTTGGCCTTCGCTCTGTTACCAGGCTGCCCTGGTATTCGGGGCAGGGTGGGGGGAGAACCACCCGTAAAGCTGCTTCAAAACCCTGCTGTGGCTGGGAGCAGGGGTGTTTGCCCAGCAGACCTGCCTACGTAGCCCCCACTGCTCTCGTTACAAGGTGATGGGCGGGATGGGGGTGGGGGAAATGCTTGTTCTCCCTCCCTGCTGTTGGGAGGTGCAGTGGGGGGGCTTCTGGCATTGGGACAGCGTGGTGAAAATGCAGAGCGAGCCGGCTGATGATCCGACAGCAGTGGCCCCAGGCGCTGCTGTAACCGTCCGGGGCCGTTGCTGCAGGGTTGGTAAGGCTGCTGCTGTGCCCTGCACCCCAGCATTGCGGGTCCTCGCCCATTCCCCAGCCATGCCAGGGAAAGCCCCCGGTCAGCATGGCTCAGGGAGCAAAGTGCAGACCCAGGGCGGTGTGTGCGCGCCAAGGGGTGGTAGCCCTGCTCCTGCACAGATCATCAGCCAGCCTCGGTGCCTGGTTCCTGGGATGGGAAGAGGAGGGAGGAATCGACATGGCCGGGGCTGAGTCCATGGCTGATCCCCTGGGAAGAGACGGGGCTGGAGCCCTGCAAAACGGAAGCACCTCGGCTCCAAGACAGCTTGAGCTAAACCCAATGTACCAACCCGGCTGCCCAGCAGCCTGGCTCATCCTCAGTGACATTCCACCATGGACAGTCATAGCGGCAGCGTACAGCACCGTGCACCTGGTGGCCTCTGCCCCTTGCTGCTCAATAAACCTGGATCTGTCTGAATGAGCTGGTGTGGTGTGAGTCTGGTCTCTGGGGTCCATTCTCTGCTAGGGTCTGGCACTGCTGGGGTGGGGTGAAGAGCTGCAAGGGTAAAGGGGCACCATTCATTAGGGCACTACAGACCCTCCGGATTCAAACCAGGGAACCAGCTCTCTCTGGCCATTGTACTGGGACAGCCCTGGGGTCACCCCACGAGGGTCCATTGGACCATCTCTGCTACAGTATAAGAGGCAGTATGTGGCTGTTAGCTACTGGTGTGAGGCCCCGGCACTGTAATTTCTAAGTGCCCTCGGTAGGTTCAAGGGTTAATGACGGCAGTGAACTCCGCTGGTGGAGCCTGGCCCAGCTATGTTGTCCTCACTGGAATTGTGCTGATTAGCACCAGCTGAGGATCTGGCCACTGGGTGGCGGCTCCCTGCTATTCAGATTCTGAGACTGTGCCTGTCACCGTGGCATCTGGCCTCTTTGACCTCACAGGCTGAACCCAGCCCAAGGTTTACGGTTCTGCTCTGATGCTGAGGGAGGTTCCAGGTGTGAGGGTTTGGGGCAGGAGAGGCACAGCCCAGCCAGGGAAGGGTTAAGGGGCTGGCTGCCCAAGCCCTGTGAGTGGCCAGCTGGCTTATAAACCCTGGTTATGGGGGGCAGGGGAGCCGTGTGTGCTGGGAGAGATGGCTCAGAGCATGGGGCCCTGCATGGGTAAGACTGGTTTGCGCCACCTGAGGCTGCTCTGCGCCATGCGGGCGGGTGAGGATTAGCTAGTGCAACGTTCTCTGCCTCAGCTGGCCTGAGGAGCCAGGAGACCTGGCGGGAGGAAGGTAAAGCAGGATTGCTACCTGCTCCCGGGAAGCAGCTGGTGCCAGGCCCAAGACCACTCGCTGACACGGGAGGGCTGAGCCCTGGTGTCCAGGCCACGTGCTGACTTGGGCCATTGCACACACCCCCACCCCCGGGCGCTGGAGCACGACAGGACTTCCTGGCCTAAACTACGTAGCACTGTTAAAAGTGGCAGCCACGGCCTGCCCCAGAAGTGGTTGCATTTCAGCAGTGGGTGGTGTGTTCGTGCTCCGGGGCCCTTTGGGATCCTGCAGGATGAAAGACACTGGAGATGTTTGTTAGCAGGGAGGGGGTGCTTCAGCCCTCCCTGCCCCCCCATCTCTGTGTGGCCCCTGCTCGCTAGCAGGGGCTCTCTGCACCTCCCCACATCTCGCCAAGGGATTCTGTGCCCCCCCCTCCATGCCAGGTCCCCCATTCCTCACCCCCCATGGCAGGGGCTCTGTGCGCACCCCCAGCCCATCCCCAGCATTGTTTATCTGGGAGATTCTCCCTCGGGAGGCTCAGCCGGGGGCGTTAATTGGAGCCATCCCCAGTTGTTTGAGCGACAGCCCCTTGCTGGGGTGCTTGAAGCTGTGCCTGTACTAAGGAGCTGGCAGGGGCATCCCGCCTGCCCCATCCCCGGGGCCTGGAAACCTGGCAGGGCTGCAAACTCCCTCGCCCCGTGGATGCAGCCAGGGCAAGAGGGTGTGTGCCCCCCTGGAGAGAGGAGGAGCCAGGCATCCTTTTAGCCAGGGAAGGCAGAGCAGGCCTGGGTGGGCCAGTGCTGCAAGGCGGGGTGGCAGGAGACAGGAGCTGCCAGGGACGGCCTGGATGTGCCAACCTTGACCGGGCGGGAGGCTCAGTCCCAATACCTGCCCTGCAAGGAGGGGGTTGGGGGTGGCACTGCCCAGGACCCCCAAGCAAGCGGGGGGGTCGGATTGGCATGGGTCTGCCCAGTGCCATGCTCAGGCCCTGCGGGTGCCTCCTGCTGGTGATAGGGCATGATCACTGTCTGACCCAGTGCAGCAGGGCATGCCCACTCCACTGGGCCCTGGGATGGCTGGGGGGCAGGCCACAGGGCAGGAGGTGGATGGGCTGGTGGGTGGCACAGCCCTGTGCTGGGGCTGGGGAATCATGCTCAGGGAATAGGGGGGGTAGCAGGCCCCTAGTGCTTGGTCAGTGGCCTTTGCTAGTTGTTGGGGTGACGCCCCTGGCTCCTGTCTGGTCTTCCCCCTTCTGCCCCCTCTCACACCCACAGGAGGGGGCCAGGCAGCTGGCTACACAGGCTGGGGAAGGGCTGAAGGGGCAGGAGCATTAAAGCCAGGACGCCCCACCCCAATCTGCAGCCCACAAGCACCCCTCCTCCCTAGCACTGTCCAGGGGCAGCAGGGGAGGGGGCCCAGCACTCCCTGGGGTGAGGGAAGGGCTCCTGGGCCACACAGCCCACGGTAGTGCCCCTGCCCTGGCTGGAGCTGGGCCCATCCTCCCCACGAGACAGCAGCCAGGTTCCAGGTGCTTCAGCAGTGGCTGGAGGGGTGTGGGCTGCACCCCACCCGCCACTTTCAGGGGAGTGTGGTACAGCCTGCCTGGGTGCTGTCCCCGCCCAGGAGGGGCCTGTGGGGTCCATGTCCCGGGCACCGCTCAGGGCTGGTGGGTGGGTGGTGGTCCCTGCCCTGTCCATACAGTAGAACCCCCCGATGGGCCACGGAGCCCGCGTGGTGCTGGGCCAGCGTGGGGAGGAACCGGCTGCTGCAGCTCCTCTGCCAGTGACTCAACTCTCCTGTCCCTGCTCTGCTGAGCCCAGGCCCCTCGCTGGCACGAAATCCCTCCAAGGTGCATACACCCCCCACCCCTAAGGCCAATCACAGGGGGCTGCCCAGCAGCCAGCCCAGCTTCCCCATGACAGAGCCCCCTCCCCAATCCCCCTTCCAGTCAGCGAGGGCTGAGGGAGCCCTGGTGAACAACGGGCCATCTACCACCTGACTGCACCCGCCTCTGGGTCCGTGCAGTCCCTCCCTCCCCCCAGTCCATGGCCTGAAGATTGGGGCTTTCTCCAGACCTGCAGCCGTCTTGCAGCAGGACCTGATTTCTGCACCTCATCTGGCTGTTTCGGGCTGGGGGGGAAGCCGTCGCTCTGAAGTCCTGTCCTGTCTCGCCGTCACAGCGAGAAACGCTGCTCAGTGCTTCCTGCGGCAGGAAATCAGCAGCAGCCCCCCCGAAGCAGCGTGAAGAATCAGGCGGAATGGCCTGGCTGTGGAATTCCCCCAGGGCAAGCGAGGGGGGGGGGGGAACCACATCTGTTGGGAACTTGAAAACTCCCTCGACAAGAAACGCTTCATTTATCCCCCCGAACAGCCCACGTGGGCCCAGGCCTGGGAGGTAACACTGCAAGGCCCGAAAGTTGGGATGGGAGAAAAGTTCAGGACTTTACGAAGGTGAGTGTGGGGGCTGGGACTGAAAGAACAGCTGCCTCCACAGCTCCCTGATCCCTGTGTGCTTTACACGCTCTTGGGATAGAGATCTCACCCCCCTGAAATGCAGCTGTCTCTGGGGTGGAACAGGGCAGCTGACTACTAGGCACAACAGGAATTAGGACTCCTGGTTCTATTTGCTGCTGAGTGACCATGGGCACGACTCCTCCCTTCTCTGTGCCTCTATTGCCCCAAGTGCAAGGTGGGATAAGGGGTCTTTGCATCCCAGGGGGTATAAGTGCTTGGAGAGGTTCAGTTGCATGGCCCCTGTAGTTCCAAGCGTTACTATTAACGATGGGCTGGGTGGACACTTCTCAGAAGTATTTAACCTATGGATCCCTGGGTCTGAACCCGAGAGATGTGTCATCCCCCCTTGCGTGCGCACACACACAAAAAACACGCCTGGTCACACTCTCTTTCCAGCAGGTCACACTTTATTAGGCTGCTGCTCCAGCCTGCGGAGGCTCTGTATGGGGAGGGCGCTCGGCTTGTTGGTGAATGGGTGCCACTGGCCCTGGATGCTGGGGTTGTCCGTGTGGAAGGGCTTGCGGATGCGAATGATCTCCAGCCCTGACTGGTTGGCCAGCTTCTGGACCAGCTGCGTTATCTCAGCCACTGTCTTGTCAGCGACGATCTCTTCCCTCACTGCTCCGTTCACTGGAAGGAAAGAGAAGAGCCCAGGGAGTTGGCCTAGACCCGCTCTGATTGCCAGACACACAGGCTACGCAAGGCTAGTAATAAAGCACACCTGCAGCGCCTCATTTAAAGGGATCCCAATGTGAGCTACATGGACTCCCCCGCACCACCCCAACCGCTGAAATGCAGCCACCTCTGGGTGGAATGTGGCAGCTGTTTGACCGCGCACAGTAACACTGCACAACACTGAGGATGGGATGCAAAGGAAAAACAATTTAAACTGCAGGGGGCTTGGGGCGGTAGATCACCCTCCCCATTTGGAATTTGGACACTGAAATATCGCCCTGATCCACGCCTGCTTAGCTGTAGGTCTGGGCACGCAGCTGCAAGCCAGACCCCTCTGTCATTCCCACCCAGCTACCCCTCGGAGATGGATGCAGGAGAGACTCCTACACTTCTGCTAGCTTTGGGCTGAGGAGGCGTCTGCCTGCCCTGCCCTGCCCCCAGTGGGGGGCACAAGGATCTGCATCTTGTCGGCTGCCTGAGTTATCCCCGTCCCATCCCCTCCCGCCCCCCCAGGAATAACAGAGCTCGTGCCCCTGTGGGCTCTGCAGGAAGGCCCCTATTTCGGCACTGTCAGTGTGTCTATGTGCTGGCACAGCACAGCGAGGGGGCCGTCTTCACCTCCCTCTTGCCTCCCACCATTTGTGTGCCTGGCCCTCCCAGGAATCAACGCGGCCCTGGCCCAGGCAAGCCCCGTTCCTGCCAGACCCCAGGGCGATTCCTGTGCAAGCCGGGGAGACGGCCAGCTGCTATTCTTAGCCCGGCGTGATGCGATCTGCAGCGGCAGGTCCCATTCCACGAGCCTGCACTAGAGCCTCCTGTGGTTCTTCATGGCCTGGTTTTTAAAAACCCTCTGCAGCCCCCCTGCTCAGCCAGTGCTGTCTGCTGAGCTCTGTAGCTGTGCTGCTGAAAGGGGCTGGGCCGGCTGGGAGGAGCCAAACAGGAGAGCTCCAACTAGCGACAGGGCAGGCTCTCCCTGCTCCAAGGTGCCTGCCTCTGCTGAGCGTCAGAGAGTCGTTCTGAATGGGCCAGTACCGTCTGAAGGGCTCTGGCGTGGGTTTGGCCATCTTCGGGAGTGCTGCAATGGCACTGGGGGCGATGCAGGCAGCTGGCCCCCAGCTGAGACCCCGCCAGCTCACTGCACCCAGGCTGCAGGCCTCAATACCCCTGCCAGCTGCATTCAGAGGTGTCAGTCAGGATGGGCTGACGGGAAGCCGCAGCCCATGCACTGCCCAGGCACCTTATAAAGAGCCAGACAGGAAACACCACTGGCCTTTTGGCTTAAAGGCCAGCAAAGGACTCCTGTTTCCCCGTACCACCACCCACGTCCCTGCGGTGAACTCAGCAGCCCTTCCAGCATGACCAAGGGGAGAACATGCAGCGAGGCCCATGCGGGAGATCCAGGGCCATGTGTCTTTCTCGAGACCCTCCCACCGGCTATGGAGAGTCAATGGCACTTGTGGCCGTTAACCCCTTTGCTGCTGAGGGAAGAGGCTTTGGCTTTCTCCAGGATGGGAGCGATCTTAATGAGCGCTCAGCGAATGGAACACAGCCGGGTAATGCGTTCCCCTCAGGACATGTCTCAGATCAATGCATTTCAACACATGATCCCATGTTGATACCTCTCCAGCCTTTCCAGCCACAGCAAAATGCTGAGTGCTTTGCATTTTCTTCTCCAGATACAGTTCTTTACTCTGCTTTTTGTCTTATTTGCGCATCTGAGAAATCTATTCTAGGGAGATGGCACCACCTACCCTTCAGAACATGTACTGCGATGCCAAGATAGTACTTCCCTGGCAAGATGTTAAAAGCCCATTGAAACTGCCTAGATTTCAAATTAGCCATGTTGCTATAACCGCATACCTGCCAGGAAATGAGACAGACAAGGTGGGTGAGGTAATAACTTTTACTGGACCAACTTCTGTTGGCGGAAGAGACAAAGACAAACTTTCGTGCTACGCAGAGCTGTTCCTCCGGGCTGAGCTCTGTGCAGGCTGCAAGCTTGTTTTTGTCTCTTCCACCTACAGAAATTAGGCCAATAAAAAATTATCTCACTTGTCTTGTCTCTCATGGATTTCAAGCTGACAAACAATGACTTAAATGTAGTTGCAGGTCCTACAGCTGGTCCTGACCAACTGCTGCAGTCTTACAATCACAATTAAATTGTTTTTTCTCTTCTTTGCTGCTGCAAGAGACCCAAACCAGGGGAGTTGGAGTACATGAGGCATATGTGCTGTCAAAAGCAAGATCCCACAAACTTTCTTCTAGTTTCTTGTTAGTTCTCTTTGTTGCTTTAAGAACAGATGCATACTTTTCAGACTATGACTAAACCGGGTGTCCATTTAACAAAAGCCATCGTTTTCTTGGGCACTCTGACAGCACAATATGAACAGCACTAAACTTCCAAAAGCTTATTCCCCAAATTCTGGTCTGGGTATAGTTTTACTTGGTAGAGTTTGATTCTCTCCATCCACAGAAGACTCACAGCTCTACTGCCAGAGAATCCATTGTCAGACACCTAGAAGCTGGGGCTTGTCTATGCTCGAAAATTAATTCAGATTAAGATAGCATGTAAATGTAAAGCACTATAGCTAGGCCTGAATAATTCCAGGTGTGGACACTCTTATTCTAGAGTAAGAATGCCTAGCTCTGGTTTAACTTAATCCACTTTAAAAGTGGATTTATCTTTTACCTTCATACAGCTCTTCCCTTTCATTCAAGCCTCTTTGATCTGGGAGGAAGCACTCACCAGTGCGAGGCTTTAAACCCCCTGTTTTCTGGGATGACTGTTAAAAGCAGGGAAGTTCTCAACAAGTCTCCCCTTCAGTTAAGGTGGAAGCAGCATTTTTCATACTCACAATATTCTGCGACCACTGTGGGACTTCGGCATTTCTGTGGGGTCACATATACCACAATGCCAGGGTTCTGCTTGGCAAAGTCCAACACCTTCTCTTCTATGTAGCCTCTACAACAAAAAAGCAGGGAGAAATCAGAGGTGAGGGGTCAGTACTGTAACACCTACGTGTGAGCTCTGCGACCCACCTTACAGAAGGAGTCAGGGTGCAGGTGTGCTCCCCCCACGTGGCACCTGGCAGCTCGCCGAGTGAGACACAGGAGCCAGAATGTAAGATCTGAGTGCAGGGAGCAGGAGCTTAGTGCAAAGATCTTAACAGGTCCTTCATGAGTGGTGAGAGCGCCTGGGGGTCAGGGGTTGGGTGTACACACCTATCCCCCGCCCCGGGGTAGAGGTCAGAGTGCAGGGGTCACAGCACCTGCCTGCCCTGGTTAGAGTGCAGGGGTCAGGGGGTAACGGCACCGGCCTGCCCCAGCCAGAGTGCAGGGGTCATGGCACGTGCCTGCCCCAGTTAGAGGTCAGAGTGCAGGGGTCAGGGGTCACAGCACCTGGCTGCCCAGTTAAAGTGCAGAGTTCAGGGGTCACAGAACCTGCCTGCCCTGGTTAGAGTGCAGGGGTCAGGGGTCACAGCACCTTGCTGCCCCGGTTAGAAGTCGGAGTGCAGGGATCAGGGGGTCACAACACCTGACTGCCCCGTCAGAGTGCAGGGGTCAGGGGTCACAGCACCTGGCTGCCCTGTTAAAGGTCAGAGTGCAGGGGTCAGAGGTCACAGCACCTGGCTTCCCCCGTTACAGGTCAGAGGTCAGGGGTCGGTGGGACGCACCTGGCCCCGCGCGAGGTCTGCCCGCCGGGGCTGAAGACCAGGCTCAGGCGCTGCAGCTGACACACGTAGCGGCCCAGCCCGTTGCGCAGGACGCTGCTCAGGTAGCGGCTCGGAGTCCCCCGCGCGGTCATGGCGCCGCGCTGCTCTTCCGGCTCCGGTCCCGCCCCGGAAGTGACGTGGAGATGTTGTGGTTCCGGGGTCGGGGGAGGATGGCGCCTTTCCTGCGGCACGTGGGGAGCTCGAGAGCGGGCGGGGGCGCGCGGGGGCCGCCGGCCTGAGGGGCGGGAGCGGGGTCGGCGCCGCGGAGGGGAGGGGCGCCGGGGAGTGAGGGGAGGGGCGCGGGGGGGTGGCGCGAAGGGAGGGGGCGGGGGGCTGCGGGCGGTAGGGAGTTGCGGGAGGGCAGGAGTGGGGCAGGGGGAGGGGTACGGGGGGGTTAGGGGGCTACGGGGCCAGGAGGCGGGGGGGCTGCGGGAGGCGGAGGGAGGGGCAGGGGGCTGCGGGGGTTGCGCGGAGGGGGCAGGGGGCTGCAGCCCGTAGGGCCTTGCGGGGCGGCAGGAGGGGGTTGTGGCGGGAGGGGGTGTAGGGGGTCCCCAGGGAGTAGGCGGGAGCTGGGGGGAGGGGCTGCTGGGGGCGCCAGGTGAACTTGTGGCGCCCTGTGCGGGAAGCTGGCACTGGTGGGATGATGGGGGCCCCCCCCCTGCAGAGCCCCCCTGCGCCTGCTGCCTGCGCTCACCGGCTGGGCAAGGGGCTGGGGATCCCCGCTGGGCCTGGGGACCCTGGTTGGCCCCTCCCTGCGGCACTACAAGAAGGAGACGCTCCCTGCCTCCGAGGGCCCCATCCCAGCCGTGACCGTCACCGAGATCCGCCAGTACCTGCGAGCCCAGGGCATCCCCTTCCTCGACGGCTACAGCTGCCTGCACGCGCCCAGCCTCTTCGTGGAGGGGCCGGGAGAGCAGCAGCCCCCTGCCGGCAGCGCCCGCTACAGCCTCTTCATCGACAAGACCACGGGCAGCTTTGTGTGCACAGCCACCCTGGCCGAGGGCACTTGGCAGGACTTCCAGGCTAGTGTGGAATTGAAGCACAAAGGAGTCCCTCATGCTGGCCTGGAGCAGCTTGACGGGGTGGACCAGGCTGGGGAGGACGCCCGCCATATCTGGGACCGGGCGCTGCCACTCTGGGAGCTGCTGGACAAGGAGGAGACTCGGACGGCCAAGGCCATGTTCGGCATCTCCAAGGTGTCGGACGCCACCCTGAAACGCTTCGGGGTGCGCTACCTGAGGACTGCCCGCACCCTAGTCTTCCCCTGGTTCAGCCCCCGTGGCACTGGCCTGAAGGGCCTGAAGCTGCTGGGGGCCAAGTGCCAGGGGGACACAGTACTTTACGTGGAGAACACTCTCCCTCGGCCAAGCGCCTATCACAACCTCTTCGGGCTGCCCCTGATCGGCCGCAGAGACACAGAGGTGGTGCTGACAGGCCGGGAGCTGGACACCCTGGCACTGTACCAGGCTACTGGCTTGCCCAGCTTGTCCCTACCCCGTGGGGCTACCTGCCTGCCCCCGGCCCTGCTTCCCTATCTAGAACAATTCAAGCGCATCACCTTGTGGCTGGGTGAAGACCTTCGCTCCTGGGAGGCCGCCAAGCTCTTTGCCCGCAAACTGAACTCCAAACGCTGCTCCCTGGTGCGACCCGGCGACCAGCAGCCCCGGCCCCTGGAGGCTTTCACCCGCGGTATGAACCTCTCCAAGATCCTCCGCTCCGCCCTGCCTGCCGGGCACAAGTCCATCATCTCCTTCCGCCAGCTGCGGGACGAGGTCTTCGGGGAGCTGTCCAACGTGGAGCAGGTGGCCGGGGTCAAGTGGGCCCGCTTCCCTGAGCTGAACAGACTCCTCAAGGGCCACCGGAAAGGGGAGCTCACCATCTTCACAGGTGTCTGGCTACCGGTGTGAGGGAGGGGGCTGGGAGAATGGGACTCCTCTGGCAGCTTCAGCCTCTGTGTTTGAGCATTTCTTCCCTCTGTCTTTCATTGGCCTAGTTGTGAGGGGGTTGTCTCTGCAGAGGAGTTCTTGTCGCTGCCCTTGTCTTTGATCGTACTCCTATAGCCAGGACTCAATCGAGGTGGCTGCTGCAGACTGGTGGGTTCCTGTTTAATCCTCTCTTCCACACCTGGAATTGCTGGTAATGTCATGTCCTGCACTGTAAAGCTGGCTGTGATGTTACCAGTCTGATTTCCAGTGAGGAATGAGCAGCAGGAGCTGCCAGACATTGAAGAGATAAAGAGCCTGTTTTCATACCGTTGGCCTTAGAAATAATATTCCCCCTTGTTCCCGCTCCCACTGGAAAATGTAAGATACTGCATGAGTTTCTCAAGGACTCTTGGGTGCAGTTGATCCTGTTGAAGTGCTTCCAGGTTAACGTGGCCCAGTTTCTTTTTTCCAAGCTGCTTTAAGTGATGTGTAAATGCCCTGTGCGTCTGGCCTGCCTGTTACTGCAGGCATGGTGACGAGAGGTCGCGTGCTAGTTCCGCATCACTGTTCTCATGTGGAGAACCCTCTTGTGAGGGTGTACAGCAGCGCAACTCAGCACAGAGTCTGGCCCTTCCACATTAGAGACAGAAAAGACCTGTTGGGTCTCACTGAGTCCTTGACTGGAGGAGGGCTGGGCCCTATTGTATATTCCCCAGTGATTTCCCCACCCCAGAGAAGTGGCTCCCAACTAGGGAGGTTCTTCTCTAGTCTCTATTAGGAGGAGTTTCCTGCTGTTCAGCCTCCTGCAGCATTCTCTGGCTAGCAAGGCAGGCGAGCCTAGGGGCTCTAGCTCTCATTTAACCCTCTTGCCATTGAAACAGGCCCGACGGGCAGTGGGAAGACGACCTTTATCAGCGAGTATGCCCTGGACCTCTGCACGCAGGGGGTGAACACCTTGTGGGGTAGCTTTGAGATTAACAACGTGCGCCTGGCTAAGATCATGCTGACCCAGTTTGCTGTGAGGCGGCTGGAGGAGCAGCTGGAGCAGTTCGACGAGTGGGCAGACAAGTTCGAGGACCTGCCACTCTACTTCATGACCTTCCATGGGCACCAGAGCATCAAGTAACGTATCTGCCAGCAGTCCCGTTTTTGCACATCCACCCTCATGAGACCTTTGCACCGTGTTCACCATGGAGGCAGTGATCTGCCCCCAGAATATTTTGTATTGATATAAAATGCTGTGGGGCAGTCGGGGGCGCAGGGACTTCCCCAGGGTCTCACAAGAACTGTCGGTAGTGTCAGGATTAGAACGAGGCAGTTCTTTGCTCCAGATCTTGTGCCCGGTCCACTGGACCACAGCTCCGAGAGGGATCTAGGGGGTCCTCTGTTGCTATGCAGACTGTGATCTGGGGCACTTACATGGACCGAATGGAATCACCAGAGCCATTTGGTACCTAATGCCAAATGTATGCCTGGGGCTAAAAACAGGTCAATGGCCCTGGCCGCAAATGCCTGCCGTCTGCTGCGGGACACTAGAGGGAACATACCCTGGCCTCTGGGGGAAGAGAGTAGCAGCAGCTTTACAGGCAAGGAAGGCCTTTGGTTTGGCCTCTTACAGCCAAAAGTGTGTCTGTGATGCCTTCTGCCCAAAGCACCTTGTGAGTGTCGATGTAATTAACCACACAGCCCAGCCTGTAGATCGGGGGCCAACCCCTGGTGTAGCCGGTTGGCTGAGGTGGTAACTTGCCCTAGGCCTTGTAATGAGTGAGTGGCAAGCTGGGAATGGCTCTTCAGCGTCCCCGTCCCAGGCTTCCACCACAAGCCCCTCGTTCCTCCTCTCACCTTCAGAGGAACCAGCTTCCCTGGTGCCTCGCTGAATGCATGTGACTGAGGCAGCTTCTTCTCCTTTTCTCCGCAGGACGGTGATAGAGACCATGCTGCACGCGGTGTACATGTATGATATCAGCCACGTGGTCATTGACAATCTCCAGTTCATGATGGGGCAGGAGCAGCTCACTGTGGACAGGTGACCCTCTCCCCTCGTACTTGGTGTGTTCCACTCAAGCTTCCTCTCCCCAGCTTAGGACCTCCTCATGCAGTCCTCTCCGGTGTAACCGGTGAACCTGGTTCCTTAGGGCCCCAGCTCACTTGTTCCCCTTCTTACCTGGACCCACATGCCCCAGGGAGCCTTTCCTCATGTAGAGGTGCCGCCTGTATAATGTATTTAGGGAATCTGGTTTTCTTACCATCTGCATTGTGGCAGCACCTAAGTCGTAGACCAGGCCTCGCTGTGCCAGGCATTTTACAAACACAGGACATGCATCCGATGAAGTGGGTTTTCCCCCACGAAAGCTCATGCTCCAAAACGTCTGTTAGTCTATAAGGTGCCACAGGACTCTTTGCTGCTTTTACAGGACATAAAGACAGTGCCTGCCCCAAAGAGCTTCCAGTCCAAGTCATGTGTTTTTCAGTATCAGTCGATAAAATACCTTTGAAGAGAACATCCCGTTAGTCAGTGTCTGCATAGTGAGCTCTGGAGTTTACACTGTTTTTGGGGTTTCGATTTTTTGGTGCAAAGTGTTTTCTCAGCTGGGAATTTTACGTGACAGGAAGATCAGGGCGAAAGGGGGGGGGGAATTGCTTCAGGTGGGTTTGTATTAGGAGATACATTAAAAGCTGTTTTATCTGGCACGTTAGGGGAATAGGGGGTGCCGGTAAGTGAAAAATGCCGGTTAACTAAGAGGGAAGGAGTTTGGGTACGGGAGGGGGTGGGGGCACAGGGGGCGCTCATCTCAGGCAGCTCCCTGCAAGTGGTGACCTGTCCTGGCTGCTCCTAAGAAGAGGCGTGGCAAGCAGCTCTGCACGCTGCCCCTGCCCCGCCGCCTGGCCAGTGGGAGCTGTACTTTATTTATTGACTAGAATGATTTTGTGCTTCTCCAGCCCCTGCAGAATCTCAGGGAGCTTTGCAAATGTAGCAGCCTGCTATACAGACAGTGCACAGGGCTCTCACTTCAGCCACTGCTGAAATGCGGTCTCTTCTGGGGGATGAGGGGGAGCTGTCTGATAGTGCGCAGCAACACCAGGTAGCATTTCAGTGCTGGAAGGGCAGTTACTGGACTCAAGCGGCAGGGGGTTATAGGGAGGCAGAATGTACCTGAGTTTTGTCATTTGGCCTGGAGCCCAGGATTGTGGGGTCTTTGTGATGCACGAGAGATGAGCACTTCGGTTTCTATGTAGCAGCCTTTCCTTTTAAAGAGGCACCGTGTGAAGTTTGCTGCAGCCTTGGGAAGCTGCAGTCAGGACTCCGTTGTGCCGGGCACCGTAAAAACACAGCAAGAGACAGACCCTGCTCTGAAGAGCTTAGTCCAAAAATAGAATGACATTGAGATTTCTCGAGAGCTCGGGTCTCCAGTAACCAGTCTCGATGGGGATGACACAGGATCAGGTTCTTCATCTCAGTGCCTCAAAGTGCTTCCCAAACATCAGTGGCCAGAGCCTCTGCTGATGCGAATGGGTGCAGCTCCACTGAAGTCAACCCACCGGCACCTCTCTCAATCCCCATGTGGGGCAGGGAAGCCTTAGTAGAGGGATACATTGAAATGCAAAGAGATTAAGCAACTTGACTATGGTCATGCTGGATGTGTGTGCCAGAGCTGGGATTAGAACCCAGGTGTCCTGACTCTGCCTGCTGCGCTCACCGCTGCATGGCGCTCTAGCTGCTAGTAGGAAGGATGACTTAGTGGATAGGGGACAGCCTGGAACTTGGGTGCTGTGGGTTCAGTTGTCTGCTCTGCCAAAGACTTCCTGGGTGGCCTTGGGCAAGTCACTCAGTCTCCGTGCCTCAGTTTCCCATATGAGCAATGGGGACAGTAGCTCTGCCCTGCCTCCCAGGGGCATCGGCTCCATCAGTGAGCCTGAGGTGCTCAGGTACTGCGGCGAAGAAAGTCAGACAGTTCCTAGAGAATGGATAATCACAGGGAAATGAAAGACGTAGAATGACAGTGTATCAGGGAGGGCTCATTTCACTTCCTAATGTTTCCCCTCTCTCCTCAGAACTGCATCTTTCCCTCACTTCATGCCCCACTGCTGTTGGGAACCAGAGCTGAGGAACCCCCCTCTCTGACCAGCTGGTTACTGGCTGGTAGCCTGCTGCCATTTACCATCCCCCAGCCCCATGTGAAGTGACCCCCTCTGCTCGCTAGCTGGATGGAGAGTGGCATGTTTAATGCCATGCTTCCGGCTCTTGGGCAGGGCCCGGTACCCGGTAGGAGCGGAACTTGTGACTCCCCAGTGTTTGGCTGTCCCCCTGGGTGCTATCAGTGCCTATAAACTGGAATCTCCTGACTGCTCCTGTGAGAAGGGCTGAAGACAGGCTCCAGGGCTCTCTGGATTGCAAGGAGGCTGGTCTCTTTATTCTGCTCTCAGATTTTATCTCGTCCAAAAGCCCAGTTTATTGCTGAGATGGAACAGTGGGAGCTTTATCTTGTAAAGAGCTCTGCGTTTTAAAACCGGAGACAGCGTGGCCATGCCTGTAAGAGGCATTTTTTTGTACAAAGTTGGTAACAAGTGTTGTAGGCTAATTAGGATGTGCTGAATCCAGATACGGTTATTCCTAAGCTGTACGTTGGGAACAAAGCCTCTACAGAGAGGACAAGGTAGCACATGGAAATCACTGATGGTTCAATCTTTATTACCTTTGCGGTTAGGATTAACAAACTTCAGTTGGATTTTACTGAGCTGCAGGATGTAATAAAAGTGAGCAAACAATATGCACGATCTTTTTATCACGCTATTGAATTTCAGTTTTTATTTGGCAACAGGTACTGGGAATATTTGAATGTAATACCACCAGGAAAGAGCGTGTTCACGCGGCTCTTATATAGTGAGCATTAACACCTTGAAACAAAAGTATGCAATCTGATTTAACTATTAGAAACACAACATCTAATCCAAAAACACCTGCTTTGAAAACAAGTGAGAGAACTTTCTTGACCGAACATTAAGAGGACATTTGAATGCACGCATGTTAATGTTGTACTAGATCAAGAAACTTCGAGTCTTGACAGCGGCAGATTGAATCAACTTCTGATTAGGTCTCTTGTTATGACACACCTGCTCATTTAATGCAACCATCCTAAGCGTCAAAGACATTGACACAACCTTGTTCCAGTTCTCTACGTTTGCATGCTCCTGCACCAACAAGCCATGCTGTCCTGTGCCTACACCACTAACTTTTGCACCTTCTTGTGCAGTCACAGAATATGGTGGTATGGGTGGCAGTGACATGAGCAGTGGCACTGGACTCTGTCCTCCTGTTTCCAACCCATTGTATTTGGCAGAGGAAGTATTGGATTTGGGCAGTGGACCTGTTTCCAAACTAGTGCATGGTAATGAACCCGCTGTATGTGGAAGAAAAGAGCATGACTCGTTGGGGGTAGAGCTTCTGATGACTGCAAGTGTGTGAACTAAGTGGTACATGTGTTGTCAGTGCTGTGAGCTTCTGGCATGCCAGGCACTTCACAAACGAACTCTTCTGCACCCGAGTCCAGCTCACCTTGCCTCAGGTGTGTGAGAAGCTGATGGTGTCACATCTTCTTGCCGTGGTCAGCAGTAAAGGAGGTAGAACCACAGCCAGACAGGGCATGAAATGGGAGCAGAGATTCCAGAACAGTGGGTCCATAGTGTCGTTTCTCACATGACAGGAATGGGAACGTACTTCGGTTCCTTGGCTACGCCAGCGTTCATCCAGAGCTGCCCACGTGTCGTCGTGCTATAGTGAGCCACCGAAAGGCTCTGCGTTCCTGCCTGTTGCCATTGCAGTAGACAGCGTAAAACCATTCTTGTGTCGTCTTCTCCCTGATGTGCACACAGCCAACTGGTGTCGAGCGCAGTGCTTCAGCCTCACCCGGGAAAACGACCAGCCAGAATGATGGTTTTATCCCGTGGTGCTTGTGTCATTAGTGGCTCAGATAAAAATGTGGCCAAGTCCTTCTTATTTTCTGGAAGTGCAATGAGATTTCACTCAGTTACTTGGAAGTGGCATGTATCTGCCTTCCACCACTCTTCAGATGGGTCTTGTACCTCTTGGCCATTTTTGCCTTGTACCACCCTTAATAGATTCTTGTCCTTCCTGTCGAAGCCTGCTGCAAGGTCTCCAAATATTTTGACCCAGACAGCTTTCCTATGGCTTGTATATCTATCACAAGACATCTTCTCCCAGTTGGTGGGAACTGGACATCAGCCGTCAGTACGACACCCAGTGATGCTTCTGTGCCTGTTCTGAGATGGCCATGTGCCTGCTAATGCCAAAAGGAAAGGCATTAACTTACGTTTCAAAATCTATGGCAAATTCCCGGTCCTGCTGGCTTCATAGGCTGTGCTTAGTTGCTGATGGATATTTCAGTCTGCCTCCATGTTTAAGGCCTTTGACTTCTTTCCCTACCTCATATAGCACAGAAAAAGTTAGAGCTTCTTTCTGGGCAGTGGATCATGACTGTGTTCCACGTCCAGGCTCCCGCTCTTGTGCCATAAGCGGGGGCGGCTCTAGGCATTTTGCCGCCCCAAGCACGACAGGCAGGCTGCGTTCGGCGGCTTGCCAGCGGGAGGTCCACTGGTCCCGTGGCTTTGGCGGACCTCCCGCAGCCATGCCTGCGGGAGGTTCACTGAAGCCGCGGGACCAGCGGATCTCCCGCAGGCAAGTTGCCGAAGGCACCCTGCCTGCCGCCCCCGCGGCCCTGGCAGAGCGCCCCCCCGCGGCTTGCCACCCCAAGCACACGCTTGGCATGCTGGGGCCTGGAGCCGCCACTGGCCATAAACCATTACACCCCAGTGCTGTCCAGCTGCACTCATGCTAAGTCTTTGCATTCAACGGTGTGTCTTGTGTGGCTTCAGGAGCCAGATCTTTGTTGCAATATTTTGCAGTGAAGTGGGTGGTTCCTTCTCAGAGAGGTTCTTGACGCTTTGAAGCATTTGTAGGAGTGCATCCTCCTCTTCATTGTCATGTTACTTCTTTGCCTTGACTCGTTGTGAAGACACTGGACCTGGACATCCAGACCAATGTGGAACGTGCATCTGGTGTCTGCTGCGATATGGGCTCCTGGATTGTAAGACCAGGCTCATCTGCAGAGGGCTGAGTGAGTCCTGGTGATGCCTTCCCTTCCGCCTCCCTGTTAAGCCATGCTTGGCCCTGACCGGGGCCACTTGGTTGAACTTCTGACGTGATCTCTTGATGACGACAGGAGAACCCCTTGAGCACTTCAGCTGGTAGCTGATGCATTTCTGTGAGGTACGTGGCACCCCACCGTGCATAGTTTGTGTAGTCAAGATCTCATGAAGAATGGTATGATGTGTCAGGTCTCGAACTCAGGCCTCCCCAGACAGCTGCCATGTCCTGGCCTCCATCCACTACTGAAACCAAGTGGACTGAGAAGTTACTCGGCCTATAACCCCGGCCAAGGCACCACCCACGGGAGCTCTGATTGGAGGATAACCCGGCTCCACCGTTTGGATCAACTGCACTATTTAAGCCAGGAGAAGGCACAGAAAGTTTGTCCGAGCAATGAGGTGGTTTCCTATTGTGGTTACACTGAACCCTGCTTGTCCCTGCCTCCTGCACCCTACCCTGTTCCTGGCTTGTGACGTTATTGATATAAACTGGGACCATAGAGAACGTGGTTTGCAACCAAGGTCCTGTAGTGGCACCAAATCTTATGTAAAGGGGGTCATATAAGGTGTCCAAGACCAAGTTATGAGTTACTGATTATGATTATGCTGTCTGTATGTCTGTATCATTTTGTAGTTGAAGTTATGAATATTGGCTATATACTGTCTATATTTCAAACTTGTGCTGTGTTACTGGGAGAGATCCCAGACAAGTGGGTGTTAGCTCTGCTTAGCCTGCTTGATGGCCCATTAAGGACCATCAGCTACACAATTGACCCATTGAGAGGAGGCAGATATGCCTTGTGACTCAGCAGGGTGTGCAGAAACTGGCCCATGTGACTGCAAACTCCATTTTGCTGTAATTTTCCACAGTAAGAACAAAGAAGTGTTCTTACACCTGGAAGTGCCTATATAAGGCTGATGCCTCATCTCCATCTTGTCTTCAATCCTGCTTCCTACCTCTGGAGGGACTTTGCTACAAGCTGAAGCTCTACACAAGGAACTGATGACCCATCCCAGCGGGGATGTTCTCCAGAGACTTGATTTAAACCTGCAGTTTACTCCATCACTGCTACAAGCCTGACCTAAGAACTTTGCCATTCCTGTATGTAATTGATTCCATTTAACCAATTCTAGCTCTCATCTCTATCTTTTTACTTTTATGAATAAACCTTTAGATTTTAGATTCTAAAGGATTGGCACCAGCGTGATTTGTGGGTAAGATCTGATGTGTGTATTGACCTGGGTCTGGGGCTTGGTCCTTTGGGATCGAGAGAACCTTTTTCTTTTACTGGGGTGTTGGTTTTCATAACCATTCATTCCTAGGACGAGTGGCACTGGTGGTGATACTGGGAGACTGGAATGTCTAAGGAAATTGCTTGTGTGACTTGTGGTTAGCCAGTGGGGTGAAACCGAAGTCATTCTTGTCTGGCTGGTTTGGTTTGCCTTAGAGGTGGAAAAACCCCAGCCTTGGGCTGTGACTACCCTGTTTAAGCAATTGGTCCTGAATTGGCACTCTCAGTTGGGTCCCGGCAGAACCGCATCGTCACATGGCTCCTACCCTGCTCCTGGCTCCTGCCTTACTCACACCTTCGCAGCTGTTCCCACCATGCTTGGTCCTTGCCTCTCCTCCTGCCCTAGGCCTCGCCTCCAATCCTTAGTGACCAGTCCTGGCTCTGACCCTGGCTTCCGACCCTGACTCCAGCTTGACCCTTAGCTCTGGCATTTGGTATCCACCTTGGCTCTGACCCTCTGCTTTGATTCCTGGTTCTGACTCTGGCTTGGCCCCTGGCTCTGGGAACTGGCAGTTGATTCCGGTGCTGACCCTTGGTTTTGTTCCCAAACCTGGATGCCTGCTCCGCCCACTAGTCCTGCTCTGACTACTAGGTCTGACTGCCTACATCCTAGTCCATAACAAATGTCATCGTACATTTGAAGATGTAGAGATGCGGCTCCCAATTTCCTTCTCTCTAGGCATAGGTGAGCATGATCAGTGGGGCCAGCATTTCCATGGACTGCCACCAAAACCTGAAGTTCACACGACCTTGACCATGGCTCATCATAGAGGTGGAGGTGAGATCTTGTGAAGTACAAACTGACGTGAGCTCACCATAAAAATGTGACCCGTCACCTCTGTTCTTGAAATGTCAGATTGTGAGCCTGCGTCGCCCTGGCATGTGGCTTGGCATTCAGAGCTTGTTCTGTTTGGTCCAAGAACTCCACTTCCCATCCAGGCATCTGCTGGCCCTGAAGCCAGTGTGTGCCGACCTGTGTGTTTTTGAAAGTTTATTGAGAAGTGGAGACCTTCTGATCCTGATGTAAGTCGCTCTCTGTACTCTGGTGTGGCTCATTTTAGTTCCATCAATTTACAGTACAGAGCTCAACAGAACCATGTACTGCTGCCCAAGCACTGATGACACGTTTGCATCTCTCCAGTAGTTGTTATTTCTGGGTCTGTTGTCGTGTGCAGTTGGTTGAAATGTGTCCACCTGGAGTTCTCATTTGGATGTTGAACGATAAAGCCCATATCAGAAGCTCTTTCCTCCATTGCAGGTTTGCAGTTTTCTTGAGAGTCAGAGCACCACGTTTTGCAAACACAGCCCTTGGATGGACTGGTTTTGCTTTCCCATTTCATACATTGGCTCATGCGATTGTCGATGGCATCAGGAACGTGGAGTGTGCTGCAGTTTGTAGGCTTTGGGTCAGTCAGTATCGGATCAGGGGCAGGTTCTCTCTGCCAAGCGACAACTGGGGTTGCATGGAAGGAGCGTTTCCCATCCAGAGAAGATCATTTGTGTCAATTTTGCCAGCTGTGTATGAACAGACTTCCTGGGAATCGGGTTGGGAGAAGTAGCAGCACCATTCTCAGTATCCGTAGTTCATAGGGTTTTCTCTGCTAGGGCAGTGTCCACCTTTCAGATTCCTTGGTAAGTAATGCAGTGGCCGGCCTTATGGCCTACGACTCCTACCACTGAGGTAGGAATGTGGAATTTCAGGACCAGCTTCTATGCAAAATTGCTGTAACGATTCCCAATCTCAGATGGCTCCAAAACGTAGCCTTGACTGGCTACAGGCCGAAGCTCATTTTGAAGCCAAAACGTTGCTGTGTCAGTAATTTTGCTACCCTCACTCTTTGTCATCACAGACCCCGCAAACGGGATGTAACCAATCAAGTGGTTCTTACCTTTACGGCAGCTAAACGAACTCTCCTTTTGTGGCCAGACACAGCCTCCTTCATCTGTTCATTCATCTTGAAAGTAGTTACAGAGATGAGCCTCTGTTTAAGGGGCACTTCTTGACAAAAGATGCAGCATCTCCAGTCCATAGGTGTCACAGAACTAGTCTGGCTTGTATTACAGCCACTGGTGTCTTTACTGGGAGCACTACAATTTGCCACGTATCAGTTGCAGATCCTCTTGCTTTGCGTAACCTCTGGATTTTGCCTTTGTCAGCGTATTGGGCACGGCAGTTTCTGTGCCCCGGGACTGATACTGTCTGACATGAATGAAAGATGGACTCCATTCTGTCAGTGGCCACTCTGTGTTTCACATCTTGCATCTTCTCTTTACTGGCTCTTGCCTCCCTTATTCTAGGCAATCCTTGTTCACCTGTTTTACGCACATCTTCTCTACTTGGTTCCTGGAGAATAATACAGAGACTAGGAAACTCAGGTGGCTCTGTTGAAACTTTCAGTTTCCTGTTTTACAACTGTGACCAATAGGAGTGTCATAAACCACTGCCCCATCTAACTACTGTTCTCTGTTTGTAAAATATATCATCCTCACACCTTCTGTGTTAATTCTCCCCTAACCACAAAGCATAGTGGGCTATGAAACCAAGGCCAAGCATCCGAGAAAATGATTTCACATATTACAGGAAAAATAACTTCTGAGTTACGATTGACTTATTGCTAATATTAAGGTCTATGGATGACTGGATATTGTAAAGAGTTGAAGACTAGGGTGCAAAAGGTGATAAAGCCATGATGTGTGACTTTTCCGTTCTGGTCTGAAGAGACCGAAAGGGAATTATGGCAGACAGTGTGACAAGTTCCAGCACACCCCGTTGGTGTACCAAACCTTTTGGGGGAATTTTGTTTGAGGGTCTAAACCTCTGAATTCAGCTTGGTGACAATCATTTTTAAAATCAGCAGGTTCCAGTTATGGTAGAAGAAGTTGGTACCAGCTTTTACCAAAGAGTGTGACTAGACCGCTTCTAGAGGATGGATTGAGATTTCTGTCTAGTTGAATGGTCCGTTTGTTGGAGCTGGAATCTGGCAATCAGGACTCCTGGGTACTAGTCCTGCCTCTGCCTGGCTGTGTGAGCGTTGGGGAGTCACTCCCCTTCTCCCTGCCTCCATTTGCTCATCTGTTAAGTGGGGATAACGGTCCTTTTAACCCGCCACCTCCATGGAGCTGTAGATGTGCAGTGTGTCTGAGTATTTCATAATCATTAGCATATTTATCCGCACAGCACCCCTGAGGCAGGGCAGGGATGTTACCCCATTTTGCAGATGGGGAACTGAGGCACAGAGAGGCTTAGTGATGTGGCCGAGGTCACCCAGTCTGTGGCAGAGCAGGGATTCAAACCCAGCTCGCCCAAGCCCTCAGTTAGTACTCCAACCATTAGACCATCCTCCTCCTTAATTGCCCTGTCACTGTTGGCAAGAGGTTCGTTGCCTGCATGTTGGAAGCACTTCCCAGAACCATGCCACGAGCAATGTCTCTTTCTCATTACCTCCTTGCCATCTTGCTGTTCCAGGCTTGCTGTCCAGGACTACATCGTGGGCGCCTTCCGGAAGTTTGCCACGGACAACAGTTGTCACGTGAGCCTGGTCATCCACCCTCGGAAGGAGGACGAAGAGCGAGAGCTTCAGACGGCCTCTATATTTGGGTCTGCGAAGGTGAGCAGCTATTGGGAATAACCCCAGGCTTGGATCTGCTCAGGCTGGGTCAGCAGCTGGCCAGCATTGTGTGTCAAATGGAGCAATTTGCAGTGGCCTATCTTAAAAGAGTTGGTGGCCCATGCAGACTCCATCTCCCAGAGTGCAGTGCTCTGTTGTGATGAGTCTTCCTGGCCACGGGTGTGATAGAAATGAGCCTGTGCCCGTGCGGGGCTGTTCCCTACAGCACAGTCCTGGTGGGCACTGGTAGCGGTTCCTGCACCTGGGTCACTGATAACTTCTGGTCTCAGCCCAGAGAGGAGCGGGTGTCTTGTAAATTGTGAGTAAAACTGGTTTAGGCAGTTCGGGGTCTGGCACCTTCCCCTAGTATCGAGAACCCGCTTCCGTAGCTCGGGCACCTATGTGTGAAACTTTCAGTGGGTTTGTTCTGCAGTCATCCCTTCGGGACCAGTGCCGGTTGGGAGCCCTCTTCAGGGAATAAAATAAAGAGTTAACGGTGGGACGTCAGCTGAGGGCATGCTCTGGTGAAGAAGAGACCTGCAGACCCTGCAGTGAGGGAGCCAAGCGCCTGGGTAGGGGACACAGTGTGGAGGTTTGAGGATTGAGCCCGATTCTTCATTTGTCTTTCTCGTTGATGCTGAACTGATGTTTGCTGTTACACCCTGAGCGCTGTAGCTCTGCCGGCTTAAGCCCTTGTGTAGACGCAGCTAGGGCGACAGAAGAATTCTCCCATCAACCTAGCTCCTGCTGCTCGGAGAGGTGGGTTAAGGACGCTGGTGGAAAATCAGGAAGCTACAGTGCCAGAGCTGTGCCAGCATAGTGTAGACGTACTGTTAGTGGGGAGACCGGGGGGGATGTGCATGAACGACCCTGGCAGGTGGAGTGCACGGAAGGCTCTGTCTCTCAGGGACACTTGTACCCTCCTCCCAGTGTCTCGCTGTCCCTGGGGCTAGCGGCCATAAAGCTGTAGCAGTCCAAAGTCCTGGAGGGTCCCAGAACAGTGAATAGCTGTGAGCCAGTATCTCAGAAGGGTGCCAGAGGTCCTGACTATTGCAGCCTGGCCCAGTCCCCCTCCTGGCCGGCCACGGTCTCTTGTGAATGGCCCTAACTGCTGGGTCCCAGCCACCGGGGGTGGGCAGAGCCTGGTCGCTGTTCTGGTGCTGGCTCTGTAGGGTTCGCTCCCTGTCTCTGCACCCTTCCGTGGGACAGGAGACTCTGCTGTCCTGCTGCCCCTGGTACCAGGGCCTCTGATGATCTCCTGAGGCCCCCTAGTCCCATGGCTTATGCTTACCCCTGCCCAGGCTGTGGCCACTCTGGGCTCCTAGTTTAACCCCTTCAGGGACAGCGTGGCAGAAAAGCAAGGAGCACAGGGGCTTTCCCAGCCACTGGAGAGTGACAGCTCATTGCAAAACAACAACATTCCTGAGACATCCCTCCCACCCCCACACACGCACTCCTCTGAGGGGAGTCTTGTCAGCGTGTCAGGCCAGGCAGAGCCCCTTCTGCCTCCTCTCTCTCCAGCCTCGGCTTGCGTGGGCCACGGTCTCTGCTCAGGCTGCCCCCCTCCCGTGGTCTCTGCCCCCTTTTGCCAGGTGCCCAGGGTGAGAAACTCCAGCCCTTTCCCCTAGCCAGGCTCCCGTCTAGAGAGAGTTCATTGTTCATGGGGTCGGGCCAGCAAATCACAGCTGATGGGCCGAGGTTGCTCTGAGATGGCTTCCCAGTCCTACTCGTTCCGCCCTTTCCCAGCCCAGCTCCTGTCGGGAATGCAGCACACAGGCTGCCCTTGGCGAGGGCTGGCAGCTTTCAGCGCAGAACCAACTGGGAGACAGGGTACAAACAGAATCTGACACCAGTACGTCCCGCTCTGTCCCACTCACAATTTGGTCATTGCTGACCCACTGCACCTTCCCCAAATGCCAGGGGCTAAATTCCAATTGAGCAGGTCAGCTCCGCCTACTGTCTCCTGTAGTTTTACTTGGCCGTGGAATTCTTCACTTCCTATCCCCTACTGTTGCTGGGTGCTGTTAGACGTGTGCTCCACCCCAAAGGTGGCTGCATTTCCGAGGTGCATGAGGCATTTATGTTTGCATAAACACATAGGCGCTGTCTGAAGTGCTCTGAACCCCTCAGTCTGACAGGCGTGTGTCCAAGTCCAGGTACCTCTCTCCCCATGGCCTTCTCCTTTTTGTCTCTCGTACCCAGGCCAGCCAGGAGGCCGACAACGTGCTGATCCTCCAGGACAGGAAGCTGGTGACGGGGCCAGGGAAGCGGTACCTGCAGGTGTCAAAGAACCGCTTTGATGGGGATGTGGGGGTCTTCCCCCTGGAGTTCAGCAAAGCATCCCTCACCTTCTCCACCCCCGTCAAGGGGAAGGCCCGGCTGAAGAAGGTGAAAGATGACAATGGAGCGCCGCCGAAGCAGGCTCCAGCTGGAGGCAGTGGGGCTTCTAAGAAGCAGTGACCCAGCCCGTGGCATGGGCTGCTCTGGTACAATCCCTTCCCCAGAGCACACCTCGGCCAGTGTTCGTACCAGCCCTGAGGGGAAGGGGGCTGATGCCAGGTGCTAGGGCAGAGGAGATAGGGACACAGCACTGCCAGTTTCCATCGGAGACTCTTAAAGCCAAGGGGTGTTCCCTGTGCTGCTGCCAAGCGGGCCTGGCCAGGCTTGGGTTTGCTGCAGGCTCCTTGCCCCGCTGGGGGGGGGGGGGGAACCTCGGTCTGGTTGCGTTTGGGGAGGAGGAATCGCACACCTACCTCTGCGTTATAGTCAGACGATAAGCTATAAACGGGCTCTTGTTTTAGAGCCTGCCAGGGGCCTGCGACACCCCGGCTGACGGATACAGGCTGGTGCACGGGGGGAGTCCTGTGGGTTACGCCCCCGTCCGTTTGCTTAGCACAGGTCCCATCTGTTTGTCCCTGGGAGCCATATGTCCGGACGCTGGGGTGCTGAGTCAGTGGAGCCTTCGGGCTGGATGTCCGTTTGCCAGACCCTTGCTCCTGTCGCTGGAGTATTTCAGCCAATGGGAGTAAATCCTGACGCCAGACCCTGGAACCGAGGAGGACACGGCGCAGGTCACAAGCCAGTGTGAGTTTGCCAGGGGCTTCTCCAATCAGTCCCTGTTGCACGTCTGGTCTGTGTCGTAGAACTGCTGCTGAATTAGCTCCGCTTGTCTCAGGAGACCTCCCTCCCTTTGCTCCAGGACCGAGATGGTGGGTTCTGCAGGCCAGTCTGGAAGGACACCAGCAGAATTGGGCAAGTCCTGGGGCTGGGAGAGCTGTGGCTGCAGATCAGGAGTGAGGGGCACCAGTAGAGCTGTGCAGGGCAGGTCCCAGGGCTGAGATAGCAGGGGGTTGCAGGTCGGGATTGAGGGGCACCGGCAGAGCTCTGCAGGGCTGGGCTAGCAGGGGGCTGGAGGTCAGGATTGAGGGACACCGGCAGAGCTCTGCAGGGCTGGGCTAGCAGGGGGCTGGAGGTCAGGATTGAGGGGCATCGGCAGAGCTCTGCAGGGCTCCGCTAGCAGGGGGCTGCGAGTCAGCATTGAGGGGCACCGGCAGAGCTCTGCAGGGCTCCGCTAGCAGGGGGCTGCGAGTCAGGCTTGAGGGGCACCGGCAGAGCTCTGCAGGGCTCCGCTAGCAGGGGGCTGCGAGTCAGCATTGAGGGACACCGGCAGAGCTCTGCAGGGCTGGGCTAGCAGGGGGCTGGAAGTCAGGATTGAGGGGCATCGGCAGAGCTCCGCAGGGCTCCGCTAGCAGGGGGCTGTGAGTCAGGCTTGAGGGGCATCAGCAGAGCTCTGCAGGGCTGGGATAGCAGGGGCTGCGGATCAGGCTTGAGGGGCATCAGCAGAGCTGGGAGGGGCTGTATGTGATGAGTGAGGTGAATAGCCAAAGCTCTCGGTTGAGGGATACACAGCTCCAGCCTGCACTGTCCCATGAATCCCTCACTTCCACACGCCCTGGGAGAAGGCAGGAGGGGAAGGCAGGTGCAAGGGAGAGGCAGAGAAGTGGAAGTGACACACTTCCTGCCTGGGGGTAATCAGCAGCCCTGCTTCGGTAGCGTGTGAGTGGAGAGTGTGAAGTCCCTGCATGGCAGGTCAGGAGCCGGGGCGCCCCACCACCATGACACCAGCATCATACAGTTGTCACCGCTGGAGCTGCGGGCTGCACCTGCTTTGCATACACAATTATTTTAAAATAGCAGGAGGCCCAAGCCAGCAATGTGTCGAGAGCTCTTCGTTGCTATCAACAGCGTCTGAGCTCACGGGGCTGGGACACCTTGTTACAGGATTCTCTCAGCTTTGAATTGCCCCACAATCGGGGGGAGAACAGGCCTGTGTGAATGCACCAGCAATAAACTCCCAGCTGTTCAGCTCTGTCCTTGCCTTGCAGCAGGCCACGCTGTGGTGACCTCTGCTCCGCTCAGCTGGGCTCTGGGATTCCAGCCCTCGCTGCCCCAGCAGCGCTAGGTTTCTTTGAAGGTCAAATAATGCCGCTTGTGTCTGAGATGGGTCCCAGAGTGGGGCAGTGTGAAGGAAATGGAGCCCCCCCAGTGAATGCGATGGGGGGATTTCTGAGAGGGTTTTATAAACCATGGTCCCAAAAGACTTTTCAGAGGGCAGTCTGGATTTATTCCTCCTTCCCCAGGATTTGGAATCCTTGTGCTGGTGCATGGGAACCGGACCCTGAATCTCAGCTGACTGGAGCTCAGAAGGCAAAGGGAATCCATCATGCAAATTAGGGTTTTATAAATCCCTCTGGCTAAGCCTGGCTGTGCTGGCTGGTTTCTAATGTGACGGTGATTATGAAATGGTTTGCAGAGTTCTCCCTGTATGGCCGTCTGCAATCCCACGTCTGCTTTGGAAGGCAGACTCCGGGGGGGGGAATAGTTTTCAGTGTCGAATGCTGAATACTGTGATTTGGGGTCCCATTGCACTGGGAGGGGAAAACCTCCACAGTGATTGGCTCTCTGCAATAATTTTGTACACACGAGAGTGTGAAAAAGATCATGTTGATCAGATATTTTGTCTACAGCTTGTCATTTGATTAAAAACAAAGATCGCTTTTCAGTGCTGCATTGTCCTGGGTTTGTCCACAAGGTGTCAGTCTGCGTTAGACTTGAATCTTCTCCTTCTTTTCAAAAGGAAAACTTGATGGAACTTTCCTCAAATTCCCAGGCTCACGGGCAGTTCCTCTGCGTAGCACTAAGCGTCTTGATTTTACGCTGAGCTCAGAAATCTCCATTCCTCAGGCTATGGCTGCTGGCTGAGCCAGCCCTTTCAGAACATGGGTTTGCTTTACCTTTGAATGACCCTTTAAAATTCATGCAGGGCCAGACTGAGAGAGCCCCATACTCTGGGTGGGTAGTGCATGACTCCACGTCCATGGAACAGCGAATACACAGCAAGAGTGAAGGTGCTGGAGAGGGAGAGAAATCCAAACGCATCCCCGGAATACCCCTGCTGGAAGGGTGTCAAGTGATCGACATCTGCTGAGTACAGTGTTAGTCGACTGCTCCTGTCGGTGCAGTCTGTGGGCACAGGCAATCCAGCCGCCTGCCGTCAGCGAAAGGAACCCTCCTGGATGACAAACGCTCCAATCTCCGTTACTTAGGAGGGTGAGGGGTGTGCATCGCGTGCCATAACACCGTCCACGTGGGAATTGGAGAGGTGTACAGCCCAAAATCACTGGTAGGGCTCCAGAGGGAGGAGGAGAGACCTCTCCCCAGGGCACCTGGGCTGTCTTGGTGCACATGCTGGGGTAGATGCTGAATCAGAGAGCTTCGTGCAGACAGGTACAGGGATACGCCTGTGCCCAGGTCTGGGGTTGGCGCCAGGAGCAGGCCCAGGCAGGAGGAGGCCAGGTGCCTGGACAGTTGTGGGACAGGAGGGTTGCCACGGTATTTCCTAAACATTGCCCTGAAGAGCCCATATGGGGCTCCCGCCTGGCCTCGGCCTGGCTGCAGGAGCTCCTGGAACGCAGAGGCTCTCAACAGGCTGAGGTGTAAGCGCTGTGGGGCACCTCCAGCCCCAGTCACAGGCCCCATGCGTCCTGCAGCCCCACGCAGGCCTTTGCCCTAGGGAGGGGGAAGAGATGGATTCCGCTGTCCGATGGCATGTTCTTCCCTCTAGTTTGAGAGCTCTGCCCCCAAAGGAGTGGAGTTATGGGATTCCTCTTCATTTAAAGCAGGGGCGGGCAAACTTTTTGGGCTGAGGGCCATATTGAGTTTCGGAAATTGTATGGAGGACTAATTAGGGGAGGCTGTGCCTCCCCAAACAACCAGATGTGGCCCGGCCCCCACCCCACCTGACCCCGCCTCCCTGCTTTTTCCCCACTGATGGCCCACCTGGGACCTCTGCCCCATCCACCTTCCTACTCTTTGTCCCCTGACCACCCCTGGGACTCCCACCCTGACTGCCCCTCGCTGTCCCATCCAACCCCTCCTCTCATTCCTCACTGCCCCCCCCGGGACCCCTGCCCCATCCAACCACCCCTTTTCCCTGTACCCTGACTGCTCCCGGGCCCCCCTTCCCTGACTGCCCCCTGCCATCCCATCCAACCCCCCCTCCTTCCTGACTGTCCCCCTGGAACCCCTGCCCTCATTCAACCCCCCTGTTCCCCACCTTACGACTGTCTCGACCCCTATCCATGCACCCCCAAAGTCCCTTGCCCTCTATCCAACGCCTCCCCCCGCTCCGTGCCCCCTTACCACACTGCCTGGAGTACCGGGGCTGGCGGCGCTATGGCCATGCCACCGTGCAGCACAAAGCACCAGGTCAGGCTAAGCTCCCCAGCTGTGCTGTCCCAGGAGCTCACAGCCCCGCCACCCAGAGCATTGCGCCTATGGCAAAGCAAGCTGAGGCTGCGGGGTGGGGAAACAGCAGGGGAGGGGCTAGGGGCAAGCCTCCCAGGCCAGGAGCTTGGGCAGGAGGGTCCCATGGACCAGATGTGGCCCCCGAGCCGTAGTTTGCCCCCCTCTGATCTAAGGTGTACATTCTACATTTACATCCTACACACTGGTTCAGGGGCATCATTTATCTGGGGAGCTTCTTTCTCAAACCAGAGGCCAAGACTATAACAGGGTATCATAACCTTAGTCCCAGATTTGGACCTTAGCGTCCAAAATATGGGGGTTAGCATGAAAACCTCCAAGCTTAGTTACCAGCTTGGACCTGGTACTTGCTGCCACCACCCAAAAAATTAGAGTGTTTTGGGGCACTCTGGTCCCCCTGAAAAACCTTCCCTGGGGACCCCAAGACCCAAATCCCTTGAGTCTCACAACAAAGGGAAATAATCCTTTTTCCCTTCCCCCCTCCAGGTGCTCCTGGACAGATACACAGACACAAGCTCTGTGAATCCAAACAGAGTGACTCCCCCTCTCCGTTCCCAGTCCTGGAAACAAAAGCACTTTCCTCTTCACCCAGAGGGAATGCAACACACACAGATCTCCCCCTGATTTCTTCCTCCCACCAATTCCCTGGTGAGTACAGACTCAATTTCCCTGAAATTTCCCAGAAAAGAAAACTCCAACAGGTCTCAAAAAGAAAGCTTTATATAAAAAAGAAAGAAAAAATACATACAAATGGTCTCTCTGAATTAAGGTGACAAAATACAGGGTCAATTGCTTAAAAGAATATTGAATAAACAGCCTTATTCAAAAAGAATACAAATCAAAGCACTCCAGCACTTATATTCATGCAAATACCAAAGAAAAGAAACCATATAACTTACTATCTGATCTCTTTGTCCTTACACTTAGAAACAGAAGACTAGAAAGCAGAAACTACTTCTCCAAAGCTCAGAGAAAGCAGGCAGACAGAAAACAAAGACTCAGACACAAACTTCCCTCCACCCAAAGTTGAAAAAATCCGGTTTCCTGATTGGTCCTCTGGTCAGGTGCTTCAGGTGAAAGAGACATTAACCCTTAGCTATCTGTTTATGACACGCCCCCCAAATTGCAGACAGTGGGGAAGCTCACTGGCGGCGATTTCCTTCTAGAACTTTAAAATAAACAGATTACTACAACACATGCACCTTTACATATACTACTAAGTATATAACTAACAGACTTCTACATTTTAAGAACACTTTTTAACTACTGAATTCTGGGAAACTCTCACGGGAGAGTGCATCAGCAACTTTGTTAGAAGCTCCTGTGATGTGTTGAACTTCAAAATCAAAATCTTGGAGAGCTAAACTCCAACGAAGAAGTTTCTTGTTGTTCCCCTTGGCAGTATGAAGCCACTTTACTGCAGCATGGTCAGTTTGTAGTTGGAACCGCCGTCCCCAAACATATGGGCGTAGCTTTTCCAGGGCGTACACAATGGCATAGCATTCCTTTTCACTGACTGACCAGTGACTTTCCCTCTCAGACAGTTTCTTGCTGAGAAACACGACAGGATGGAAGTTGTGATCTGTTGCTTCCTGCATGAGCACTGCTCCTATACCACGCTCAGATGCATCCGTGGTTGCTAGGAATGGTTTGTCAAAATCCGGGGCCCTGAGCACAGGGTCAGACATGAGCATCGCCTTAAGTTGGGTAAAGGCCTTTTGACACTCATCAGTCCACTTAACTGCATTTGGCTGGGTCTTTTTGGTCAGGTCGGTCAGTGGGGCAGCGATTTGGCTGTAGTGTGGTACAAATTGCCTGTAGTATCCGGCCAAGCCTAAGAAGGATTGGACCTGTTTCTTTGACCGTGGGACAGGCCACTTTTGGATAGCATCCACCTTGGCCTGTAGGGGGTTTATGGTTCCTCGACCCACCTGGTGCCCCAGGTAAGTCACTCTGTTTTGGCCTATTTGACACTTTTTGGCCTTAACAGTTAGTCCGGCCTGCCTGATGCGCTCAAAGACCTTTTCCAGGTGTAGTAGGTGTTCGGGTCAGGAGTCTGAAAAAATGGCCACATCATCGAGGTAGGCAACTGCAAATTCTCCCAGTCCAGCTAGTAGACCATCTACCAGCCTCTGGAAGGTGGCGGGTGCATTTCGAAGGCCGAAAGGAAGGACATTGAATTCATACACCCCCGCATGGGTGACGAATGCTGACCTCTCCTTGGCAGGTTCATCTAGCGGTACTTGCCAGTACCCCTTGGTTAAGTCTATTGTAGAGATGAACTGGGCACGTCCCAACTTCTCCAATAGCTCATCGGTGCGTGGCATTGGATAGTTGTCCGGACGAGTTACCGCATTTAGCTTACGGTAGTCCACGCAAAAGCGTATTTCCCCATCTGGTTTGGGTACCAGAACCACTGGAGATGCCCATGCACTGGTAGATGGGCGGATTATACCCATCTGTAGCATGTTCTGGATCTCCCGTTCCATAGCAGCTTCGGCATGAGGAGACACCCGGTAGGGTGGGGTTCTGATTGGGTGAGCATTACCTGTATCAATGGAGTGGTATGCCCGTTCAGTCCATCCTGGGGTGGCTGAGAACAATGGGGCGAAGCTAGTGCACAGATCCTTGATTTGTCGCCGCTGCAGACGTTCCAGGGTGGTTGAGATGTTCACCTCTTCCACGCTACTGTCTTTTTTTCCGTCGTAGTAGACAACGTCAGGCCACTCAGCATCATCTCCCTGGACTGTAAACTGACAAACCTGTAAGTCTCTGGAATAGAAAGGCTTGAGAGAATTAACATGGTACACTTTAGGCTTTAGTGAGGAATTGGGAAATGCTATGAGGTAGTTTACAGTTCCCAGGCGCTCTTGGACCGTGAATGGCCCTTCCCATGATGCTTCCATCTTATGGGCCTGTTGCGCCTTCAAGACCATAACCTGGTCTCCTACCTTGAAGGAACGTTCTCTGGCATGTCTGTCATACCAGGCCTTTTGCTCTTCTTGAGCATCCTTTAGGTTCTCTCTAGCAAGGGCTAAAGAGTGTCGGAGGGTGCTTTGTAGGTTGCTTACAAAGTCCAGAATGTTAGTTCCTGGAGAAGGTGTAAACCCCTCCCATTGCTGCTTCACCAACTGTAATGGCCCCTTAACCTCGTGACCATACACAAGTTCAAACGGTGAAAACCCTAAACTGGGATGTGGTACAGCCCTGTAGGCAAACAGCAACTGCTGCAACACTAGGTCCCAATTATTGGAGAATTCGTTGATGAATTTTCGTATCATGGCCCCCAAAGTTCCATTGAACCTTTCCACCAGGCCATTGGTTTGATGGTGGTACGGGGTGGCAACCAAGTGATTCACCCCATGAGTTTCCCACAGTTTTTCCATGGTCCCTGCCAGGAAATTAGACCCTGAATCTGTAAGGATGTCGGAGGGCCAACCTACCCTGGCAAAGATGTCTGTTAGGGCCAGGCACACAGTGTTAGCCCTGGTGTTGCCTAGAGCGACTGCTTCTGGCCATCGGGTAGCAAAGTCCACTAAAGTCAGTACGTACTGCTTTCCTCTGGGTGTCTTTTTTGGGAAAGGCCCCAGAATATCCACAGCTACTCGCTGAAATGGGACCTCAACTATGGGGAGTGGCTGGAGAGGGGCCTTGACCTGGTCTTGAGGCTTTCCCACTCTTTGGCACACCTCACAAGACCGGACATACTTGGCAACATCCTTGCCCATCCCCTCCCAGTGGAAGGACTTCCCCAACCGGTCCTTGGTTCTGTTCACCCCAGCATGGCCACTGGGATGATCATGGGCTAAGCTTAAGAGCTTCCCCCGGTACTTAGTTGGAACCACCAACTGTTTTTGCGGCTGCCATTCTTCCCAGTGTCCACCAGAAAGAATCTCCTTGTATAAAAGTCCTTGGTCTATAACAAACCGGGATTGATTAGAAGAGCTGAGAGGCGGTGGGTTGCTCCGTGCCGCCGCCCACGCTTTCTGAAGGCTGTCATCTGCTTCCTGCTCAGTCTGGAACTGTTCCCTTGAGGCTGGGGTCACCAGTTCTTCCTCAGACTGTGGACTTGGGCTTGGTCCCTCTGGAAGCGATGTAGGTGATGGGGTTGTTTCTGTTGCTGGTGAACCGCTCTCCGCTGGTGCACCTGAGGGTATTTCAGGCTCTGGCTGAGCCTTTTGGGTATGGCTGTCTGTTGCTTCTGCCAGTTGTGGCTCGCTGGCGCCCACTGGCGTTGAGTTTGAAGATGGGGTTGCAATCGCTGGTGCTGGTTGCTGTTCCAGTTCCGGGCCTGGGACTGGAGGTGCTGTGGCTGTTTCAGTGGTTGACATGGAATCTGGATCCACTACCTCTGTCTTGGTCTCTGGTAACACAGACGGGGCCTCTGTGGACGGCTCAGGAACAGGAATGGGTCTGGAAGCTTGCCTGGTTTGGCTACGTGTAACCATTCCCACTCTCTTGGCCCGCCTCACCTGGTTGGCCAAGTCTTCTCCCAGTAGCATGGGGATAGGATAATTGTCATAGACTGCAAAAGTCCACATTCCTGACCAGCCTTTGTACTGGACAGGCAGTTGAGCTGTAGGCAAGTCTACAGCTTGTGACATGAAGGGGTAAATTGTAACTTTGGCCTTTGGGTTGATGAATTTGGGGTCAACGAAGGATTGGTGGATAGCTGACACTTGTGCCCCCGTGTCTCTCCACGCAGTAACCTTCTTTCCGCCCACTCTCAAATTTTCCCTTCGCTCCAAGGGTATTTGAGAGGCATCCGGGCCTGGGGATCTTTGGTGTGATGGTGGTGTAATGAATTGCACTCGCATGGTGTTCTTGGGACAGTTGGCCTTGATATGTCCCAGTTCATTACACTTAAAGCATCTTCCATCTGATGGGTCACTGGGCCGAGGTGAGTTACTGGAGACTGGTGAGGTGGACGAATAGGGCATCTGTGGCTTTACTTGGGTTGTATGTGGGGTCTTTGGCTGTCCGCGGTTGTAGGGTTTATGGTCGGTGTGCCCCCTGGGGTATTCGTTCCCCTTGACAGTAGCTTTCTTGCTTTCTGCCACTTCCATCCATTTGGCTCCAATCTCCCCCGCCTCAGCGAGATCTTTGGGTTTTCCATCTTGTATGTACCGTGTGATGTCTTCAGGAACACCATCCAAGAACTGCTCCATTTGTATGAGGAGGTGCAGTTCTTCCAAGGTTTGAACGTTGTGTCCTGTTATCCAGGCCTCATAGTTTTTTGCAACGTAGTAGGCGTGTTTGGGAAATGACACATCTGGTTTCCACTTTTGGGTTCTGAAGCGCCGACGGGCATGATCTGGGGTTATCCCCATTCTGTATCTGGCCTTGGTTTGAAAAAGTTTATAGTCATTCATTTGCTCCTTAGGCATTTCAGCTGCCACCTCTGCTAAAGGTCCACTGAGCTGTGACCTTAATTCTACCATGTACTGGTCTTCGGGGATGCTGTACCCAAGACAGGCTCTTTCAAAATTTTCCAAGAAGGCCTCGGTGTCATCACCTGCCTTGTAGGTGGGAAATTTCCTGTGCTGTGGAGCAATAATTGGCGCCGGGTTGTTAGGGTTGGCTGGCACATGCAGCCCAGCTTTTGCCAAGTCCAGTTCATGTTTTCTCTGTTTTTCCTTCTCTTCATTTTCTTTTTGTTGTTTTTCCATTTCTCGGCGGTGGTCTGCCTCTTTGGCTGCCTGTTCTCTTTGGTAGGCTGCCAGTTTGATGCTTTCTTCCTTTTCTTTCAGCTCCATCTCTTTTTGTTTTATTTCTAGTTCCTGTTTGTGTTTTTCCATCTCTCGCCTGTGTTCAGCTTCTTTGATTTGTTCTTCGGCCTCAGTTTTTGCCTTAGAAGTCATGGTTCCTGTTTTCTTGTGTTGGGGTGCCCTCCGGTGTTTATCTTTAGAACTGCAGGCTCTCTGTTGCCTCCTGAAGTCTGCCTAGCAACAGTGCCTTTAGCTAATCTTCAATGTTAAGTAAACCTGAAAAACCACTTTATTTGCATGTATATAGTGCTGGTAATGACTCTCAATGGGAGTGCTATTGTGTGACAAAAGACTCTTAATAGCACCTTAATGGTTTCTTGCTTAAGATGCAAGCCACAAACTGCCAGAGAGAGCAGAAAAAAAAAATTCTCTTTGGTTCCCTTTTAAAACCAACTGTTTCTCTCTGCTAAAAAGCCCTTAGCAGAGAAAAGAAAAATATAATATTCCTACTGGCTTCTGGATTCTGTCTATCATCCCACCGCTACTACTCATATCATAACCTTAGTCCCAGATTTGGACCTTAGCGTCCAAAATATGGGGGTTAGCATGAAAACCTCCAAGCTTAGTTACCAGCTTGGACCTGGTACTTGCTGCCACCACCCAAAAAATTAGAGTGTTTTGGGGCACTCTGGTCCCCCTGAAAAACCTTCCCTGGGGACCCCAAGACCCAAATCCCTTGAGTCTCACAACAAAGGGAAATAATCCTTTTTCCCTTCCCCCCTCCAGGTGCTCCTGGACAGATACACAGACACAAGCTCTGTGAATCCAAACAGAGTGACTCCCCCTCTCCGTTCCCAGTCCTGGAAACAAAAGCACTTTCCTCTTCACCCAGAGGGAATGCAACACACACAGATCTCCCCCTGATTTCTTCCTCCCACCAATTCCCTGGTGAGTACAGACTCAATTTCCCTGAAATTTCCCAGAAAAGAAATCTCCAACAGGTCTCAAAAAGAAAGCTTTATATAAAAAAGAAAGAAAAAATACATACAAATGGTCTCTCTGTATTAAGGTGACAAAATACAGGGTCAATTGCTTAAAAGAATATTGAATAAACAGCCTTATTCAAAAAGAATACAAATCAAAGCACTCCAGCACTTATATTCATGCAAATACCAAAGAAAAGAAACCATATAACTTACTATCTGATCTCTTTGTCCTTACACTTAGAAACAGAAGACTAGAAAGCAGAAACTACTTCTCCAAAGCTCAGAGAAAGCAGGCAGACAGAAAACAAAGACTCAGACACAAACTTCCCTCCACCCAAAGTTGAAAAAATCCGGTTTCCTGATTGGTCCTCTGGTCAGGTGCTTCAGGTGAAAGAGACATTAACCCTTAGCTATCTGTTTATGACACAGGGTTCAAAAAATAATTAGATCAGTTCATGGAGGATAGGTTAATCAATGGCTGTTAGCCAGAGTGGGCAGGGAATGGGCGACGGGATGGGTCACTGGATGATTTCCTGTTCTGTTCACTCCCTCTGGGGCACCTGGCACTGGCCGCTGTTGGAGGATGGGATACTGGGCTAGATGGACCTTTTGTCTGACTCAGTCTGGCCGTTCTTATGTTCTTAACCAAAAGGTGCATTAACTAGTGGTGTGATGGTGGGGGGCGGTATTTCTGTACTGAAGCAGATTTTCTCAGGGTATTTGAGTCATCCATTCCATGATACTATCTGCTTTTCCGGTAGAGTGTCTTTGTTTGATGAAGGCAGTTTTAAATGTGTTATAGTGTGTATCCTCAACTTTCTCCTCAGAGCATTTTCTGTTGTGTCTGAGTGCTTGGCCGTAGATACCGATTTCTTGATGTATTTGGGGTGGTTACTAGATCGGTGAAGGTAGATGTGGGAATCTGTGGGATTCTTGTATTTAGTTGACTGTACGGTTCCATTGTTAAGAACAAAAGAACAGTCATACTGGTATCATCTGCAGATTTTTCCACCTCGCTGTTTACCCCTTTTTCCAGATCATTTATGAATATGTTGAATAGGGCTGGTCCCAGAACAGACCCCTGGAGGACACCACTGTTTACCTCTCTTCATTGTGAAAGCTGACCATTTATTCCTGTCCTTTGTTTCCTATCTTTTAACCAGTTACCAATCCATGAGAGAACCTTCCCTCTGATCCCATGACAGCTTGAAGCAGATTGTGGTGTTCAGGAAATTGGTGCTGGTGTGGGAGTGTTTCAGACAGAATTTAATGAATCGGTGATGGTGGTTGAAGTTGTGGTGGAAATCTGTCATGGAGTTTAGGTTGTCTGTCCAGAGGATGAAAATATCATTGATGTTTCTCAGATGTCTCCTTGGTTTCGTGGTGCAGAAATTCTGACTCAAGGTGGCCCATGAAGAGGTTGGCATACTGGGGAACCGTCCGAGTACCCCTGGCCGTTCCCATGGTTTGACAAAGGGTTGGTTGTTGTCAAATGTAAAACTGCTATGGATGACAATGAAATGGATGAGTCTGGGGTGGAGATCTGAGGGTTGTCCAGTGTCTTATAAATATTAGAGGCAGGCAGCGATGCTGTCATGGTGAGGGATGTTGGTGTATAGAGAGGTGACACCCATGGTGGCAAGGATGGGTTCCTGAAGGCGGTTGTTAATGGTGCAGAGTTTCTGATGGAAGTCAGCTGTCCTGGAGGAAGCTGGCCCTTTATGCGATGAGTGGTTTGAGGCTGGTTTCTGAGAGTCCCAATACCCCATCATGTCAGAGTGCTGTGGCCAGATACGATGGGCCTGCTGGTTCCCTTGTTCGTGTGCTTGGAAAGCACATAGAAGGTCCCTGGGGTGGGTTTGAGGAGGGGATGAGATTGCAGAGTGTCTCTTGGAGTTGCTGGGGAAGGGTTTGACGATGTCCTTGAATTCCGGGGTGACCTGCGGTGCAGGGTTATCTTTGCGCTCTGTACAGTAGCTGGTGTCAGAGAGTGCTCGGTTGGTTCATTAACGTAGTTATCAGGGTTGAGGACTATGTTGCATTCCCCTGCCTTGGTCTGCTGGCGTGGTCACTATCGACTGGCTGGATTTCAGAGACTGTCTAGCTGTCCTCTTGGCAGTGGAGATATTGTGGTGGATGCAATGCTAAGGATTTCATGGGAGAGGTGGGCAGCTATCCCAGAATGCCCTGCTAAAGGCCAGCTGTGTGTTGATGCACCAAGAGGGGCAAGATGCCTCAGGGCTCTTCTGATGTCCCTGCAGCACTGGCTCCACCCAGCACGAACGCACTGACTGCTTCCCACCCGCCACGCTTGAGTGGCCTTGGTGAAGGCTGTGCTTGTGATCAAGCCAGGCCATCTGCCTGGCAACATCTTGTCTGGGGAAGAGGTTCGGAGCCCAGATGGTCCTAGGTCCTTGTGACAGGTTGGGTCACAGAAACCCCCTTGGGAACTGCCACCTGATGTGCTGGGACTATCCCTGAGCCCGTTTGCCCTGGTGGCTTGGGACTTCAGTACCCTGCCTGGTTGTGCCAGACATGCCAGCCTGCTACAAACACAGATCCAGGACTGAACCATGTCCCCCAAAAACTGCAGGCATAACTGAAAACAGCTTAAGAAGTGCCTCCAGCACTCAGATACCCAACTTCTAATGGGATCCAAACCCCAAATAAATGTGTTTTACTCTGTATAAAGCTTACACCGGGTAAACTCATAAATTGTTCGCCCTCTATAACAGTGATAGAGAGAGATGCACAGCTGTTTGTTCCCCCAGGTATTAATACTTACGCTGGGTTAATTAATAAATAAAAAGTGGTTTTATTAAATATAAAAAGTAGGTTTTAAGTGGTTCCAAATAACGACAGATGGAACAAAGTGAATTACCAAGTAGAATAAAATAAAACACGCAAGTCTAAGTCTAATACTGTAAGAAACTAAATGCAGGTAAATCTCACCCTCAGAGATGTTCCAATGAGTTTCTTTTACAGACTAGACTCCTCCCTAGTCTAGGTCCAGCAATCACTCACCCCACTGTAGTTACTGTCCTTTCTTCCAGTTTCTTTCAGGCATCTCTTTGGGGTGGAGAGGCTATATTCTGAGCCAGCTGAAGACAAAAAGGAGGGGGTTTCCAGGGCCTTATGGGAGCTGAGCTTGGCAGTTCCGGGCCCCACAGTACTGTGCTCGGTGGGAGAGACAGAGATCCCCGCTCCATACAAACGTTGGCTCCAAGTGTGTGAGCCCTGTTCTGCACATGGGAAACTGAGGCATGGCACAGTGACAAGGCTTGACCAGACAGAGAACCCAGCTGTCCTGCCATGTGAGCCCCAGCACCTCTCTTGGAATCCCTTGCTCAGTTCCCAGGCGGCTGGAGAATGAGGAATTGGAGCAAAAGGGGGGGAGGCGGGGCTGGCTGGTGTCTTGGTGCTGCAGACTGCCTGCATGGGGATGGACTTCTCCCTTTGCCCAGCCTGCTCCTGCTTGACTTTCCTGGCTAGGGCCTGGCACTGCACATGCCCCACTGCAGGCTGCCACTGGATCGCTGCAGAGGTCACTGCTTCTCCCCCTCCCCGCAGCTGTCTGTCTGTCTCTCTCCTCACTTGGGAGGGAGACCCTGGTTCTTAGCTTGATGAGCTCCCCAAAGGTCAGAGGATGGGGCAGGGTGCTGCCAGGGAGGTGGCACTTTCTCACAGAAAGCTGGCAGCACCCCCATGGGCACCTCATCATGGGTCTGTCCCCTGCAGAAGTCACCAACTACAGGACAGGCCCACAAAGAAAGTAACAGAACGCCACTAGCCGTCACTTTCAGCCCCCAACTAAAACCTCTCCGGCGCATCATCAAGGATCTACAACCTATCCTGAAGGACAATCACTCACTGTCACAGACTTTGGGAGACAGACCAGTCCTTGCTTACAGACTGCCCCCCAACCTGAAGCAAATACTCACCAGCAACTACACACCACACCACAGAAACACTAACCCAGGAACCAAACCCTGCAACAAACCGCATTGCCAGCTCTGTCTGCATATCTATTCAAGGGACCACATCAGCCACACCATCAGGGGCTTGTTCACCTGCACATCTACTAATGTGATAGATGCCATCATGTACCAGCAATGCCCCTTTGCCATGTACACTGGCCAGACTGGACAGTCTCTGCACAAAAGAATAAATGGACACAAATCAGACATCAGGAATTATAACATTCAAAAACCAGTAGGAGAACATTTCAACCTCTCTGGTCACTCAGTAACAGACCTAAAAGTGGCAATTCGTCAACAAAAGAACTTCAGAAACAGACTCCAACTAGAAACTGCAGAACTGGAATTAATTTGCAAACTTGACACCATCAAATTAGGCCGGAATAAAGACTGGGAGTGGCTGGGTCACTACAAAAAGTAACTTTTCCTCTGCTGATACTCACACCTTCTTGTCAACTGTTGGAAATGGGCAACGTCCACCTTGATTGCATTGGCCTCATCAGCACTACAAAAGTTATTTCCCCTTTCTTGATATTCACTGTTGAGAATAGGGCACTTCCACCTTAATTGAATTGGCCTCATTAGCACTGACCCCCCACTCGGTAAGGCGACTCCCATCTTTTCACGTTCGGTGTGTGTATATATATATATATATACACATTGCTTACTGTATTTTCCACTCCAGGCATCCGATGAAGTGGGCTTTAGCCCATGGAAACTTATGCCCAAATAAATGTGTCTGGGCTCTAAGGACTCCTTATTGTTTTTGTCCACACAGCTGGCTCTTTGATGGGTGTGAGCGCTGCAGACTGGAGCGAAGGCCCCTTTCTCGCTGCCCTTTCTGGCTCCTGGGGCCTGAATTTCCATGGGATAAAGAGGCCCAATGAGTCAAAGGGGTAACATAACGCAGGCACCGTCCAGCATTAAACAGTGTTAACCAAGGGTCAGAAGTGGGCAGCCAGAAACCTGCTTAGTGCCCCTGCAGACGCTCCCTTGAAAATCCTTCCAGCTGTAGCCCACTCTATGAATCGGATATTAAGAATGCCCAGTTCTCTCTCTGAGCATTGCTGGGTGCTTGTCCCCAGATCAGGCCCAGTCTTAGTAAAAGTGCTGTTCAGTTGGGACCCCCATGTGCACCAGGGCAGCGCCCCCCAACCCCACACCACCCAGGACCCTTCTGTATTTGCAACAGTTGGTGTGTGACTTTGCCAAAGGTGTGAATCCTCACACCCAGCCCGGGAGAGATGTGAAGAGCTCAATAAGATTTCACGGGAACAGCCTCCAGTGGCCCCTTTCCCTTAAGCTGGGGAGAGTTTTTAGAAGGAACTCGACAGTCCAGCGATGGTAATCCCTGTCCGGTGGTGGGGAGATGGGAGCTGAGCTGGGGGGAGCTGTCATCTGTTCCAGCCCGTTTCCTAAAAGACAGATGAGCCAAGGCAGAAAACGCAGCTTCTTTCTCTGGTTTACTCACTTCCAACCTCCCTGCTGGAAAAACACGGCCCCGGCCCCCCCAGTCGGATCAGTCACCCTGTGACCGGGCAAACGTGCACCGGCGTCGGGCCCTGGAGGACGTAGCTTCTAGCTGCCTTTCTCTGGTCGCAGGCTCGCAGTGCGAGAGAGACAGCAAAGGGGAGAAGGAAAAGGAGGCAGTGGGGTGACAAGTCTCCCGTTCCAGGTGCTGTTCGGGATGGAGCTGGAGCTGGATCCTCCTTCTCTTGTCTTCCAGCCAGCCAGCGTCATTCCTTTCCCCACCAAAGTCTCCCCTCCTAAGGCCCCCACAAGGGATCGGGGGGGGGGGGGAGACTAGCCCCTCCCTTCCTTATTTTGTCCATAGGCCTAATTTCTGACACACCAACCTCCCCACTCCTAGAAGCTGCCCGAACATGCTGGGCTCGGCGCCAGCTCCAGGAGAAAAAGGCTGGTGTTCTGGGGAGGAACCGTGCCAAAGCAGTCAAACTGCCACTCGGGGAAAGGCCAGAGCAGCTGGAGAGTGAGACGGACACGCTGGAGGGCTCGTGCGCCTGTGTCATGCCTCAGTTTCCCCATCGGTATAATGAGGAGTCTGATCTGCCTTATGGGAGGGAGGAGTTTGTGTGAGATCCTCCAGCCCATCTCCCTGCGGTCAGTCCCTGTGCTGGTGGATAGGCTGCAGGGCAGGGACGTGGCTGGGATATAAAAATATTGGCCTTTTTTGACATTTTTCCCCTCAAGTAAATGCTTTGATTTCCCCACAAACTTTCCAGATTTTTTTTTAACATCCTCGTTGGTCAGTCATCAGTTTTAGGGTTCATCGTCCCCTCACACACCCCCAATCACCAGTTTGGTCGGCTGTGTCACATGGTGGGATCTTCCAAAACCAAAAAGGAGATGAGAATTTTCAGGGCTGCAAAGCTCCAGAGCTGTTTGTCAGAGTCCAGGAGCCCTCAACGCCCCATCAGCAGAGCTCCCCTGCCAACGCAGATGGTCCTGAGTCCTAATCCTGTCTGCGTGGGAGAGTCTGTCTAGCTGCAAACTCCAGAGGAATTTCCTTGCCTAGGACGTTTTTATTTATTTTCCAGCCATCCCTATCTTAGGATATGGTAAAATATTTACCAGCCCCCACAGTCTCAGTTGCTTTGCAGCACCAGGGGCAACTGAAATGCAACCTTGTGAGCCAAGGGAGAGTTTCACCTTATAGACTACAGATCCCAGCATGCAATGTGCTCTGCTAATCAGAGCAGTGCATCCTGGGACCTGTAGTCTCTGAGTGCTGGCTGGGAGCTGCCCTGGGTTTCATGCTGGGAAGATGCTGTGGGTGAATGTCCAAGGTCCGATGGTGCTTGCTGATGTCTCCCCTAGCTAGGTACATGCATGCACCAGGCGCTGTGTAAAGCTCTGCCGCGTGGGGCCGTGGGTAACGAGGGGCGAATGGTGACTGTTGTCCTGCCCCAGTTCCTACGGGGCACCGCGGTCCCTGCCCTGAAGAGAGTGCAGGGCAGAGGGCTAGAAACTCATGTTGTTTTAAATGAGAGCCGAGCGTCTCCCGGGCTCCCCTGACTCCAGGAGCTGGGGCTTAGCGAGAAGTGGGAACGTCCCGAGACCTGCAAGAGCCAGTGCCACTGCTCCAGGCACCGGCCGAGAGTGCAGGAAGGCAGCTGGGGGGAGATGGAGTGGGGAGCAGGAAGGGGAGCGTTGCAGGGTGAGCGGGGGGAGCTTGCCCTTGTTCTCTCCCAACTGCAGCGTGGCCCCGCAATGCTTCCCCCCCATCTCTTCTTGTTCTTGGTGAGTAACAGCCCCCTGCCCTCCCACAGCCCCAACCCCAGCGCGCATAGCAGTGGGCAAATGAGAGCAGCGCGGCCCTGCAGCACCACCCCCCGCTGTGGCATCGTGGGCAACAGAGTGATGGGCACTGTGCCTCCATCCCTGAGACCAGTGTCTCCCAGAGAGCGCCAGGCAGATCTCGCACATGTGCACGTGTGTGTATTTGTGTGTGTGTGTGTGTGTGTGTGGCAGAGGCTGGCACACAGATGCACCCAACACCACACAGACTCTCTCCTCCTGTAACGCTGCCCAGGGCCGTGCAGAGAGGTTCTCTCTGGCTTGTGCTCTGCCCTGGCGCTCTCTCCCCTCAGCTGGGTTTTAGGCCTATCAGACAGGCTGGAGCCGGCCGGCGCTCTAATCCAGCTTTAATTATTTCCAGCAGGAGATTGCACTGAACCTGGCTCGGCTCTCCGAAGCGAGCCCCTACCTGCACCCCAGCCAGCAGGACGGAGCGGCGTGGGTCAGAGGACCGCCTGGCGCTGGGGGGCCATGGATGCTGCTTGAATTCAGGAGCTGCAGGCCCCTGAACCTGCCCCTTCCCCAGCTCCCCGAGCCTGTCCCATCTGTCTGGGCCCTTCTCAAGCAGGTGAGTTACTTCGGGTGCCCCCTTTATTCCACTAGGCCCTGCCCCTAAATCCAGCCGCACCCACTCCGAGGACCCTCTGGGCAGTTTGGGGTCCAGCTTCTGCCACCTCCCACTGAAGTTTAGTGACCCCCAGGGCCTGTCCCACTTCACCCTACTGCCATAGACTCAGGGGTGGGGGCAAGGGGTCCCTCTTGCTAGAGCTGGTGATTTCAGGTCGTGCATCCCTGTCTCCCTCTGGCCACCCCCGCTCAGGCTGGCACGAGGCCTGCGTGAGCTGCCAGGGCAAGGTTTCTTCCCTGCTGCTGGAGATGGTGCCCAGATGCTACGGTGATGGGCAGCTGTATAAAACCCTAAGCCAGACAGGCCCGGTTGTGGTCTGATCCAGCAGCCTAGAATTCCCTGTAGTGGATGTGACAGTCCATTCAGCTCCATCCTGAACTCCCCATTGAGAACCCTCCCCCCACATCCCTCCCCTCCCAATTCTCTCTTGCAAGATGCTTCTGACAGGAAGTCCTGGTGTAGCCGTTCCCCGGCCGGCTCCGTGTTCCTGTCCTCGGACCCTGGCCGGAGCAGTGAGTGTACCCCAAGTTTCATAGGGGCACAGACTGAGATGTTGCTCCCTGGGGATTTCATTTCTCTCCCCGAGGGGCAGACAAGTGCCGTCACGTGCGTGCTGACCCGAGCCGGTTCCCCACCACCCTGGTCTGGCCTCCACGGAGGGCTGGAAATGGTGGGGGAGCCTGTTTTTTCTAAGGGCTCGTTTCAGGGCTGAGCAGCCCAAGGCACCAGGTCTGTAGCAGGAGTCGGACACCACAGCGCTCAGGGATGGTCAGGCCTGGTGCCCGCTCACTGCTGGTTTGGTGCGTGGTGCCCTGGCATTCTGGGCCCGTTGCCTGTGGCGTCAGGGCTGCGATCTCACAGGGCAGCAGGCTGAGGGCTCGGCGAAAGGTTGGATGGGAGGCCAGACTACTGGGTGTCTGTCTCCCCCAGCCCCACCTTCGAGGCTGGCTGTTGCTGCCTGCGATGACCGCGGTGTCGCAATTCGGGGTATGACGCCGTCACCCCCAAGGCGGGCTCTGAAGTAAGGCTCATGGGCATGTGACATGCTGGATTCGAACTGCGGAGCCAGGCAGTTCCTCGAGGCCTTTGCTAGGGGGCTCCCACCTCTGCGTGTGCCCCCAAAACAGCAGCCAGGCAGAAGAGACGGCGGTGGATGGGGGTGAGGAAAAACCTGCCCCAGTCAATGCCCCTCCCTTTAGTGAAGTGGGGTCTGTGTCCATTCCAATTCCTGCGGCCAGGCCCCTTGGCTGCAGGGGGTTACCAGCTGTCCCATGGGTCAGACTCCAGTCCTTTGGAGGTTAGAGGGGTTGAAGAGAACCCAGGCGTCCTGGCTTGCTGTCCCATGCTTCCACCCATTAGGTCGCACTCCCTCCTCCAGCTAAGCAACTGCCTTCTCCAGGTGTCCTGCTGTCAGGCTCCGGCTTCCACCACCGGATCCCTGGTGAGCAGCCTGGTGCATCTGCCCAGTGTGTCTCGGTGCCAGCCGGAGTGTCCCCCCCAGTGCACAGCACCGGAACGCCTGCGCCCTATGGCCCTCAGCCCCGCCCTGCTCCCACAGCCTGGCCCCCCTCGTCTGACCGCCTGGTGTGTCCGACTGGGCGTCTGCTGCGTGAGCCCCGCTGCCCTGCTGGGTTAGCGGGTCAGCGCCCTCCCCTGCCAGCCTGCAACTGCCCTAACGAGGGCTCGGCAGCAAAGGCCCGTGAGCCTAGGGGCTGGGGTGATGGGCACAGAGCAGGAGCCTGGTCTGAGCGTCAGGCTTCTGGGCTGGATCCCACCCTTCCTGGGGTGCTGGGGGTTACTGCCCCTGTTGCACAGGCACGGAGCAAACTGCAGGGCTTTGCCTGCAACTCCCCAACCGAGGGGCTGTTTGGCCCTGGGGGCGATTCTAGCTCTTCTCGCTTGTAGTGCTCCACACGCTGTGTGAAGGAGGTCAGGCTCATTAGCCCACATACAGATGGGGAAACCGAGGCACGAAGACTTGCCCTGGGTCACCCTGCCGCAGAGCAGGACATGACCCAGCCAGTGCTTTGCAGTCACGCCGTGAGGCACAGGATGGCCTCCTGGCCCTTGGAGGCTGTGACCTGGGGATCCCTTTATCGCCAGGCATGGGGCAATGGGGAGGTTTGGCCTTGGGGCCTGTGACACCAAAGTGACCTGTTAGATTCAGCAAAACCCTCAGACCCGTTCGCTCCTGGCACTGGGGGTCTGTGGCATCATCTTCCAGTGCCGGGCACCCCGTTACATGGGATGATGAAAACCGGCCTGGTGCCTGGGGCTGGCCACAGCTCTATGGGAGAGCCCTGCTCAGGCCCCTGCGGACGGGCTGGCTGGTCTAACAGGCTGGGGCCAGCCCCACTGGGCTGAGTCACTCAGGATCGCGTGATCAAATGTGAAACCCAGTGGCCTGGTCACATTCCAAGGGGCTACAACCTGAATAGGCCTCCTGACTCAACAGGATGCGTTACTCATCTCAGCTGTGGGATGAGCTCTTAGGGGGTGTTGCCAGGCAGCTGATGTGTCACACCCCAGAGGAAGTTGCATTTCATTGATGGATCAAGAGATTCCTTTGTATAGGAAGTTCATAAAGACACTTGGATTCTTTCAGAATGAAAGTAGCTATGTATCCATCCCCACCCACCCAGCACCTATCCTTCCCCCATACCCACCCACCCACCAATCATTTGTCTGTCCATCCCCACCCACCCAGCATCTATCTATCCATCCCCCATACTCTCCCACCCACCAATCATCTGTCTATCCATCCCCATCCACCCATCTCCCCCGAATCTATCTATCCATCCCCAACCCCCCATCCCCACCCACCCAGGATCTATCTTTCCATCCCCCATACTCACCCACCCACCAATCATCTATCTATCCATCCCCATCCACCCATCCCCCCCGAATCTATCTATCCATCCCCAACCCCCCATCCCCACCCACCCAGGATCTATCTTTCCATCCCCCATACTCACCCACGCACCAATCATCTATCTATCCATCCCCATCCCCCCATCTCCCTCTGAATCTATCTATCCATCCCCAACCCCCCATCTCCCTCTGAATCTATCTATCCGTCCCCAAACCCCCTTCCCCATCCCCACCCGCCCAGCATCTATCCATCCCCATCCACCCACCCACCAATCATCTGTCTGTCCATCCCCATCCCCACCCAGCATCTATCTGTCCATCCACCCACCATCGTCTATCCATCCCTATACCCCCTTCCTCATCCCCAACCACCCATCATCTATCCATCCCCATCTACCCACCCTCTATCTATCCATCCCCAGGTCCATCCAACCATCATCGATCTATCCCCATCCCCCCCTCCCTATCTAGCTATCTACCCACCCCACTCTCTCAGGTTTCCCTGAGGTGCCTGCCACTGCTATGCCACACATGAGCGTTGTTCAGATTCTCGGCTGTGCCCTTCGCCAGGCGCGTGGTGCATTGATGCCACATCACCTAGGCCCTGGCTTTTCCCAGAGATGTCTGGGCACAGACCGGGCTGTGTGTAGGGTTGCCAACTTTCAGCTTTCACAAAACCCAACACCCTTGCCCTGCCCCTGGTCCCCTTCCTCTGAGGCCCAATCCCTGGCTTACTCCAGCCCTGCCCCCCTATCACTCGCTCTCCCCACCCTCACTTGTTAATTTTCACCAGGCTGGCTCAGGGAGCTGTGGTGCAGGAGGGGGTGAGGGGGCTCCAGCTGGGGGTGTGGGCTGTGGGGTGGGGCCAGGGATGAGGAGTTTAGGGTGCAAGGGGGGGGACAGGCTGGGGAGGTGGAGCTGAGGGGTTTGGAGTATGGGAGGGGCCTCCAGGCTGAGACAGGGGGTTGGCGTGTGGGAGGGAGTATGGGCTTTGGGAATGGATGTGGGTTCTGGGGGGGCAGAAATAAGGGGTTCAGGGTATGGGAGGGGGCTCTGGGCTGGGGCAGGGGGTTGGGGTGGAGGGGGTGAGGGTTTTGGCTGGGGGTATGGGCTCTGGTGTGGGGCTGGAGATGAGGGATTTTGGGTGCAGGAGGGTGCTGTGATCTGGGACTGAGGGGTTTGGAGGGCCGGAGGGGGATCAGGGCTGGGGCAGGGGGCTGGAGCACGGGAGGGGTTCAGGGCTGCAGGATCCGGGCGGCACTTACCTTAAGCAGCTCCTGGAAATTGCTCATGTCCTTCCTCCGCCTCCTATGCAGAGGCATGGCCAGGTGGGTCCGCATGCTGCCCTGTCCGCAGGCACCGCCCCCACGATTCCCAGCCAATGGGAGTGGCAGAGCCGGCGCTTGGGGCGGGGGCAGTGTGGGGAGCCACCTGGCTGCCCCTACACATAGGAGCTGGAGAGGGGACATGCCGGTGCTTCCAGGAGCCGTAGGGAGCCTGCCTTAGCCACACTGCACCACCAACCAGACCTTTAACAGACCAGTCAGCAGTGCTGTCCGGAGCTGCCAGGGTCCCTTTTCGACCTGACGTTCCAGTGGAAAACTGGATACCTGGCAACCCTAGGCACACAGCCTGTGTGGTCAGGCCTGGAGGTGTCAGACAAGTGTGTTGCTCTGTGCGTACCTGGGCTCTCAGCTCAGGCGGTGTGTGTGGGGGGGTGCTTAGACTATGCTGGGCACACAGGATTGGGTGGGGGAGCAGCTGCCTCCCCGTGGGGTCTCCTCTCCTGCCTCGTGTGCCCCATGCCCATGGTGGGAGCTGTGCTGAGCAGGCCCTTGGGGGAGCAGGCCGGGCTGAGCCTGGAGCTGGGTGCTAGGCTGAGCAGACCCCACTGGGTTCCTTGTGTCTCTCCCCTGGGCTGGCTGGAGCCCTGAGGCCTCAGTGAGGGACGAGCAGCCCCAGCAGAGCAGTGGGCCCTGGTTCCCTATGCGGGCATTGCCCCAGGCACCCTGCAATGCCCTGCAGTGGCGTGTCGGGTGGGTCATCCTCAAGCCCTTGTGTGTGACGCCAGCCGAGATCTCGTCCCTCGAGGAGCCCACAGGCACTCACCAACCCTCCTGCCCCCAGGAAACAGTCCCCTATGCCAGCCTGGACGCCCGCATCTTCTCACCACCCAGCGGGTCAGCAGCCCGCCCGACACCCCTCACTGAGCCTGCTTCCCAAAACAGTTGTTTTGTTGCAGTGTCACCAGCTGGACTTCCTCTGGCTGGGGCCCGGCTGTCTGAGCTCTGCCTCCCCGTGACCCTGCTGCCCGGAGTCCAGGCCCAGATCAGGATCACCCATGTCGGTGGCATCTCCTGCCCAGAGCAGCTGGGCGCCGGCGCGGTGCCAGGGCCCACAGAGCGAGGAGGAGTGGAGCACTCTGTTCCCCCACCCCCACCTGGCGGAGAAAAGTTAGCGCTTTCCGGGGAAAGAGACACAGACCCGGACTGAGACAGCCCAGGTGTGGCCTTGGGGGATTGCACCCCGCTCCCAGGGCCGGCACGAGGCCGAGGCACCAGCTGCAAAAAGGAGCAGCTCTAATTTACACCAGTGGCAGATAGGGTATAGCGGAGCTCTGCCCCTCTCCTGCTCTGCCCTCTCCCGCTCTGGATGTGAAGGGTAGATGGCAGGTGCAGGAGGTGCCAGCTTCCCAGTGGTGGGGAGTTCCCCTGCCCCCCAAGATGGAGTTTTCCACTGGCCATCTCCAGCTTCTTTAATGCCACTCTGTGCTGTGGGACATGGCTGCCTGGATAATTGGGTTTGTTATGTTTGTGGAGCCCTATGGTGGGCAAGGCTAATCAATGAGCAGACTGAAGGTGGAGCGAGGAAGGCTGGCCTTGGGGACAAGGCACTGAGCTGGGACCCAGGATATCTGGCTCCAGTTTCTGCCTCTGACACAGACACCATTCGTGATCTTGGGCAAGTCATTTACGCTAAGTGCCTCAGTTTCCCCATCTGTAGTTTGGGGATGACAAGCTGAACTGTCTGCTTAAACTACCAGCCCAGTAGGGATTGTGCCTTACTCTGCCTGTCCAGCCCCTAGCGCGATGGAGCCCGACTGTAATACAAATGTTAAATAACACTCCAAGGGTGTGGTGGAAGCAGGAAAAGAAGAAGATTTAAAGCTACATAAACCTGTTGCTGCCCCAGGTCTGCAACCAAGAGTGCGATGGAGACCGTGGTGTCTTTCTAACCACCCTGGAGGGCTGGGCATCTCCTTAATAACAGTCCTGTGCTGGGAGCGGCTGTGGCTTCACCCTGGCACGTGGGGATCTTATTAACCTCTGGCGGCTTCATAGTTTGAGGTGAACCCTAATTAGGGAGACGGGCCAATAACAGGGTGAGCAGAGCTAATTGCTGCTTCCCGGGTGCATTCGGTGTTGGCGCCGCCCAGCCGAGGGGAGCAGAGCGTAGCGCCGGCCTGGCCTTGCCCTGAGAAGTCCTCAGATAAGGCAGAGGAGGACGACAGAGACTGGCTCAGGCGCTCTGGGGAGGGAGAGGAAGAGGAACGGGGGGCCCTGCCGGATCAGCAGCGGAGCCTGGGGAAATAAAGGTATTTCATGGCCCTGCTTGTTTTGCCATCAGCTGATGGATGGGGGGCTGGTGGGGAGGGGATGCTCCCAGCCTGCAGGCAGCCGGGTTGGGGCCTGATCCCTGCTTTCTGGGTTACTTGGCTGCCTCCTGGGCTGGGAGCACTGGGGTGAATCCGTGGCTCTGGGGAACACGGGCCCCCCCATGGCTTGTCATGGCTGGACGTTTCCACTGTCATTCTCCTACCTCAAGCCACTTGCAGGACCAGAGGTACCTTCATGGGCAGGAGGCAGGGCTTCATTTGTGCCAGGTCAGAGCCTTGGCACCTCCGGGCCTGGTGGTTCATGGCCCCGGTGCCTCCGGGCCTGGCGGTTCAGAGCCCTGGCACCTCCGGGCCTGGCGGTTCATGGCCCCAGCGCCTCCAGGCCTGGTGGTTCAAAGCCCAACACCACTGGGCCTGGCGGTTCATGGCCCCGGCACCTCCGGGCCTGGCGGTTCAGAGCCCGAGGCACCTCTGGGCCTGGCCATTCAGAGCCCCGGCCACCTCTGGGCCTGGCGGTTCATGGCCCCGGCACCTCCGGGCCTGGCGGTTCAGAGCCCCGGGCACCTCCGGGCCTGGCGGTTCAGAGCCCCGGCACCTCTGGGCCTGGCGGTTCAGAGCCCGAGGCACCTCTGGGCCTGGCGGTTCAGAGCCCGAGGCACCTCTGGGCCTGGCGGTTCAGAGCCCCGGCGCCTCTGGGCCTGGCGGTTCAGAGCCCCGGTGCCTCTGGGCCTGGTGGTTCAGAGCCCGACACCGCTGGGCCTGGTGGTTCAGAGCCCGACACTGCTGGGTCTGGCGGTTCAGAGCCCGGCACCTCTGGGCTTCCTGTGTCAGATATGAATGTAAAGAAAATTGCTTGAGCCCCGGCACGTCTTTCATTGCAAATTAAGCCCTGGCAGGAGGCGGGTGTTATTGACACGACCTCGTTTGGGAGCTGGTTTTACTGATCCCCTCCTGGGCTGGAGGGTGGCAAGTTGCTGTGAGGGTCCAGGGGCTGCAGTGTGGGGGGTCACAAAACACAATTGCACTTTGCTGTGCTGCTGTCCTGCTTGTGTTCCTTCCAGAAGCACCCAGACAGGCAGGGGTTAATTCCTGACTGAGACTCGCCCCCGGGCACAGAGAGCAGGGTGAGGGCAGGGGGCTGGCAGGATACCAGGCCTCGCTGTTTGTATTGTTGTTATTTACTGGGTGTGTTGTGGTTGGTGCCCTTGTCCTGGGCCAGGACTCCACTGTGCAAGGTGCTGTACAAACACAGCACAAAGAGACAGCCCCTGCCCCTGAGCTGCCCCAAGCCCCAGGCTCCTCCAGCTTTAACTCTTGCTAGCTGGCTTGTTATGTGAAACGATTGCGCAGCCTCTGGGCTGCTGCGGCCTGTGGCTTCCAACAGCCATTCGCGGATGTTTGCACTGGGTGTTTGGTCATTTCAGTCACATGGTGTGATTTCTTCTGCCTGATTGAGTGACTCATGGGGGAATTTCAAGATGGCAGTGGGCAAGGGACTGAGACTTGGGAGACCAGATTCAATGCCTGGCTCTGCTGCAGACACCTTGGGTGACCAACTTCAACTGTCTGTGCCTCAGTTTCCCCATCTATAAAGCAGGGGCAATGATTCCTCCCAGCCTTCCAGGGATGTTGTGAGGGGAAGCTATGGACTCCCAGACTTGACAGCAATGGAGGCCATGTAAGGACCCGGACAGACAGACGTTCTTGCTTCTCTAGTGGTACCCAGGGCTCTCCAAACACCTCGAAGACTGAAGGGCTGTTGTGGATTTGTTGTTTCCTGTTGCTGACCCAGTTGATGCACCATTGGTACCTGCAGTAGGATTCCATCCAATGAGCAGCATGGCACCTGAGACCCTCCTGATTGAAGCAGTAGCAATTTATGTGGCAACAGCAATCCCAGCTGCAGCAGTTTACATGGCAGCAGCAGGGGGTGCTCATTCTCCCTCTTTCATGTACCACAGGCCGCTAATCACAGAGATCTGCTGCAGCTGGCATTCTAGCCATGTGCACGCAGACTGACTGCCCGGTTCTGCCTCCAAACGCCTCCCTCTTGCAACCCATGCTTCTCCCTCTGAGTTCCAGGCAGGTTTCTCCACTGCCAGGCCAGAGTCTATCAGGAAAGCAAGGACCGTGGGGCTGCCCAACTCTAGAAGCTGGAGCAATGGGCCCTACTCAGGCCCTTTGATTGCCTTGGGCGGGGGAAGCTGGTAGTGCCAGGGGATGCTATTAGATATTAGTGAAAGAAAGTGGTTAGCCTTGCCCACCCAATGCCCCAAGGCCACCCCTATTGTGGGACAGATTGGCACAACTAGGGGGTAATGAGTTACTTGCCACGCCCAGGTGGGCATCCCTGAAGGAACGCCAAACCACCAAGGAACTTTGTTAAGCGCGGCTTGTTTCCTTCAGCACGCTGGGGGTTAACTTAACTCCTTCCTTGGGCCCCTGAGGTGGGAACAGAGAAACAGCCCCAGTTACCTGGGCATGTGGAGGGGGAAGGTCTGTGCCAAAGGGGTGTGGAGTGGCATCACCTGGCACTTTCCAGGGCTGGGCTAGAACCCAGGCTGAGTTTTCCAGTTGGTTTGCTCTTTAATGGATGCGTTGCAGCCAGGGCTGCAAAGCCGGGTTTCTCCCACTGCTGTCTCATAGACTCATAGACTTTAAGGTCAGAAGGGACCATTATAATCATCTAGTCTGACCTCCTGCACAATGCAGGCCACAAAATCTCACCCACCCACTCCTGGAACAAACCCCTAACTCATTCAAACCAGCAGGACCCAATTAGCCCCAATCCATTTCACAAGGTTATGCCTCAATCTACCATATCTCTGGCCCACCTGCTGGCCACTTGGGCACCCGCTCAGCGGTGTTGGCCATGCCCGGTGTGCCAAGCACCAGGTGCTAAATGCTGCTCCATCAGCCAGGGGGATCAAACATCGTCCAGAGCCACTTTAAAGGGACATCAGCAGGAGAAGGCAAATGTGGAGGAGCCAGTAGCTCATTCAAGTCTCTTGGCGCCTGTTCCCCCTGATCACACCCACAACCAAGCCCCTGTGGCGGTGAGCTCAGCCCCACGGCGTCTCTCTCTCTGTCGCTTAAACCGCTCCAAGAATAAAACCTTGCAGGGGAAACTTGCTGACTAACGGGTGGGTTCTTGGCTGCTGAGCCAGCTCCAAAGTCCTTCCGCTCCCCACAGGGTTCCAAACTTCCCCCTTCTTATTTTTACCCACCCATTATTTACATTCTCCAGTCTCTCCTTTCCAGCCTCTACCTACAGATCAGCTGGGAGGCTCTTGCTGGTAGTCCCACAGCTCGACTTTCCCAGGGTGGGGCCTGCTTCCAGGGGGAGCTATGGATCTGCCTCCTGGGGGCGCTCCCCCAAAGCCTGGCTCTGATGGCCCTGCATTGGCTGCAGCGGCTACCTCGTTCTTGGGATAGTTCTACCTATAATTGTCTGTGTTCTTTAGCAGCTGCAAATAGCATCGAGATCTGAAGGTGATCGAGGCTTTTAAAATGACTTTCAATAAGCCCTGAATTTGTATTTGTTTCTTTCTAAGTAGCTGAATTCCTGCTAGTGTCTTCCTTCTTGGCTGGTGCGAAGCCAGCGCTGCGGATTTATACCAGCTGAGGATCTGGCCCTCTAATTAATTCAGACTTGAGAGAGTGCGGCTAATTTGAAGCAAATTATTTGTTCAATTCATTTCACCTTTGGTTCCTCTGTTAGTGGACTGTCTGTAAAGAGACTTTGAAATTCGTTAATTTATTTATTGTTCAAAATTGTTCAAATGTCTCCGGCCGATAATTTTGGCAGACTGGTCCCAAATTGCCAATTGCAGAGGTTTGTTAATTGCATTGTGTGAGTTAATTACAGGGTAACAAATCGCAGCGCTTTACGCTTTTCCTGCGTGGAGCTCAAAGTACTGGATAGAAAAGGATAGATCCCATTACCCCCATTTCACAGATGGAGGAAACTGAGACACAAAGAGACAAAACGATTTGCTGAAGGCCAGGCTTTGAGTCAACAGCAGAGTCCTGTTTGTGTTGGTTTATATAATCCGCCACCCCCAGGTGAAATGCAGATTGCAAATATGACAACTGCACATACGATTTGACATTCCCATTGGGCGGACTGGGTGATGCACAGTGCTAATCTCTAAGACAAACAATCCCGTGTGGTTTAGGTAACTCACCACAGCAGCCGGCATGTCCAATTACAGCCTTGATTGTAATATTCACAAATTTGTATTTCACGCTGTGTCGGTTAGTTACATAAGGCCTCCCGCCAGCGGCTGCAAACAAGGACATGTGATTTGTGAAACCCAGTGGGAATGTGACAACTGAATGTCGACTTGGAAATTCACCTTCTGAGAATAGTCAAGATTAAAAATGGCTCAGTGGAAGCAGAGCTCAAGCATTCGCTCTTTCCAGGGAGTGAACGCAGCAGCATCGCACAGACGATTGAAACAAGATTCACTTCTGAACTCAAATGGATATTTGGGGAGTCAAAAATGTGCAGAGCCCTGTTTATAGGGCTCTGCACAGCATGGCTACTGGTAGGTAACAGACATCCAAAAAAGCAGCTCTCTACCACTCCAGCTAGTGGAGGCTCTCCATTCGCTGTGTGCAGTGTAGGGCTTGGGCCACCCCGGTGAGTAGTTCTGCTTCTATCCCGCAGAGGGCAGTAGGACTAAGACATGCAGGTCAGTCCTTATCTGTTTCACAGATGTGGTGTGTGGATTGAAGTTTTCCTCTGGTGTTGGCGAAGTGTGGAATAAATTCTGAGTATTATTAGTGTTCAAGGTTCAGACCATCACATGCAATACTGTACTGGGACAGGGGTTCCTTTGCTGCCCGGAGACACGATCTCTGCCCAAAGCACTCACAGCTCATTGGATTCATGTCACCAGTGAGCAGTGGCGCAAGCAGATTTGAATTCTTAGTGGTACGCGTAGGTGACTTATGGGAGGGACACAAAGGGGAGCACCAGCTAAAGGGGGGGCAAATGACCTCCCCACATGACGCCCCCCATGGGACTCCTCCCTGCCCGGGGCCCCCACGCTCTCTCCGTCCCTTCCCCATCCCATGTTACTGGGCGGGAGGGGGAGGCTCCGTTCTCCCGCTGCACCAGGTAGCGATTTCTGAACCACAGGGCTCTCTTGGGAGCCGCAGAGGGGAAAGGAGCAGAACACGGGGCCGCTGGCGGCTCCTCCCATGCAGCTGTAGTGCCACCAGCCCTGTCCTGCGGCGGGGCTGTACAGACCCCAGACAGGAGACGCAGCCGCGTGGAAGGGCTGGGGGTGGTACAAGTGCACCGGAGGAGCTGCCGGCGGCCCCACGTTCTGCTCCTTTTGCCTCTGCGGTTCCCAGGAGAGCCCTGTGGTTCTGAAAATGTGTCTCTGTGGTACAGCGTACTGGCAGTAAATATCTTAATGGCACGGCCTACCTGGCCGCACTGGCTTCCTTGCCCCACAGCCCGCGAGAGTCACAGACAGCAGGGGTTTCCTATCCCACGCGCCTTCAGCAGCCACACGCCTCGCTGGGCCCAGCAGTCGGTTCTGATATCTTGTAGGCTCGTATTGTTCTTGCCCTACTTCCCAGAGGCCGCACTCAGAATCCGGGCCCAATTGTGCTGAACGCTGCACATGCAAAGACCTGGGGCCTGAGTCAGCAGCCTTACGAGGTGGCAAAACTTCTGTAGCACCCGCCCTCCCTGCCCCAGAGCCATACGAAATCTTGCAACGTGCAATGGAGAAGAAATCAGCAGAGTTAGCTGCAACGTTTGGCAGCGCTGAATGACAATTCCATTGGAAACCGTGGTTAATTAATGACATGCCCAGCCTCATCCTCCGGTTACCCTGGCATACGCCAGGAGCCACAGTCATGGAGGACACCATGGTGCACCCCGCAGCCGATCAAGTTAGCTTTGCTTCCTTGCCCCCAAAGTTGATGTGGCTCTGACCTTGGGCTGATTGGCAGCCGTCTCTGACAAGTTATTATTTTCCTACTGGGAAGCATGCAGTTATAGCATGCCCTGGTGCTCCCATGTGCTGGGAGGCTGTCAGGACTAATAAGCTAAGCAGGATCAGACTGTGTTACTATGTGGATGGGATCCAGATAGGACTGGGTGCTGACCAGTAGGGTATTTGGGGTACTGTGTGGGTGGGTGACTCAGTAGAGGGTGCTGTTCCTGTGAGGTGCTTTGCCCTCCCAGTTACACACCCCATACCTGGGGGGGGGGCTATGCTGCAGGGGTGAGTCAGTGGGGGGCACTCTGCCCTCCAGTGAGTACTGACCCCTGATGTGTAGGGTCTCCTGCCTTTTGAACAAGGCAAGGATCCAGTGGCATTTTGCCTGTGACCCACATGCTGACCCTGCTCCTAAATGCTCCCGGCCCGGTGCAGCTTCCGCTGGGTCTGGGATTCTTCTTCCCTTCTTGTGCTCCTGGTTTGCTCCCGAGGGGTGCAGCTCAGCCCCACCCGATGGCGTTTCCAGGCCAGGCTCTGGTCCCTATGTGGCAAAGCAGGGCCGTCCAGATGCCGTGTGGCTGTGACACCCGCCCTGGTGGGGAAAGGCCACTGGGGCAGCAGGGCAGCTTTGTACAGCACCTGGCACAATGGCTTCAGCCTGGTAAATGACTGGGGAGTGGTGGAGCTAAATGCTACCATAATATACACAATACAGGGTACCGACAAAATCCTGGCCCCCCCCCTCCCCATAGCAGGATCCTATGGTCTCCTGCCCCTAAAGCACCCCCAGGGGAGGGCTGATCTGGGAGGTTAGGGGTCCCCATCCCCATAGCAGGATCCTATGGTCTCCTGCCCTTAAAGGGGCCCCCACGGGAGGGCTGATCTGGGGGGTCCAGGGTCCCCATCCCCATAGCAGGAGCCTATGGTCTCCTGCCCCTAAAGGGGCCCCCACGGGAGGGCTGATCTGGGGGGGTCCAGGGTCCCCATCCCCATAGCAGGAGCCTATGGTCTCCTGCCCCTAAAGGGGCCCCCACGAGAGGGCTAGTCTGGGGGTGGGGCGGGGCTGTCGCTGGGGCCGGGCTCCGTCTGTAGGGACCCCCCCGAGTCGGGCCCCTCCCCAGCTGCGGCTCCGTGTCGGTGCCCTCCCCGCTGGGGGGGCTCTAGGGGGGCGGAGGCGGCCGGGCGGAGCCAGGCGCTGGGGGCTCCGGCGGGGGTAGGAGCCGCCGTGCGGGGGAGCGCGGGGCGGGCGATGGGAGCGAGCGGAGCCTCCCTGGCCCGGCCCGGGACGGGAGCGGAGCGCGGAGCCGGGGAGCGCCGGTGAGTGGCCAGGAGGGTCCCGGGGCCGCGGGAGAAGTTGGGGGGCGGCGGGAGGAGTTTGGGGGAGTTGGGGGCAGCGGGGGGAGGAGTCTGGGGGGAATTATGGGGTAGTTGTGGGGAGATGTTGAGGGAGGAGTATGGGGGGAGTTGGGGGATGGCGGGCGAGGGAGTTGGGGGGAGTTGTGGGGAGATGTTGGGGGCGGTGTGGGGAGGAGTTTGGGGGAGTTGTGGGGAGATAGTGGGGGAGGAGTTTGGGGGGAGTTGTTGGGAAGGGCGGGGGAAGGACTTTGGGGGAGTTATGGGGAGATGTTGGGGGGAGTTGTTGGGGGATGGCAGGGGGAAGGACTTTGGGGGAGTTATGGGGAGATGTTGGGGGGGAGTTGGGGGGATGGCAGGGAGAAGGACTTTGGGGGAGTTGTGGGGAGATGTTGGGGGGGAGTTGTTGGGGGATGGCAGGGAGAAGGACTTTGGGGGAGTTGTGGGGAGATGTTGGGGGGGAGTTGTTGGGGGATGGCAGGGGGAAGGACTTTGGGGGAGTTATGGAGGGAGGAGTTTAGGAGGAGTTTGGGGGGATGCTGGGGGCGGCGGGAGGAGGAGTTTGGAGGATGTTGGGGGAGTATGTTGGGGGTGGGGGAAGGACTTTGCGGGAGTTGTGGGGAGATGTTGGGGACTTGTTGGGGGATGGCAGGGAGAAGGACTTTGGGGGAGTTATGGGGAGATGTTGGGGGGGAGTTGTTGGGGGATGGCAGGGGGAAGGACTTTGGGGGAGTTGTGGGGAGATGTTGGGGGGAGTTCGGGGATGGCAGGGGGAAGGACTTTGGGGGAGTTATGAGGAGATGTTGGGGGGGAGTTGGGGGGATGGCAGGGAGAAGGTCTTTGGGAGAGTTGTGGGGAGATGTTGGGGGGGAGTTGTTGGGAGATGGCAGGGGGAAGGACTTGGGGGAGTTATGGGGAGATGTTGGGGGGGAGTTGTTGGGGGATGGTAGGGGGAAGGACTTTGAGAGAGTTATGGAGGGAGGAGTTTAGGAGGAGTTTGGGGGGATGCTGGGGGTAGCGGGAGGAGGAGTTTGGAGGATGTTGGGGGAGTATGTTGGGGTGGAGGAAGGACTTTGGGGGAGTTGTGGGCAGATGTTGAGGGCAACAGGGAAGGAGTTTGGAGGGATGAGGGAGTTGTGGGGAGATGGGGGCAGTGGGGGGAGAAGTTTGGGGAGAGTTTGTGGGGATGTTGGGGGCAGCGGGGTGAGGAGTTTGGGAGAGTTGTGGCAGTGGGAGGCTGGGGCATGTTGGGGTGGTGGGGTTGGGGGGCTGGTGGAGTGAGTAGAGGATATAGAGGTCCAGTGTGTCGGGGTGAATGGGGCGGGTTGTTGGGGGAAATGGGGTGAGGGTTTGGAGAATGCATTGTTGGGGGATGGGGAGTGTTGGGGTGGTGGGGTTTAGAGCCATAGAAGGGTGGGGTGAGGAGGTGGGAGGTGAGTTGTGGGGGCATGGGGCATGTTGGGGGGCAGTGGGGTTGGAGGCTGGGATGTTTGGGGTGAGGGGCTGGGGACTGCGGTGAGTGGGGTGTTTATGGGGGTTACTGGGCAGTGGGGGGACTGTTGGGAGATGTGGAGGGTTGTTGGGTATTTGGGGGAGGCGGCAGTGGGGGGCAGTGGGGACGGTTCACACCACGCCCGGCAGGCCACAGCTGGGGCACTGCCCTGCTGCCCTGATTGCGCCATGTCCCTGATCCCCAGTGGCAAGGCCCCGTCCCCAGAGTGCTGGGAAAGTGTCTCGCTCCCTCTGGCCCCTCGCTCTGCTCAGCTCAGGAGGGTGATTTACAGCGGAAGCAGCCCCTGCCTGCTCTCCCTTTGGGTTAAAAGCCGCAAGGGACCGACCCCTTCTGTGTGACCCAGGCCAGCCAGGCCTCTCTTCGCCCACCCCCGCCCTGCCCTTCTAGCCTGGGCAGGGGCTGGCCAAGCTGGTGGCTGCTGTGGTCTATGGATCTCCGTCCTGTTTGGCAAAGTGCAGGTGTGCGGGTTAGGGGAGATGTCCTCTTTCTCTGCCCCCTTCCCATAGGGCTGCCTCTCCTGTCACCTTTGCCGCCCTATGCAAACTCCTGCGGTGTAGCGTGACAGGTGGTTCTGTGGTTAAGACCCTGGATTTGGACTGCAGAGAATCTGGCCTCAGCTCCTGGTTCTCGGGCGAGTTGTTTAAGGCCGGACTGGAGTCCTTCCATTTGCTCGAGTAGGGGCTGGATCCTCCCCTTAGCCTCTCGCTCCGTACCTCAGTGGAATGTAACGGCCGCGCTGGAAAGCGAGTCCTCTAGAGCAGAGAGTCTCATTCCGGGGAGCATCATCCGGAAGCTTCGTCTGAGGAGTCACGATGGGAGAACGCCAGGAGTAGGGCTGGCAGGGTGCCCGGAGAAGGCTAGGAAAAGCATGTGTAGGGGGATGCGTCAAATACACCCTGATCTGGTTTTGGAGGAGCTGGCTTTCACCTCCGCTGGATGGGAGGGCGAGCCCTCTCCTCTCCGGCTAGCTTTGGCTGCCGTGAGAACGCGTGGTTATTGCAGCCAGCCCCGGATTTCAAGCCGACGCCAGCTGCGCCATGAGCTGTTCCTTGAGCCCAGCATAATATGCCTGTTTGCGGCTGGAGCTCGAAGGTCTGAAGGGATCTGTAATGTGATTCTTGGATTGGGAAGGCTGGCGGGGGAGTGGGGAGAGCTCTGACCTGCTCATGATGATGCCAGCTGGAAGGAGGAAAATCTCACAGTCCTTCCTCTTCATGCTTTGCTGCTGAGCAAGGAAACAAGCACCTTCTCCCCCGCCAGTTGCTGCATTAGGCCTGATCCAGAGCCCGTGGAGGTCACCATGAAGTTCGGTGAGGTCCGTAGGGCGGGCAGTATGGGAGTGGGTAAATGTGACCGGAAGGTGCACATGGGATCCAAGTCATGAGCATTAGAGAGACATGCAGCGAGAGGCAGCCCCCCTGCCCCCCCCCGTGCATTCTGATTAGCTGGGGAGGATGTTTTGGTGTGACATTGGAGCCATTGGCGTTGACTTGAAATGGCAAAGGGTTTGTTATTGCAGGGCCTGTGAGCTGATCTCATCTGACTTTCTCCTGTGCAGACAAGCTTCTCCAGCAGGGTGTCATTCCTTTCTGCAGGCTGGCTGCTTTCCCCTTTTAATTTCTCCTGTGTGTCTCTTTCTTTCCCCCACTGCCTCCCTTCCCTCCAGCGGGGTCACGTCGCTGAGGCATGCACAGCAGCACCCCGGGCTGGATGTGGGCACATAGCTCGGCCAGCTTTCGGCTTTGTTGGCAGGAGCGTGTGACGATGCCTAGAGGAAACCTCGGCCCTGCCCTGCTCCCAGCAGCATAAATTTCACTAGGGAAAACGACACCCACTGTTTGGCGGCTGTTACATTAATTACTTGTGTTGTACTTTGGACTCCAAGTCTGCTTGGGTGGGGAATTCAAACTCGGAGCAGCGGGAGGTGTAGCGAGGATCAGTGCTGTGTGGGAGAACTGGCATCTCATCAGCTGTGTGGAAAACCTGAAGGTAGAAAATAGTGTGTGTGTGTGTGTGGGGGGGGGTATGTACACGTGTGTGTGTATTGCTCCTATGCTTGGATTGTTGATTCTAGTAGCAGCAGGGTTATGAACATTGACCAGGCACCTCTGAGCCTGAGGAATACACCTAGTAGCCCTGGGCAGAGAAGAAAAACCAGCAGGAAAAAGCTTTCCCAAGCAGTTTCAGAGTGAAATTGACATGATTCTTGTCAGTTTCCCTTCTGCCCTTGCCTTCTGAATAGCTGGTGTGATACCAACCAGAGTCTTGTGAGTTTCACATGCTGCTGCTGCTTCAGAAACTTCTCAGCAGCTGCAGAGGAGAGCTGTCTGTCTGCAGACTCAGGGTTCATCCGGATACTTGGAAGGCTTTCTTTGCAGCCATAAGGGTTAGAAACTCACATGTTCCAAATTCTTTCACACAACACACATTAAAAACTGACTAACTGATAGGTCTCAAAATGCAACAGTGAATTGTCATTGACTGGGTCTGTTTCCACTGGGGTCCTGCAGGGGTCAATTCTTGATCCTACGCTATTTAACATCTTTATCAATGAGTTGAGAGAGAACTTACAATTATCACTGATAAAGTTTGCAGATGACACAAAACTTGAGTGAGTGGTAAATAATGAAGTGGACAGATCACTGATTCAGAGCATGTGATCTGGATCACTTGGGAAACTGGGTGCAAGGAAACAGTATGCGTTTTAATGCAGCTAAATGTAAATGTAGCCATCTAGGGACAAAGAATGCTGACCATACTTATAGGGTGGGAGATTCTATCTTGGGAAGCAGTGACTCTGAAAAAGATTTTGGGCTGTGGTGAATAATCAGCGGAATGAATGCGATCCTGGGATGCACAAACAGATAGGGCGACCATATGTCCTGCTTTTATAGGGACAGTCCCGATATTTGGGGCTTTTTCTTATATAGGCTCCTATTACCCCCCAAACCCCGTCCCGATTTTTCACACTTGCTGTTTGGTCACCTTACAAACGGGGAAAGCTCAAGAAGGAGCAGAGAGGTTATTTTACCTCTGTACTTGCCACGGGTGTGACCGCTGCTGGGATCCTGTGTCCAGTTCTGGTGCCCGCAGTTCAAGAAGGATGTTGATCAGTTGGAGAGGGGTCAGAGAAGAGTCACGAGAAGGGTTAGAAACCCTGCCTGGTAATGACAGACTCAAGGAGCTCAATCTATGTAATTTAACAAAGAGGAGGCTAAGGGGTTTTTGATTACAGTCTATAAAGTACCAAACGGGGAAGAAATCTCGAATATGGCTGTGCAATCCAGCAGAGAAAGGTATAAAATGACCCAGCGGCTGAGCGTTGTAGCTAGACAAATTCCAACTGGAAATAAGATGGACATTTTGAATGGTGAGTGTGAGTAACCACTGGAGCAATTTCCCAAGGGTAGACATGGGTTCTCTCTCACTATCTGTTTTCCAAAAAGATTTGCTGTAGGAGTTCTTTGGGGGCAGATCTCTGGCCTCTGCTACACAGGAGCTCAGACTAGTTGCTTCTGGCCTTGGAATCTATACGATTCTACTGAGATTGATGGTTTCTTTGCCCCCCCAACCCCTCCCCACCCCATTCTAACTCTCAAGATGTCCCGTGACACTGATGTACTTGTGTACACTGAGGCAAGATGGAAACTATAATCACCCTTCACCATCTTACGGCCCCATTAGGCGGGTGCTTAAAAGGGAGGACATCTGTTGTGATTCCCTGAGGGGGAAGGACTGTGGAGCAAGTTACAAAGCAGCATTTCTGCAGAGGCCAAGGAAGCGCTGGGACAGAAGCTCCAGTGAAACTAGATGACCTTCTAATCCATTTACCCACATGCTGGCAGTTCCCGCTTCCAGGCAGAGGAAGTAAGGATGAATGCAGAGCAATGAAAGTTAATCTGCGTGCAGTGGGGAGGGAAGATCCGGATGGCCGCGGGTCTGGCATCTTCTCCTGGGTGTCTGGCAGTGTCTGCAGATTGCTGCTCTCCTGAGCATCGCCGTGGTATAACTGCATGCGGCAGGTGCTGGGCCTCTCAGGCTAAGCAGGGTTGGGTCTGCTCAGTATGTGAATGGCAAATCACCAAACAAAACCCAAGTTCTGTAGGAAGCGAAGTTGCTTATTTCCTGGGAGGTGCCCTCCTCTCTCTCTCTCTCCATCCCCCCCCACCCTGCTGTGCTGCTGGAGAGACCATCTTTCAAAAGAAATGTAATTCCAAGGACCCAGTCATTAAAGGTCTCCTGTCCCTTTCCCCAAGAGCGATTACAGGCTTCTAACCTAAAATTCCCCATGGAATTTCAACTGGACTAGGGGGTCCCTTTTCACTTCCTCATCTAAACAGACCCCTCGCGTTGCTGTGTGACATTACACAACCTAGAGGTGACTGCATTTTGGTGGTGGGCACAATAATTCCTGCCTACATTGTTCCTGTCTAGCGAGCTGCGAAGTGTTGGGATGCCCCACGCTCTGGTTTTGGTTAAAGATAACGCCAGAGAGGCGTACTTGGGAAGGGCTTTGCTGGTCAGGTCCCCCATGTGCCCATTTCAGGCAGTGGCCCAGCTCAGTGGCCCTAACCACCTGCTGGCCCCATTGGCAACTTCTCAGGAGCCAGAGGGCGACTCCAGAATACTACCGCAGTCATAGCCCCCCTCTGCATGAATGCAGCTATTGTTATGTGTCTCGTGGCAGTGCCGGGAGCAGGACCCCTCTGCGCTAGATGCTGCACAAACAGCACAAAAGACAATCCCTGCCCCCCAAAAGCTCAGCTTGGATGTCCCACCTCCGGATCCCAGAGGAGACTGGTCACATCGCGATGAAGAAGTGCTCGGGGTTTTACAGCCGGGGGTGAGCCCGTAACAAAGAGGAGGGCAGCTATGGGCCGCATGCTGGCAGAACTCCCGCAGGCTGTCCCCGGCAGCGCAAAGCAAACCTTTACTCAGGCACGTTGGTTTCTAACTGACCTGTGCCCGAGCAGTGCCCGTGCCTAGGACAGTGGCAAATGTAGCGATTGCTTTCCCCTGGCAGCGGAGGGCTCCCTGCGGGCCTCTCTCAGAGGCTGGGGGGTGGATTGGTGAGGACACACGGGGCAGGAATTGGAAGTGGTTTCCAGGGGAACTAGCTTGAAATAGTTATGCTTTCTGGTGGAAAATCCAGCTCTCCCCTGCTTTGCTAGAGTCCTGGGTCCCTCAAAGGCCAGCAGGGAGTAGCCTGTATCTGCTGTCCATCCCTCCCGGCCTTGGTGAGCATATTCGTGCTTGTGATTTATTCGCAATAGGATTAAACTGTCCCTTCTGCTCAGGCCTGTATGTCCCCCACCCTCCCACGCCCCATGGAGATGCTGTGATGGGGCTTGTTAACTTGGCCCAAGTGTGTTTCTCTACAAGGTAGTTGAGTGGAGCAGCTGTTCCCCGGAGCTTTAGTTCCCCTCGGCGGTTAGTCATTTAGCGGCTTAATTAATCCTCCCATTGCAGTGGTTCAGCTTGCGGGGGACCCACTGCCCTTACTTTGCCACCTGCCCCTTTGGGCAGGCATGTTCGTGTGGGCGGAGCCTCTCTGCTGAAGGGGGTGTGGCTTTTCAGAGGGCGGAGCCTGGCTGCTGAAAGTGCCGCTCAGCCAAACGGGTGATGGATCAGCTCAGCTGCTTTTCTTTTGGGGTTTTCTCCTGAATGTAAGTAGCTGCTCGGCAGATGTGCCCAGAGCTCCTGGGGAGAGAGAGATGCCGTGGGGCTGAGCTCACCGCCACAGGGGCTTGGTTTTGGGTGTGATCGGGGGAACAGGCGCCAAGAGACTTGAATGAGCTACTGGCTCCTCCACATTTGCCTTCTCCTGCTGATGTCCCTTTAAAGTGGCTCTGGACGATGTTTGATCCCCCTGGCTGATGGAGCAGCATTTAGCACCTGGTGCTTGGCACACCGGGCATGGGTAACACTGCTGAGCGGGTGCCCAGGTGGCCAGCGGGTGGGCCAGAGATATGGTAGATTGAGGCATAACCTTGTGAAATGGATTGGGGCTAATTGGGTCCTGCTGGTTTGAATGAGTTAGGAGGTTGTTCCAGGAGTGGGTGGGTGAGATTTTGTGGCCTGCATTGTGCAGGAGGTCAGACTAGATGATCATAATGGTCCCTTCTGACCTTTAAGTCTATGAGTCTATGAGTTTCCCGGCGGTAACATGCCGGATAGTTAGTGTCCGGCTCCTGTGTCTTAGGCTGGCTGTGCTGTTCTGTGCAGGGCCCGGGGGGAAGGACTGAAAACATGTCTGGTGGGAAGGGGCATGAGGCCCAGCGGGGCTGGTGCAGAAGTGGCCCCCCTGGAGCCGTGAGTGCCAATCATGCAGAAAATGAGTTTGCTGGCTCTCAGCAGCATGGTGCAGCCTCCTGCCATGCGCCCTGCGCTGGGAGCCTTGGCGGATGGATGAGGGGCCGTGCTCCGGAGGGACGCAGCCTGGTTCATCGAGCTCTCTGTGTGTCGGGAGGAGCGGGGAGAGCGGAGGGGGTTTTCCAGCACACCCTGTCCCCTCAGGCCTGGAGCTCGTAGCTGTTCGAGGGAGGAGGAACCGGATGGCTGGTGGCTTCGCGCTCTGAACAGGAGGCAGCATCCCTGGCCAGTGGGAATTCTTTGGGCCTTCGGGGAAGGAGCAGGAAGGTGTTAATTAGCCTCTCCTAGGCTGCCCCAGGGGCTGTGCGAGCCGGGCCATGTGGCCAGGTTGGAGAGGACTCAGAGACGGGGTGGCTGGACACCGCCTGGGGAGCCAGCCATCTGGGGCCGGAGCAGCTGGAGGTGGGTAGCCTGCCAGGCCCAGGTGTCGTCCTTCACGTGGAAGGAGCTGGGGGCTGTGGGGGGCTGGGAGTTTTTCTGCTGGCATTGGGTGACTTGATGAGACTCTGGGGTGACTGGCAGCTTGTCTCATTTCTGGGTGTGTTTCTGGCTGTCCGGGTGCTGGGCATGGGGCCTGGCAAGTGCCCACCCCAGTGACTGAGGTGCTGGAGAGGAGCTCCAGGGGCCTGTGAGATGAGGTTTGAAATCAAATCCTGCCTCTCCCCCTGCCAAGCAGAACTGCCCTGGCTGTGCCCCTCCAACTGTGAACTCCGGGCACCCTGGCTCCGCAGGGGGCTGTGACTGGGTGCTGAGGCTGGGTCCCCTCTGACTGTGGCAAGGGCAGAGCCGCAGCATCCCAGCCCTGAATGGGGACGGCCCCCCTGTGAACACCCCGCTGCATGTCTAGAACCCCGGGGGGGGCTTCCCCCCACCCTCCAGCCCCACCCTGGGACCCTGCTGCCAGGGAGGGAGATTGGCGCAGGGGACCCACCGGCTCCTGGCACCCAAGGCCCTTCCCTGTGGGTCCCTCTGCTGTGGGATGCGCAGTGGGGTCATTCCGTCCCTTGGTCCATCCGAGAGCCGGCCCTGGGACCTGAGAGAGGGGAGCAGCCCCCCAGCAGGCCGGTGGCAGAGCTGAGCGAAGAGCCCCCGAGCTGCACCCTGGTCTCTGAGGCCACACTGCCCTGCACCCTTCTGTCGGGGTCCCCAAGCTGAAGAGGGGGCCCTGGCTGGGCCAACCGGAGCCGCGCTCACATTCTGGGCTGTTGATTGCACAGGGCCAGGCCATGCCCTGCTGCCTGCCCAGCCCGGAGGCCGTCCATGTCCCCGGCCACCCTGGGCCATGCCCTGTTGCCTGCCCAACCCGGAGGCCGCCCGTGTCCCCAGCCGGCCTGGGCCATGCCCTGCTGCCTTCCCAGCCCGGAGGCTGCCCGTGTCCCTGGCCGGCCTGGGCAATGCCCTGCTGCCTGCCCAGCCCGGAGGCTGCCCGTGTCCCTGGCCGGCCTGGGCAATGCCCTGCTGCCTGCCCAGCCCGGAGGCTGCCCATGTCCCTGGCCACCCTGGGCCATGCCCTACTGCCTGCCCAGTCCTGAGGCTGCCCATGTCCCTGGCCATCCTGGGCCATGCCCTGCTGCCTGCCCAGCCCAGAGGCCTCCCGTGTCCCTGGCCGGCCTGGGCCATGCCTTGCTGCCTGCCCCTTTAAGGAAAGTTTGTTTTTCTCCATGCCCGGCAGCTATTTTAGTGCCAGACCAGCTGAGCAAGCGTGCGGGCTCCGGGGCTCCACCCGCGGCAGGAACTGGATGGGCTGCTTGCCCAGCCTTGGCTACCAGGTACAGGAGCGCCAGCAAAGCACCTTTCTCTGCCTCGGGCCTGCCTCTGCCGTCCTCGCTCTGGCAGGGCCTGAGCGCCTTCAGCCGAGGGCAGGGCATCACCCCACGGGCTCCGGCGGAGAAGCCAGCCACACGCCAGCTGAGCGACTTGGAAGCCTGCCTCTTGGAGGCTGATTGTGGGGGGCTGAGCACAGCCCTGTGCCCACTCCCTTGGCACGGGAATGGCGGGACACTACCTTCCCCAGTGGGGAGCAGCCTGCGGCATCTGTGCCAGGTGGCTCCTGCTTTTGCAGCCTGTGCTGCCCCCTCTGCTGATGCCCCTCTGAAATGCCACGAGTGGCTGCCCAGCAACCGCAGAGTCCCTGTGTCACCCGGCAGCCTCCGGTCCTCACCTGCAGGCCGGGATGTGGAGGAATTGCATCTGGTCCTGAGGTGCCAGCTCTCTGCTGAGTCCTCCCAACCCACTGCAGGCCTGGCCGCTGTTGGAGGGGGGCATGTTTGGGGGGCAGAAGGGTCCCGGGGGTCAGGACACTGGCTCAGGACTCCGGAAACTGGGTTCTGTTCCTGGCCCTGCTGCGTGACCTTGGGCAAGTGGCTGCACTGCTCCGTGCCTCAGTTTCCCCAGCTGTAAAATGCAGATCACCGTCCCGACCTCATCTGGAAACTGCTCTGAGATTGGCTGATAAGGGGCCATTCGGCAAGGACGTAGGATTATAAGACCATGTCTCTGCCCTGCAGGGTCTGGGCTCGTGACCCCTTCGCAGCCCTCGGTCAGTGCAGATCGCCATTATCCCTCTCTGGGGGGACTAGCCTGCTCCCCAATTTACAGATGGGGAAACCGAGGCACAGATCATGGCCCCACTGTGTTGAGGCCATGCTGTGGATAACAGCCCGGGAGCGCCAGTGGTCAGAGCACTAGGCCGCGCTGCCCTTCACCACAGCTCTGCCATGTCAGCCCTGCCCGGTGCCCTTCCTGGAGGGGAAGCTGGCACTCACCCTGCCTCTTGTGCCAGGCAGCATTTCCCTGAGGCGTGGTGCCGCCGTGCCCTGGGCAACCCATGAGGTATTCGCCCGATGCCAACCGGGGGAGGAGCACCCGCAGCTGAACAGCTGGGCCCTGGGGTCCCCCCTCCATGCGCCGCCCACACCCTGCCCTGCTTGGCAGTCGGGGCCTGCGTGGGTGGGGGCTGCTGGCACTTGCAGCCCCTCCCCCAGCCTGGGGCCTTGGTTGCTGAAGGTTTTGCTTGAGGAGCTCCTGGGTGGGGTGGAAAATGGGGGTGGGCGGGGACAGCGACCGGCCTGGGAGAAACTAGCAGCCCTTTGTCCCAGGGCTTCCTCCCCCGGCGCCTGGCCTCAGCGGCCATTCAACCCACGTAATCCTCGGGAAACAACCAGCGTGCGGTGGGCCCTGGCTGCCTGGCCGGGGCAGCGGAGGGGGGAGCGGGCATCTTTCCTGGGCAGGGGTCCCTGCACCCGCGGGTCAAAGCGACCGGCTGAACTGGGGGAGCAACGGTCTCATCGGGCCCGATCCCCCGCCCCACGTGGGCTCCTGGTGCCGGCACTGGGGCAGGCCTGGGGGTCGGCGTGGGGCGGGTGGGGAGATGGGGACCCCATTCTAATGAGTGCAGCTGGCGACTGACCGGGCACAGCTGGGCTGGGGCTCCTGTGAGATGTTCTGCTTCTTCCTCCTCCTTCCTTCCTCCTCCTCCTCACCCGCCTGCCACCAGGGCTCGCCCCACGGCTAATCCCCAGCTGCCAGTGAGAGGAACGTACTTCCCATGGGTCCCCCAGAATCCTGGCCTGCCCCTAGCCCCCTGCCCCTCTAGACGGGCCCTCCAGCGTGCGCTGCTCCAAAGGGATCCGTCAGCTGGTGCCCAGGTGCCCGGCTGGGTGGGCATGGAGTGCGGTCGCTGTGTGGGGCCAGCCTGAGGTGGTTTCCTTGGCATGGCACAGCTGGGAGCACCGGCCGGCAGGACATTCAGTGACCCCCTTGCGGCTGGCTGGGGACACTGGAGTTGTTGTCTCAAGCTGGGGATCGGGGTGGAAAGGCACAACGGGGGAACCCCTGCCCCAGAGCTGTCTGGGGGCCCTCAGGATTCCAGAGTTCCAATCCGGCTCTGCCATTGCCTCCCTCTGGGGCACCGCCCAGCTGTGTGCCTCAGTTTCCCCATCTGTAGCCTAGAAGGGGTTGATAGGATGGGGAGGTTAGTGCTTGTGTGGCGATGGGGCTGCTGAGCCCTGTGTGCATGGAGCAAGGGGAGACGCAGAACTGTCCCAGAAATGGGCTGGAAATGCAGGCGCTCAGTGCTGGGTGCCCTGTGAGTGTGATTCAGCAGGGGGCGCTCTTCCCTTCAAGGATGTGAGCCGGGGTGGCCCTGTTCCCATGGCAGCTCTGAGCTCCCCCCGCCCAGTACCGAACGCACGGGGCAGGGACTTTGCATCCTCTCCTGCTCTGTTAAGCAACATTGCGGTGGGCTGTTAAACAGCTGCTGTGCTCTGCTCCAGAGGTGGCTGCATTCCAGTGGCAGGTGCCGTAGTCACTTGCAAAGGGGTCTCTGGGGTGGAAAGAGGCCGGGGAAATGCTAAGCCAGTCAAGGTTTGATGAAGTGTGTTGGGGAGGTTTGCTCGGGCTGGAATGGCGCCGGGCCTGTAGGACGCAGCGTGGGTTTGTCAGCGGGTGCCAGCGAGGTGCCGCCCTTGACTCGGGGCTGCTGGGTAAAGAAGCAAAGAGCAAATGAAGTCCCAGGCCCACGGCTGCCCAAGTGGCGCTCCCTCGGCACGTGGTGGGGGGGCAGGGGCTTGGCACGGTGGGTATATCCCTCCCTCCCGGAGCTAGAGAGTGGCCAGGAGCCCTCGTCGCTCCCATGGAGGCCGGGAGCCAATGTCAGGGCCAGTGAACTGGTGAAACAGGGTAGGGTAGTGGGGGCTGGGCACCTTCCCACAGAATCCCTGTTCTACAGAGGGGAAACTGAGACACATGTAGGGCAGGGTCACAAGGAGTGTGGCAGAACAGGGGATTGAACCTAGCCTGCTGCCTTAGCTCAAGCCCATTCTTCCCGAGTGCAGCGAGTGCGACAGGTCTCAGCCCTGGTCCTTACGGGCTGGTGGTCACCAGACCCAGCCGTGGCTGGCTCTGTCTGGCATCTTGGTGGCAAGGCCCAGGGATACTTGGGGTGGGGCTAGAGGGGGCTGTTTAGGGAACAGCCCCTCCAGGACCTAATGCCCCCTGCTTTGGTGCCAGGTGTGCCGGGGGAGCTCTTCTATGGGGGGCAGGAGGAAGAGCAGGGGCTCTGGCCCCACCTGAGCTGGGCATGGCAGGGTGAGTCCGCCCGTCTGCTGAAGGGCATGGGACTCTGAGTGGTTGTGGGGTGGGGCCATGGGGCACAGGGCGGCCCACAGAGGTCTCCTAGCCAGAAAGTTTGGCCGTCGGGTCTCCACAGATGACGGTTGCCCCTGGGCTGGGCCATGACACCGCAGGCTGGGCAAGCAGGGGGCTGCGGGTCGGGAGTGAGGGGCACCAGCAGAGCTGGGGTTGGGACCCAGGGCTGGGCTAGCAGGGGGCTGCGGGTCAGGAGTGAGGGGCACTGGCAGAGCTGGGGGGCAGCCCAGGGCTGGGGGGCAGCAGGGTGAGGGGTCTCTCATGAGCACCTAGTTTCCCCCTGGATGAAGCTCTCTGCCCTGAGCAGCGCAGTGACCAGGGTGAGCTGATCTTGTGAATGGGCTGATGGACAAGGGGGATCCCCACACCCCTCACCTTCACCCCCCTGCCGTGTGCTGGGCTCAGGCCCCCTCCCCACGTTGCTGCCCCAGGGCCAGGATCTCTGGGTTGCCCCCTCCCTGGGTGATTTTCTGTCCTCTCCCCTTGCAGGAGGCTGTTGAGCTGCGCTGGGGTGACCTGGATCTGAGCTGGCCGGGGCGGATGGGCAGCCAGCGCTGTAGGTGAGTTAGGGCTGCAGCCCCCGGGACCCTCGGCTGTGGGAGTGGGGGTGTCACACGGGTCTAGGGCTTCAGCCTGGTCCCAGGGCTGTCCCACTAGAGAGCAGCCGTTGGCCCCAGCCCCAGCGATCCCCCTGACCGAGTTCTCCTGAGGTTCCCCCTGCCTCTCGGCCAGGCTCTTTGGCATGGACAGGGCCAGCAGGGAAGGGGCATCCCCCTCCCGGTGCCCGGTTCCCATGTGGCTCCCGGGGCGTCTGGGCCCGGCCCACACGGGGTTAAGGCTGGCGGGAGGAATTCTATGGGTGGGGGTGGATGAGCAGCGCTGCCCCCTGCTGGATGGTGTCGCAGCGCCATGTGCAGCCCTGGGAGCCGAGTAGCTGGGGCTGACTGGGAATCCCAGGGACACAGGGAGGGGAGACGGTGGGGTCCCTGGTGGGAGGCACTGGGGGGCTGGCAGGGTGGTGGGCACAAAGGACCCGGTGGAGGGATACTGCGGGTACTGGCAGGGTGGCGGGGATTTCGGGGGGCTGGCAGAGGGCACTGAGGGTGCTGGTGGGGCAGGGGGCTGGAGTCCCTGATGGGGGGGCAGTGGGGGTGCTGGTGGGGTGGTTAGGGGGTCCTGGCGGGGGGGCACTGAGGGTGCTGGCGGGGTGGTGGGCACAGAGGACCTGGTGGTGGGGCACTGGAAGTACTGGCAGGGTGGCGGGGGTTTGCGGGTGCTGGCAGGGTGGTGGGGTCTGGGGACTCTGGCAGGGGGGTATTGGGGATGCTGGCAGGGGCTTGGAGCCCTGATGGGGGGGCCCTGGGGGTGCTAGTGGGGTGGTTGGGGCTGGAGACCCTGATGGGGGGTCCCTGGTGGGGGGCACGGGGGGTGCTGGTGGGGTGGTGGGAGCTGAGGATCCTGGTGGGGGGCCACTGAGGGTGCTGGTGGGGTGGTGGGGGCTGGGGGCCCTGGCGGGGGGGGGGACACTGGGGATGCTGGTGGGGTGGTGGGAGCTCGGGCCCTGGCGAGGTGGCACTAAAGGTGCTGGTGGGGGGAGGGGGCTGGGGGCCCTGCATGTCCCATGTGCCTCTGGCCGGTGTCGCTGCTCTCCCTGCGCGTGGGTGGATTGATTGGAGGTGGCAGCGAGGTGCTGGGCTCTGTGCTGCCAGGCCCATGCCAGCTGCAGCCCTGGCTGCGGGCACCTCCACAGCCGCCGTGCAGCGTGAGAGCAGGCAGCCAAGCGTGTGTGTGTGGGGGCGGTGGTCTGACCCCTCAGCTGGCACACGTCACACGCTGGGCTCCTGGTGTGGGCTGAGGGGTGGGGGATACATGTGCCCAGTTAGGAATGTGTTCAGGCGTCGTGGGGGGGTTGTGAAATCCCCCCCAAGTCCCAGCCTACGCCCCCTCTTCACTCCTGCACCGGAGCATCCATCCCCCATTGATCCGGCCCCCTGCCACTGCCCCCATTGGTCGTCCCGCCTCATTAACACCCTCACTCTTCTCCTGCACCCACGGGCTCCCTGGCCAGGCCTGGTGGCTCTCAGGGAAGGGACTGTGGCTGGGGGGTGAACCGGGTCCCCAGCCCTGCCTGTGAGTGGGGCCAGCTGGGTGGGAGCTGGCCATGCTGTCAGGGCTGCTCCCTTCTCCCCTTTGCTGTGTGTTGGGGCAGCTGGGTCATGGGGCATCTCCTGGGGGCAGGAGGCACAGGTCACTGCCCCCCTGAGCCCCAGTGCGGGGGCTGGGGTCCAAGCAGCCAGGCTGCACGCACACCTGATCAGAGCCGAGAGCAAAAGAGAGCTCGTGCTCCTCACTCCCGACCTGCAGCCCCTGCTAGCCCAGCCCTGGGCTCCTGCAGGCCACAGCTACCTACCGGCTGAAAGGGGCCCATATGGCCAGGCCGTTGGTCTGGGACCGTTGTCCAGGGTCTGGGTTCTGGAGAGCTGCTGAGTCCTGGGAGGGTCCCCTGCCACGCAGGGTGTAGGGCTCTGGCAGGCAGGCGAAGGGCAGCAGGAATAACATTATAATCTCCCTGTGTTGGGCATCATGGCCAGGGATAGAGCTGGAATCCTGCTGATCCATTCGAGCTAAAGGAGAATCCCCCTGAGGTGTCAGCAGTACAGGGCCTATGACATACTGGATCAGTTCCGATTCCATCCAGGAGGGGGCGGCATTGCTCAGACACCCCAGCCAGCTCCCCCTGCCTGAAATAGTCCAAATCTGCGAATCTGCGGTGCGCGCAGCAAGGTGCCTTGGCGGAGGAGGGCGTTGGAGAAGCAAGTGGTTGAGCGGGGAGAGGAAAATGGGGAATTTGGAGCTGCCTGTTTTCTCGGATTCTCCCGCGCTGGGAGCTGCTCTTGGCTCCGTTGATCGTTTTGCAGTGTGTGGGCAGGGAATGCCGGGGGAGGCGCCTCTTGGCTGTTATGACTCTACGGAATAAATAGAGCGACTGGAGAAAGAACAACTTTTCTCTTTGCCTTTTGTGCCTTGCTCAGCCATTTTCGAAGCTGAGGAGGAGAGTTTGGTCTTGTCTGCGGAGCTGCCCAGGTTTGACTTTAAATCGCTGTGGAACATTGACAAGAGACTCAGTTTTGCTGATTTCAGTGGGGCTGGGTCTAGATCCCTCTCCTGGGCTTTAACGAATTCAGCCCTCATGCTGGTCAGTTTCCTCTGTCCTAGGAGAGCTGTTGGGGTGGTGGAGCTCTGAGCTCTCTGGTGACCTTCCCCACACCTGCAGAAGGGCTCTGTGGAGCTCAAAAGCGTGTCCCCTCCATCACCAGCTGTTGAGCCAGTAAAAGACGTTGCTCCTGACCCAAGACGGCTCCCCCTTTGGCGCCAATGGGGACCTCCTCGCCTGTGTCAAGCTTGGCACGTGGTCCGGACTCAAAGGGTGAGGGCTTCCCCCCAGCCAGGGCATGGAAGCGTCTCCGTGTGCACCATGCTCGAGTGGGTGTGTCTCTGAACCATGACCTTCATGCTCCCTTTGCTTTCCCAGCTCTGCGGGTACCGTGGCCCTGGCGTTACCCTGGCTTCGTGCGATGAATTGCTTTGGCAGCTAGAGAGAGCCCCGTGGAGGGGGTCCTGGAGCACCCGCGAGGGAGCACAGGTCATCAGCGGCTGTGCTTGTGCCAGTGCACCACTATTGTTTGGTTTGGTTTCTCCTACTGCCAAGCTGAGTTCACGGGGGCACCAGCAGCAGATGGCCTGGTGGTGGGGGGGACTCACATCTTTTGGAGGATTGTGCTGTTGGCACTTCAAAGAGAAACGGACCCCTCTCCCTGCAGATCGATCTAGCGGGAGCCCTGGGCTGGGGCCATGAGCTGCCTGTGGTGATGTCTCAATGGGCAGATGCCCGCTGTGCACTCTGAAAGGGGCTTTCTGGTCGGGAAGGCCCCAGTCCTGCAATGAGTGTGTCAAGTGCGTGGCATTGGGGGTCTAGCAGAGTTATGAATTTAAGCTCCCAGGCTCGTCTTTTGAAGGTGTCGTGCGGGTTTCCTTTGAGGACGAGGAGCGAGAGGTCAGCTAGGGAGTGATCTCTTTGTGAACCACCGGTGATATGGTGGTTTTGTGTTTGATCGTTTTCCTGTGTGTGAGCTCTTTGAGGGCATTGTGATTGGTTTCACCCAGATAGTTGGTATTGGGGTATTTGATGCACTGGATGAAATACGCCACATGTTGTGATAGGTGTTTGTGGGACCCCTGGATCTTGAAAGGTGTGAACATAAGAACGGCCAGACTGGGTCAGACCAAAGGTCCATCCAGCCCAGTGTCCTGTCCACTGACAGTGGCCAATGCCAGGTGCCCTAGAGGGAGTGAACCTAACAGGTAATGATCAAGTGATCTCTCTCCTGCCATCCATCTCCACCCTCTGACAAACAGAGGCTAGGGACACCATTCCTTACCCATCCTGGCTAATAGCCATTCATGGACTTAACCTCCATGAATTTATCCAGTTCTTTTTTAAATGCTGTTATAGTCCTAGCCTTCACAACCCCCTCAGGCAAGGAGTTCCACAAGTTGACCGTGCGCTGCGTGAAGAACTTCCTTTTATTTGTTTTAAACCTGCTGCCTATTAATTTCATTTGGTGACCCCTAGTTCTTGTATTATGGGAATATATATTATATTCCTTATTCACTTTCTCCACATCACTCATGATTTTATATACCTCTATCATATCCCCCCTTAGTCATCTCTTTTCCAAGCTGAAGAGTCCTAGCCTCTTTAATCTCTCCTCATATGGGACCTGTTCCAAACCCTGAATCATTTTAGTTGCCCTTCTCTGAACTTTTTCTAGTGCCAGGATATCTTTTTTGAGATGAGGAGACCACATCTGTACACAGTATTCAAGATGTGGGCATACCATCGATTTATAGAAGGGCAATAAGATATTCTCTGTCTTATTCTCTGTCTCTTTTTTAAATGATTCCTAACAGCCTGTTTGCTTTTTTGACCGCTGCTGCACTTATGAAGGCCAGAAGAGGGGGTTCAGAAAATATTTCTTTCAAGATGGGGCCTCCATCAAATATGGATTGTAAATGTTTAATAATACCCGTAGGGGTTCCCGTGTGGGGTGGTACGTGACAAGTAGGGGTTTGCGGTCAGTGGGTTTGGGGTTTTTTTCTGTATTGAGGGTGGTTTTCCTGGGGTATTTGAGTGGCCCATTCCATGATGGAATGTGCGGTAGAGTGTCCTTTAGGGTGGTTTAAGTGTGTTAAGGTGTATATCCTCGACTTTCTCCTCCAAGCATGTTCTGTGGTGTCTGAGTGCCCGGCTGTAGATAACTGGTGTTTTGGTGTGGTTGGGGTGGTTACTGGACCTGGGAAGGGACGTGTGCTGATGCGTGGGCTTCTTGTCTGTAGTTGTCTGTAGAGTTCCATTGCTGAAGCTGATTATGATGGAAGTTGATGCTGGTATGGGAGTATTCTAGAGAGAGTTTAATGGATGGTGGTGGATGGAGTTGTGGTGCAGTTCAGATCTGTCCAGAGGATGAAAATACCATTGATGTCTCTCAGGTGTATCATTGGTTTCGTGGTGCATTTGTCCAGAAATCCTTCCTCAAGGTAGCCCATGGAGAGGTCAGCACATTGGGGACCCAACCTTGTTCCCACCATTTGGACAAGGCGTTTGTTGTTGAATGTGAAGCTGCTGTGGCTGAGGATGAAATGGATGGGTTTGGCATTGTGTTTCGGGTGGATTTCTGAGTGTTGTGCGTTATCTTTTAAATACTTGAGGCAGGCGGCGATGCCATCCTGGTGAGGGATGTTGGTGTATAGAGAGGTGACACCCATGGTGGTGAGGATGGGTTCTGAGGGCAGTTGTTAATGGTGCAAAGTTTCTGGAGGAAGTCAGCTGTCCTGGAGGAAGCTGGCCCTTTCTGCAGTGAGTGGTTTGAGGCTGGTTTCTGTGAGTCCCGATACTCCTTCCGTCAGAGTGCTGTGACCAGATACGATTGGTCTGCTGGGTTCCCTTGTTTGTGTATCTTGGGAAGCATGTAGAAGGTCCCTTTGATGTGGGCTTGTGACAGAAGCATGGAACCTGCACAGCTCTGCATTATTGTCATGGGCATTGCAAGCACAGGACACACAATCCTCTGGTATTTGCAGAGCTGTAAGAAGAACCGAATCAGCGCGAAACATGATGATTGCTTGGAGGACAGATTGCTGGGGGACAGAACAAGAACCTACTCAAGGTTGTTGATGTAATTCACAGATCAGCAGCACACAATGGACCACCACTTCTAGGCCTGAGAAATGAGCAGTGACTGGGATTGCACCGTAATGTAGGCTTGGGATGATGAACGGTGCCTGCAGAACTTTTGGCAGTGGGAGGCCGTGTTCCTGGATCTGTGTCCCAAGTTCACTTCAGCCCTCCAGCACAGGGGCATCAGAACGAGAGCTGTACTGACAGTGGAGAAGCAAGGGGCAATCGTACTGTGGACACTTATAAAGTTGGATTGCTGCCGGTCAGTGGGAATCATTTTGGAGTTGGAAAATTCACTATGGGGGCCATTGTCATGCAAGCACCTGGAGCCATTAATCACCACCTGTTATGCCAGACTGAGAGTCTCAGCAATGTGTTGGACATAGTCGATGGATTTGCAGCAATGCCTATTGCAAATAGGCATTCACGTGCCTATTTTAGAACTAGTCCACCTTGCACAGAGTATGTCAACAGAAAGGGCTCCTTTTCCATGATTGTGCAGGCTCTGGTGGATCACCAGGGATGCTTCACTGACACGAACCTTGGCTTATCAGGGAGGGTGCATGACACTTGCATCTTTAAGAACACAGGACTGTTCAGAATGCTACAAGCAGAGACCTTCCGTCCTGACCGGCAGATTACCATTGGCGATGTTGAACTGCCAATAATGGTCCTGGGGGACGCAGCCAAACCCTTTCTCCCCTGGTTCATGGAATCGCATACTGGCCACCTCAACAGCATCGAGGAAAGATTCAGCTACTAGCTCAGCAGGTGCAGAAAGACAGCTGAATGTGCTTTTGGTAGATTGAAGGGACGCTGTCGTTGTATACTCACAAGGTTGGATCTCAGTAGGGAAAAAAAATCCAATGGTTATAGCTGCTTGCTGTGTCCTGCATAATATCTGTGAAGCAAAGGGGGAAAACTTGCCCCTGGGGGATAGGGAAGGGGTAGAGTGGCTATTGGCTGAGTTTGAACAGTCAGACATAAGGGCTATTAGAAGAATTTGACACCGAGTGATACAATTCAGGGAAGCTTTGCAAGAGCATTTTAACAGTGAGCCACAGTAATGCATTGTGATGGACTCTGCTGTACCTGGCGTTTGGTGTTTTGGGGCTTGTTAAGAATTGTGTGGTGCTTGGTGTACATGTATGAATATAACACTGTCGATGCATCACATAATTTTGTTGTTCTTGCTGTACATTTGTGATTATTACTGTCACTAATACTCTGAGTTGTCACACTGCACAGTAACAAGTACTGAAGTGGGTGCTTTCATTGCTCTTTGCAGCATATGCTGGGAACGAATAAAGAAGAATTATTTTCCAAACAATAGAATTTTGGGTAACAAAACCAGGGCAAGCAAAAAATCAGTGCAATTTATAAACAAATCCATTTCCTTACTTTATTACTTTTTTATGTAAGTTAACAAGGGGAAAGAACATTCATGTCCATTTAATCTACACATACAGCACCCATGGTTGTCACAGGTCAGTGTAGGTCAAGCTGTGGCTGTCTGTGGTTTCTCCTGGTGTAGGTTGGTAGCGGTAGGTGTGTAGGCCCTGAGGCCGTATGGAATGCTGAGCTGGGAGAGGGGTGTAGGGACTGCAATAGGAGTCGAGCCCAGGATTGTTGAATCTGGAGATCCCAAGAGTCTGAAGCATCTGTGTTTGCTGGCAGAGAAGCCCCATTGTGTCCTGGTGCACTTCCCTCTCCTTGTCCTGCTGGGACTCCTGGGCCTTTCTTCTGTCCACTAATTCCTTCCCCAGGCTGTCTGCAATATTCACCCTCCTGCCCTTTGTTCGTGATCTGGTGCAGCACTGGCTTGTAGGTTCTCACTTAATGTGTCACCTCAAGTCCTCTTCTTTCTTCTCATCATCTGGCTCAGGTGTTCCATGGGTGTGGAGAAGGAACCACTCAAGGCTGCAACGGCAGCAGCTATAGATAAAACACCCAGAGGTACCACTATCACTATAGTCACAAGGGAAAGTGAAAGTTAGGGTTCAGAACTGCTTTCTCTTACTCCCTTAAAGTTTTAAACAAGACCTGCTTATTGACGCTTCTGCTTCAGAAGGCTTGTGCACGGCACCACTCACGGTACTGGCCATGGTGAGTATGGTCCACCAGAGGCGAGGGGAATGAGGGGGGAATTTCATGTCTTGCAAGACTTGAAGAGTGTCAAGCAGTGGCACTGGACGCTGGCCCTGTTTTCCACAGGTGATGGTGATTTTAGCCGATATATCACTCAAGGGGAACAAGGGCACAGAGAGAGCACCTCTGCTGCTGGAGACCTGAAGCTGTCCAGGCCGGAATGCCGTTAACTTGTTTACTGCAGTGGTGCCTGCTGAAGTTATCACCAGTTGGCATGGGAAAGTGTCCTACCGTGGAGGAAGAAATAAAGCTGCCATCCCTAGAAACCTTTGGGAGAGGATTGCGGAGAACCTCCCTGAAAGTTTCCTCAAGATCTCTCAGGAGGATTAAAAGGACATCCCTGTGTATATAAACAAACTGCTCCTCCACCCCTGCTTAACTGTATAGGGGAACGAAAAGCGGATAACTCTACCTCTTTTTGTTGTAGCGCTGCCTCTTCTAGTGCGACTAAATAAATGGGATGGGAAATACATTTACACACTTACCCAAGGTTCCTTCCCCTTATCGGGCTCACCCCTGCTTGGCTGCCAGGACTGACTGGATTGTGGTGGAGTCTCAAAGAGGTCCTGGCTTGTGGCATAGCTGGATCCCCTGGGCTCATGTCACCTATTTTCGTCCTCGCTGTTCATGCCAGGAGTCTGGGACTCATGCTCCTCGGGGCTATCTCCGATGCTCTGCGGGATGTGATGAAGTCTCCACCAAGTATGGCACGCAGCTCTTTGTAAAAGCGGCAGGTCTGTGGCTCTGCTGTGGATCGAGTATTGGCCTCCCTGGCTTTCTGATCTCCAGTATCTCCTGTCTGCTCCGTGCCAGAGTGTGACTGGAGCGTGGAGCCAGCCCAGCCAGCTGGGCAGTTGCACACAGTGGAGAGTGCACTGGGCAATCAGGAAAAGGGTTTTCAAAAATGTGTGGGGTTTTAAAGGAGAGAGGGGAGGGGAGGGGAGGGGGCACTTCTGGTCCTTGTGACCCCTGAGCAGTGGAGTTCCCAACTGTGACCAGAGCGGTCAGTGTCCAGCATTGTGGGACAGCTGCTGGAAGACATTGAGGGTTGACACAGGTAACCAGATCCAGGCAAGGCTGCTGATGGTCCATCTAACTTTGCAACGTAGCCCAGGCCCTAGCAGGGGGCTGTGATGTTTGTTACGGATTTCACAGTGGAGGTTTTTCCCCTCTGAAGCAATTGAGGTAACAATCCAGTGTGTGGTTTCGCCTGCTGGGGGCGTCCAGTCTGCTGATGACTGTGGGCCGGGAGGCGAAGGAATTCTTGGAGGCAGAGGTGGCGGAAGAATCCTTCTGTTCTCCGCATGTGAGGATGGTGTCGGGTTGGTTCAGTCCTTTGAAGAGTGCAGATAGTTCCAGTCAGGGGCTTCCTGCAAGGGATGATTTCTACTTTGAGATGGTCCCTTCTGGAGCACGTAGGGTGCAGGAGATGGTTCCCCAGTGTCTCTGAAATCTGTCTGCAGAGCTGTTCACCATATCTGGAGTTGTGCATAGTGATCAGAGGGTGGTAATTGGCGAGTCCTCTGGGCATTATGTTTTGTTTCTTGCTTTTGCTCAGGAAGTCAATATTGCTGTTTAGCCTGGCTTCCTCCTTCTTCATCTTGTGAGGTTTCCATTTTCAACAGCAGAATTCAATCTCTTCCCTAGTGGTATTTAGGGTAGTGGTAGCTGAGTTGTTCACCCATGCAGCCTCAGAGGGTTTCCCAGCTGTCTTCAAGCTCCTGGGGAGAAAAGTCTATCTTAAACCGCACAGCCATTGTCTAATCATCTCTCTTGCTTGTCATTATCATGTACTGTGTGTATTATCACAGTGCGTAACTGCTCGTGTCGGATCCCAATGAGCTGGGGGCTGTACAGGCACAGATCAAAAAGACAGTCTCTGCTCCACCTTACATCGAAGTGGTGCACAATCTCTAGTAACTCACAAACCTGTACAGGGATTTTCCTTGGACTTCCCACCCAGCAGCCCACGATCAGCCATGGAACTATTCAGATTTCCTGGGGAATGAGATTCCAGCGACTTCCTCCTCCAACATGATCCTGCCATGAGGCCTCAGGCTCAGACTGCACTCCCCAGGGGGTGCTGGGCCCTTTGCCCCTAGCGCACAGACAGAGACCAGAAGCACAAAGAGTTTAAGGCCAAAAATTTCAACAGTGCCTCTGATTTCTGGATGCCTGACTGGTACCTGTATCTCCCACTGATTCCAGCTGGCATGGGAGGTGCTCAGCACCCCAGAAAATCCAGTTCTAGGTGGGTTTTGTGAAAGGCACAAATAAAACCCTGACATCCCATCCCATAACTCTAACTTCTAGGCTACAGTGCCTCTCCTCCCCTAGGGGTACAGGCTTAGCCTATGGGTGCCTGACAGCACCCGTCTTGCCTGGCGCTGGGTGTTCCTGGGGTTTCAGTGACTCCCCCTTTCCCTCAAACCCGTGCTGTGCGTTCCAGGAGCCTGCTTTGAGAGGGGTGTTGTGTGACACCGGGGGGGTGACATGAGTGTGGTCATTCTCAGTCAGAGGGCATGGCAGTGAGCTAGGGATGGGAAGGATCCCAGTGGAGTTCAAGGTGTGTGAGGTGCTTTGTGCGTGTCCTTGGGCAAGTTGCTTAGCCTCTCTGTGCCTCAGTTTCCCTATCTGTACCATGGGGACAATGGCCCTGCCCTGCCCTGCCTGCTAGAGGGTGTTGCTCCCTGTGGGGGAGCAGGAAGAGCTGGGGAGGGTGCGGGGCCGTGGGGGGGCCGCAGTGGAGCTCGTGGGGCAGTGGGGGTATGGCAGCGTGTTGAGCGGTGCAGGGGGCGTGGCCGAGCGGTTCTGGGGGCGGGGCTAGTCCGGGCAGGGGGCGGGGCCGCGCGGGGCTGGGCGCTGGTCTGGTCCGGGGGCGGGGCCTGGCCGAGCTGGGGGCGGGGCCGATTCCAGCCGGGCCGGGCCGGGGAGCCGAGCGGGCGGGGCTGCGGGGCCGCCCGGCGTCGCGACATGGAGGCGGCCGGCCAAGGTGGGTGCGGGGGGGCCCGATCCCGGCGCGGGGAGCAGCGGGGGGGGCGGCCTGAGCGCCAAGGGGCCGGGAGCCCTGCCCCCCCCCGCCTGCCCCCAGCCCCCCCCCAGGTCCTCCGTCCCCCCGCCTGCTCCGCCCCCCCGCGTCCTCTGTCCCCCCGCGCCGGGTCCTCTGTCCCCCCCGCCTGCTCCACCCCCCCCTCCAGCCCCCCCGCGTCCTCTGTCTCCCCCGCCTGCCCCCAGCCCCCCCACTCCTGCCCCCCCGCCTGCCCCCAGCCCCCCCGCCGGGTCCTCCGCCCCCCCTCCTGCCCCCCCGCCGGATCCTCTGTCCCCCCCACCTGCTCCGCCCCCCCTCCTGCCCCCAGCCCCCCCGCGTTCTCTGTCCCTCCGCCCCCCCTCCTACCCGCCCGCCGGGTCCTCTCCCCCTCCTGCCCCCAGCCCCCCCGCCGGGTCCTCTGTCCCCCCCGCCTGCTCCACCACCCCCTCCAGCCCCCCCCGCGTCCTCTGTCTCCCCCGCCTGCCCCCAGCCCCCCCACTCCTGCCCCCCCGCCTGCCCCGCCCCCCCGCCTGCCCCCAGCCCCCCCGCCGGGTCCTCTGTCCCCCTCCTGCCCCCGCCCCCCCGCCGGGTCCTCTGTCCCCCCCGCCTGCTCCACCCCCCCTCCTGCCCCCCCGCCGGGTCCTCTGACCCCCCGCCTGCTCCCAGCCCCCCCGCTTCTTCTCCCCCCGCCTTCTCTGCCCTCCTTCCTGCCCCCAGCCCCCCGCCTGCTCCCAGCCCCCCCGCTTCTGCTCCCTCCGCCTTCTCTGCCCTCCTTCCTGCCCCCAGCCCCCCCGCCGGGTCCTCTGTCCCCCCCGCCTGCCCCCAGCCCCCCACCGGGTCCTCTGTCCCCCCCGCCTGCACCCAGCCCCCCCGCTCCTGCTCCCCCCGCCTTCTCTGCCCTCCTTCCTGCCCCCAGCCCCCCGCCGGGTCCTCTGTCCACCCGCCTGCTCCGCCCCCCCGCTCCTGCCCCCAGCCCCCCCTTGTCCTCTGTCCCCCCTGCTCCTGCCCCCAGCCCCCCCGCTCCTGCCCCCCGCCTGCTCCGCCCCCACTCCTGCCCCCAGCCCCCCCGCCGGGTCCTCTGTCCCCCCCCGCCTGCTCCGCCCTCCCTCCTGCTCCCAGCCCCCCTGCTCCTGCTCCCCCCGCCTTCTCTGCCCTCCTTCCTGCCCCCACCCCCCCGCGTCCTCTGTCCCCCCTCCTGCCCCCAGCCCCCCAGCTCCTGCCCCCCTGCCTGCTCCGCCCTCCCTCCTGCCCCCAGCCCCCCCGCTCCTGCTCCTGCTCCCCCCGCCTGCCCCACCCTCCTTCCTGCCCCCAGCCCCCCCCCGCGTCCTCTGCTCCCCGTCCTGCCCCCTCTGGCGTCCTCTGTCTCCCTCCTGCTCCAAGCTCCCCCGGTGTCATCTTCCCCCAGCCCCCCCACCTCCTCCTCCCCCTCCCCTCCTGCTCCCAGCCCCCACGGCGTCATCTTCCCCCCTTTTCCCCTTCCTGTCCCAAGCGCCCCCCCCGCATCCTCAGCCCCCTTTTCCCCCTCCCCCGGGGCTGGCTGCCCCATTGCACACGCGTGGGGCCCCTTGCTGGGGTGCGAGAGTCCCGCCTTAATGCCAGGCTGGGGGGCCCTGTGGGACCACGAGCCACCAGGGCTGGCCGGTGGGGAGTGGGGGGCGCGGGGGCTGGAGGTGCTGGTCTGGTCTGTGCATGGTGGGGTGATGGGGTGGAGGTGCCAGTCTGGTCCATGTGGCGGGTATGGGGCATGGGGGACTGGAGGTGCTGGTCTGGTTCGTGCGCGGTGGGGGGCACAGGGGGCTGGAGATGCGAGGCTGGTCCGTGCACGGTGGGGGGCGCGGGGGGCTGGAGGTGCGAGGCTGGTCCGTGCGTGGTGGGGGGCGCAGGGGGCTGGAGGTGCGAGGCTGGTCCGTGCGCGGTGGGGAGCACGGGGCACAGGGGGCTGGAGGTGCAAGGCTGGTCCGTGCGCGGTGGGGGGCGCGGGGGGCTGGAGGTGCGAGGCTGGTCCGTGCGCGGTGGGGGGCGCGGTGGGGGGCTGGAGGTGCGAGGCTGGTCCGGGCGCAGGGGGCTGGAGGTGCGAGGCTGGTCCGTGCGCGGTGGGGGGCGCGGGGGGCTGGAGGTGCGAGGCTGGTCTGTGCGCGGTGGGGGGCGCAGGGGGCTGGAGGTGCGAGGCTGGTCCGTGCGCGGTGGGGGGCGCGGGGGGCTGGAGATGTGAGGCTGGTCCGTGCGCGGTGGGGGGCGCGGGGGGCTGGAGGTGCGAGGCTGGTCCGTGCGCCGTGGGGGGCGCGGGGGGCTGGAGGTGCGAGGCTGGTCCGTGCGCGGTGGGGGACGTGGGGGGCTGGAGGTGTGAGGCTGGTCCGGGCGCGGTGGGGGGCTGGAGGTGCGAGGCTGGTCCATGCGCGGTGGGGAGCGCGGGGGGCTGGAGGTGCGAGGCTGGTCCGTGCGGGGTGGGGGACGCGAGGGGCTGGAGGTGCGAGGCAGGTCCGTGCGCGGTGGGGGGCTGGAGGTGCGAAGCTGGTCCGTGCGCGGTGGGGGGCACAGGGCACAGGGGGCTGGAGATGCGAGGCTGGTCCGTGCGCGGTGGGGGGCGCGGGGCACAGGGGGCTGGAGATGCGAGGCTGGTCCGTGCGCGGTGGGGGGCGCGGGGGGCTGGAGGTGCGAGGCTGGTCCGGGCGCGGGGGGCTGGAGGTGCGAGGCTGGTCCGGGCGTGGAGGGCTGGAAGTGCGAGGCTGGTCCGTGCGCGGTGGGGAGCACGGGGCACAGGGGGCTGGAGATGAGAGGCTGGTCCGTGCGCGGTGGGGGGCGCGGGGGGCTGGAGGTGCGAGGCTGGTCCGTGCGCGGTGGGGAGCACGGGGCACAGGGGGCTGGAGGTGCGAGGCTGGTCCGTGCGCGGTGGGGGGCGCGGGGGGCTGGAGGTGCGAGGCTGGTCCGTGCGCCGTGGGGGGCGCGGGGGGCTGGAGGTGCGAGGCTGGTCCGGGCGCGGTGGGGGGCTGGTGGTGGGAGGCTGGTCCGTGCACGGTGGGGGGCACGGGGCACAGGGGGCTGGAGATGCGAGGCTGGTCCGTGCGCCGTGGGGGGCGCGGGGGGCTGGAGGTGCGAGGCAGGTCCGTATGCAGTAGGGGCACCGGATTGCCCCAGGATTGCCCGGGCTGGCAGGGTGCTGTTGGATGCTGTTTATCTGTGGAGTTGGTGCCAGGTGGCCGTGGGGAGCCCGGCCCAGGGGCAGGCCCGTGTGCCTGTCTCTGTCCTGGGGGCTGCGGCCAGCCATGCTCTGCGAGGCTCCCATTGGGGCTGGGGCATCCCCCCTGCACAGCCCAGCCCCCCAGAGTCGGCCGCGTGGTTCCCCTGACGCAGCCTGGCCCTGCGCCATGTGCCAGGCCTGGGAAAGCCGCTGGCACCGAGTGGCAAGTGGGGGCTGCGTACCAGAGGCTCCTCTGAGCCCCCGGGGGCTGGCCGGCCGCGGAGCCCCCCACACCTGCAGGGAGAGGGTGCTGGTCGGGGTGGATCCGATGGAGTTACCCCTGGCCCCAGAGGGAAGCGCCCAAAGTCTCTCGCTGTCTGCCCCTGGCCTGCGCAGCGTGGGCCTGCTCTGGGCCCCTCGGCACCGGAGGGCTGCACTGGGCTGGGTGGCTCCACGTGGAGCTGGGGGTGACCCAAAGGAGGCTCCAGGTGCGGGGATCAGGCTGGGCCGGGGGCCGACCCCAGCGATGGGCAGGGCCTGAGCACGGGAGGAGCCGTCAGTTGGGCCGCAGAGACCCAGGCTGAACAAAGCCAGGGCAAGGGGGTAGCGCGGGAGAGGCTGAGTTTGTGCCAGACCCCAGCTCCCGTTGCTGATGTCTGGGGGTCAGCGGTGGTGGTCAGGCTGTGGGGGGTGAACTCGGCATCAGTGGGTCTGGCTGGGTTGTTGGGGGCCCTGTGATGGGCATCGGTAGGTCTGGCTGGTTGGGGACATGGTTCCTGGGCCATCCCCTGAGCAGCTGGCCGGGCCGGGCTGGGCTATCCACCTGCCCTGCAGAGTGGGGTGCCCGTGTGGGGGGGGGACGGGGTGACTGGAGCACTGGTGCCAGACCCCCTCCCCACTGACGGGCCCCTTGGTGCAGACAGGCAGTGGTTGGGGGTCAGATATGTTGGGGACCCAGGAGACTGGCCTTGCTGGGTCCTGCTCATTGGGGAGCTGCGCCCCCCCCCCACCCATGCTTGGGCTCAGCGCCCTTGTGACTTTCTTCCCAGGCCTTGATCTCCCGGTAGGAGCAGGGACGCTGGGGGAGAGGTTCCTGAGGAGCATGGCCATGGCCTGACTAACACCCCCCACGTGGACCCCTGGGGACTCCTCGTGCAGAGAAGCAGCAGCCGAGCCTGCGCCTGGACTGCACTGGGCTTTGTCCTCCTCGCCTGGGGAAATAGGCCGTGCAGGGGAGGGGCACGTGGGCTGGTGGGGGGGGGGTAACAGGCTGCTCTGTGGCTGGATGCAGCCTCCCACCAGCCCACGTGCTCCTGAGGGAGGCTCAGGGCCTGGGGGGCCGGGGTGTCTACACGTTCGGAGCCTGGCTTGGGAAGCTCTGGGCTGGATCCCGGCCTTGGCTCCCGTGTCTCGGCCAGCCCAGCCCGGAGAGGAGAGGAGAGAAGCCAGCGGGTGGCTCTGCACTCGGCCTCTCAGCAGGCCTGGCTCCAGACCCCGACGAGCTCACACGTGCAATGAGCTCGGTGGGTCTCTGCTAGTAACTCACCTGCCGACTGTGCCCTACCAGCTACCACCTGGCAGGCACCATGGTCACCTCTGCGCAAGAGAGGCCAAGGAGGGCACCGGCAGAGCTGGAGGGTGGAGGGGAGCTCAGGGCTGGGCCATTAGAGGGCTGCGGGTCGGGAGTGAGGGGCACCGGCAGAGCTCAGGGGAGGGGAGCCCAGGGCTGGGCTAGCAGGGGCTGCGGGTCGGGAGTGAGGGGCACCGGCAGAGCTGGGGGTGGACCCCAGGGCTGGGCTAGCAGGGGGCTGCGGGTCGGGAGTGAGGGGCACCGGCAGAGCTGGGGGTGGACCCCAGGGCTGGGCTAGCAGGGGGCTGCGGGTCGGGAGTGAGGGGCACCGGCAGAGCTGGGGGTGGGAACCCAGGGCTGGGCCATCGGGGCTGCGGGTCAGGATTGAGGGGCTCCTGCTGAGCTGGAGGGTGGAGAGGAGCTCAGGGCTGGGCCATTAGGGGGCTGCGGGTCGGGAGTGAGGGGCACCGGCAGAGCTGGGAGTGGACCCCAGGGCTGGGCTAGCAGGGGGCTGCGGGTCGGGAGTGAGGGGCACCGGCAGAGCTGGGGGTGGACCCCAGGGCTGGGCTAGCAGGGGGCTGCGGGTCGGGAGTGAGGGGCACCGGCAGAGCTGGGGGTGGACCCCAGGGCTGGGCTAGCAGGGGGCTGCGGGTCGGGAGTGAGGGGCACCGGCAGAGCTGGGGGTGGACCCCAGGGCTGGGCTAGCAGGGGGCTGCGGGTCGGGAGTGAGGGGCACTGGCAGAGCTGGGGGTGGACCCCAGGGCTGGGCTAGCAGGGGGCTGCGGGTCAGGAGTGAGGGGCACTGGCAGAGCTGGGGGTGGACCCCAGGGCTGGGCTAGCAGGGGGCTGCGGGTCGCGAGTGAGGGGTACCGGCAGAGCTGGAGGCAAGAGGTGATGCAGGCTTCCACGCCTGCCGGGGCAGCTGGAGGTTGTCTCTTGGCAGGCGTCTCTGGCTCTGCTCCACAGGCCCGTGAAATGGGAACGGGCCCAGATGCTCGTGTCGTGTCAGCGTCACTGAGTCTGTTCCAGGCCGATGGGCTTCTACCTTGATAGCTTCAGCCGATGCCTCCCCTGCCCTGGAGGGAGATGAGACGGGTGGGGGAGGGGAGGTCTCACCCATCCCCCTCCTTTGCTGGAGGGGACCCTGGCTGGGCTGGGGGTCAGGGGAGCCGTTGGCCCGGAGCTAGTACAGGAGGCCCCAACTGCCAGACAAACGCAGCCAGGCGCAAAGCACGCTGGGCTGGGGTGAGATTGATAGGGGCCGAGGGGGCCATGGGAGACGCAGGCCGGGTTGCAGGAGTTGTGAGCCTGGGGGATTGTCTCTTGGAGGACGGGTGGGGAGCCCAGCTCAGGGACTGACCAGCCTGGGCTGAGGGTGGGGCCAGTGTTCAGTCTCCCAGCGCTGGACCTAGCAGCCCCTTTTACAGATGGGAAAACTGAGGCCCAGAGCGTGGGAGGGTCCTAAGCCGTGTGCTCAGACCACCAGCCCCTCCCCACCTGGCATGGCTGCGTCCTGCCAGTACAGTGACCCCAAGTGAATGAGGCACAGAATGATTCAGTGACTCACCTGAGGTCACATGATGAGTCAGTGGCAGAGACGGGACTTGACCTGAGTCCCAGCTCATTGATTTGTAAATGGCCGGCTGGAATCCGGAGCGTCCTGCCCCATGTGGTCCCTGGGTGATGGAGTCCTGTCTCCTCGCCCTCCCTGGGGCTTTGACACACAGAGTGGGGTGGGGCGTGGAGGGAGGGTTATAAATGTGACTGAAGAGATTCACGACCAGCTGCTGCCCCCTGTGCGCTCGGCTGTGTGTGGGATCAGCTCACGAGTTGCCTTAACTCCCCCCCGATGAAAACCCTTCCTGCTGACTCTTTCCCCCCCCCCCCCCCGGGGCCGGTCTCGGGCTGGGCCTGCGGATGGAGGTTCTGGGGTGCTCAGGGCGCTTGGTTCAGCTCAGCCGGCCCTGCCATGAGTTGGGATCCGGGCGCCCCCCAGTTTCTGGGCTGGTGGTTCAGGCACGGCTCTGCCTGGGGCATTTCCAGGAAAACCGGCTCTTTTGTCTCCTCCGAGTTGACTGGCTGCGGCTGGATTCTTGCTCCCTAATCTACGCCCGGCTCAGGCCGGTTGCCGAGCGATGCTGGTTATGCCGGGAACTGGGCTGGTTGCCGGGCGATGCTGGTTATGCCGGGAACAGGAGGACCCTGACATCAGACGGGGAATGCGGCAGCAGGAGCCGGGCCAGAGCCGAAGATCCGGCTTCTGTGCAAACGCCCGTGGCAGTGGGGGAGGGCGTGGGGCTGGTTTAGAGAGCTGCTCCGTGCCCAGTGGCTGGGCTGGGCGAGGAGGAGTCGGGCTCTGCTCCGGATGTGTCCAGGCCTCAGACCCGTTGCTGGTGCAGGGAGCCAGTCCCCGCATGGGGGGTCCCCGCTCAGCAGCCTGACCCATGGCTGGCAGGGTGGGGAGAGCAGTCTGCGGCGGGGGCCGCCTCAATTCGCCAGGCGGGGGAGCTGGCTTGTGCTACTGGCATATGGGAGCCCCTGGGGCGTGGGGCAGAACCTGAGCTCTGCAGAGAGCTGGTGGGAGGTGGGATGTGTGAGTGGGGACCATGCAGGGGTGGGGGTGGAGCAGTGCAGAGGCCGGGGGCCAGGGAGCTGGGATGGAGCAGTCGCCTCGGGCACAGGGAGGATCCCGTGGCCCCATACCAGGCTCCCCCCACCCAGTGTGGCAGCGGGGCTGGTGGGAACCCGGCTGGACGGGGAGGAAGTTGTCCCAAGCACGTCCCGACTCTCTCCTGGAGCAGTGGCACCGGCGCTTGGTGAGCCCAGGGCACAGAGTGGGGTTCGGGGGCACCCACATGCGATGCCCCATGTCAGCTCCATTCCGTGTGTCATAGGAGAGCGGCTTGGCGGGGCCGGGCCTGCCCTGGGGGGCCCGGGAAATCTGCTCACTGGGGGCGGGGGCGGGGAACTGCCACGGTCCTTGCCCTTTAGATCGGCCAGGCCAGGCCAAAATTGGTCCCAGGAGCTGCTCCCCTCCCTTGCCCCATCTAGCCCATTCCCCGCCCCCCTGGTCAGGGCTGGATTGTTTGTCCCCAGGGGCTTGGACCCATCCAGGACTAGATGCCTGAGCAAAGGCCCCTGCCCCCCTTTCCCTGGGGGATCCCCCCACCCAGGAGCTTCTCCTGGAGAGTGTTGTGTCTCCCCTTACTCAGTGTAACCCCATTTCTCTCAGCTCTGCCGGTGCCCCTCACTCCTGACCCACAGCCCCTGCAAGCCCAGCCTGGGCTTCCCCCCAGCTCTTCCAGTGATGGGGCAGTGGGTGGGCAGTTTCCCTGGCAGTTGGGCAGTGGGGGGCAAGCGATATTGGTGGGGAGCAAGTGCCGGGGATGGGAACAATGTCCTCACAGGCAGATGGTGGGGTGTTGTCCCTGGCAGGTGGGTGATATTGGGGTGGGGAGTGGTGCCCCTGCAGGATGGTGGTGAGTGATGGGGGGACAGTGCCCCTGCAGGAGGGCGGTGGGTGAGGGGGGGGACAGTGTCCCTGCAGGTGGGTGGGGAGCGGTGCCCCTGCAGAAGGGGGGTGAGTGAGGGCGGGACAGTGCCCATGCAGGTGGGTGGGGAGCGGTGCCCCTGCAGAAGGGGGGTGAGTGAGGGCGGGACAGTGCCCCTGCAGGAGGGCGGTGAGTGAGGGGGGGACAGTGCCCCTGCAGGTGGGTGGGGAGCGGTGCCCCTGCAGGAGGGCGGTGAGTGAGGGGGGGACAGTGCCCCTGCAGGTGGGTGGGGAGCGGTGCCCCTGCAGGAGGGTGGGGAGTGAGGGGGGGACAGTGCCCCTGCAGGTGGGTGGTGAGTGAGGGGGGGCAGTGCCCCTGCAGGTGGGTGGGGAGCAGTGCCCCTGCAGGAGGGCGGTGGGTGAGGGGGGGACAGTGTCCCTGCAGGTGGGTGGGGAGCGGTGCCCCTGCAGAAGGGGGGTGAGTGAGGGGAGGACAGTGCCCCTGCAGGTGGGTGGGGAGTGAGGGGGGGCAGTGCCCCTGCAGGTGGGCGGTGGGTGAGGGGGGAGCGGTGCCCCTGCAGGTGGGTGGTGAGTGAGGGGGGGCAGTGCCCCTGCAGGTGGGTGGGGAGCGGTGCCCCTGCAGGTGGGTGGAGAGTGAGGGGGGGACAGTGCCCCTGCAGGTGGGCGGTGGGTGAGGGGGGAGCGGTGCCCCTGCAGGTGGGTGGGGAGCGGTGCCCCTGCAGGAGGGTGGTGAGTGAGGGGGGGGACAGTGCCCCTGCAGGTGGGTGGGGAGTGAGGGGGGAGCGGTGCCCCTGCAGGTGGGTGGTGAGTGAGGGGGGGCAGTGCCCCTGCAGGTGGGTGGGGAGCGGTGCCCCTGCAGGAGGGTGGTGAGTGAGGGGGAGCGGTGCCCCTGCAGGAGGGTGGGGAGTGAGGGGGGGACAGTGCCCATGCAGGTGGGTGGGGAGCGGTGCCCCTGCAGCAGCGTGGTGAGTGAGGGGGGGCAGTGCCCCTGCAGGTGGGTGGGGAGCGGTGCCCCTGTGAGAGGGCAGTGGGTGAGGGGGGCAGTGGTGCCCACGGACTCCATCCCAGAGGGGCTCAGTGCTGCTTTCCCTCTCTCCCTGCAGGCTGCCTGCATGGCCCCCCCTGTCTGAGCCCCTCACACCATGGCCATAGTGCAGACCCAGCCTGTCTCCATCGAGCCCGCTTCTGAGGCAGCCACCCAGCTCCGCGCCGGCGCCCGCTCACCCGCCTCTGCCCGCAGCGCCATGGGGAGCGTTAGCAGCCTCATCTCTGGCCGCCCCTGCCACGAGCGGCCGTGCAAGGCCGCTCCCGGCCCCCTCCGGCAGCAGGACAGGCTGCTCCAGGCCGGCCCCCTCCAGGGCCTGCCCCCCGCCAAGCCCTGCTCCGGGGGCAGCGCCTATGCCAGCGAGGACTTCTGGCCTGAGGCTGTGTCCCCCGTCAGCCCCTGCAGCGACGCCGAGGAGCCGAGGGACGATCGGGCTCGGAGCGGCAACATCCAGGGGCCACCCCCGAGGCTGGTCCCTGTCTCCGGGCAGCTGGAGAAGGTGAAGATGCGGGGGGGGGGGGGGGGCGGGGCGCATGTGGCTGGGCTGAATCCATCCCCTCCCCCTGCTGGGCCAGGCCGTTGGGGCATCTGGGTTGGGCCTCCAGCAGTCACCAAGGCTCTGGAGAATGTTGCCCCTCTCCCCAGCGATACACCTGACCTGTTCAGTCATCCATGGGGCGGGGAGGGCTAATTACTTCCTGACCCCCGTGGCCATGACGCACAATGGTGCTTTCCCCTCCTTGGTATTCGTGCCATCGTTAGTGGTGCCAGCAGGTAGCCCCACGGTCTCTGCTCTGTGCCTTTCAGAACGTTGAGAAGACCCTGATCCGCCCGACAGCTTTCAAGCCAGTCGTGCCCAGGGGCAGGAACTCCTCGCTGCCGGGCTCCGTGGTGCCGCGGACCGGGGCGTCGGCGGTCCCCGAGAGCCAGGCCAGCCTCGCCCACCTGCTGGGTGGCACCGCCGCTGCCAGCGCCGAGAAGCACCACTCCTTGAGCTGCCGTCACAGCGCCCACTCAGGCACCCTGTCGGACTCGGGGCGCAATTCCCTCTCCAGCCTGCCCACCTACAGCACGGGCTGCAGCCAGCTGCCGGAGCCAGGCAGCATCTCCATGGGCCACCTCAGCCTGGACAGTCACGGCGGGTACCCGGAGCGGGGCTCCCGGGGCCTGGCTGGCCCCTCCAACTCGGACAGTGGGCGCTCCTCCTCCAGCAAGAGCACGGGGTCCCTCAGTGGGCGGGGCCCCCCCTCCTCTGACGGTGGCTCCTGCGCCCGCTCGCCCGTGGAGGGCGATGAGGCTCTACTTGTCCGCGAGCTGGAGGAGAAGCTGCGGGAGCGGGAGGCGGAGCTGCAGCACCTGCGCCAGAGCCTAGATGAGAACGAGGTGGCCATCTGCCAGGTACCCGGCTCGGTGGGCCGGCGGGAGAGCCCAGCCACTCCCAGTCCTGCTGCCGCAGGCAGCCAGAGGCACTGGGTGTGTCTGCGGGGGACTGGGCACATGGGTGGCAATTGGACACTAGGAGGTGTCTGCTGGGGGGGGGTGGCGGGGCTGGTGCATATGAGGGCAATTGGGAAGGATGGACGGACCAGTTGGGGGAGCAGAGAGAAGGGGACATGGGAAGAGAGCAGAGGTGGGGATGGGGTGCATGAGGGGCTGGGGGAGAGGTGCCCAATAACTGGGGGTGGGGTGGGGGTTGGTGTTTGAAGGGCTGAGGTGGGAGAGGGGCAGGTGGCAGGCTGGTGTATTTGGAGCCCGATCGCTGTGAGCGCCCCCTGGGGGTGCAGGCAGTAAATGCCTTCCCCGCTCTGGAGCTCCCCCTGCTGGAGCTGCTGTAACCTCGGCAGAGCTGTGCTGGCTTCCCGGCAGTGCTGGTGGGCAGGGGCACCACAGGCCTGGCCTGAGAATACCAGTGCTGAGTGTGGGCTTCTCGGAGGGGAAAGGCAGGCAGGGCGCAGGTCTCAGGGTTGTCAATGGGGCCCCATGTTTTCAGTGCGAACAGGCAGCCCATGAAGCCTACAACACCCAGCATGCCCTGCACAACCTCCTGCAGAGTAGCCATGGCACTGCAATGCATCCTGGGAGGTGTAGTCTTGGTGGGCTATGTCTCTGCATGTGATCAAGCCTGGGAGATGCAATGCATGCTGGGAGCAGTAGTCTCTGGGAGCTGCACTGCCTTATGCACTCAGGTCTGGGCTTGGAGCTGTAGTCTCTGTGAAGCGCACCTCTGCATGTGCTCAGGCCCAGGAGATGCAATGCATGCTGGAAATTGTAGTCTTGATGAGCTATGTCGCTACATGCACTCAGGCCCGGGTGACGCAATGCTTGATGGGAGCTGTAGTTTCCTGAACTCATTGCTGCATGTGCTCAGGCCTGGCAGGTGCAATGCATGATGGGAGCTGTAGTCTCCTGAACCACATGTGCTCAGGCCTGGGTGATGCAATGCATGATGGGAGCTGTAGTCTTGATGAGCCATGTCTACATGCACCCAGGCCTGGGTGGTGCAATGTATGCTGGGAGCTGTAGTCTCAGTGAACCGCATCTCCACCTGTGCTCCGGCCTGGACAACACAATGCATGCTGGGAGCTGAAGTGGGTGCAGGGCACCCCCAGCGTTAGCGGAGGAAGGTTGCGATCAGGTGCAGCCCATGGGCTGCGCTGGGTCCGCGGGGCAGAGCTTGGAGGCCGTGGCTGCGCGGGGCCCCCCAGGTGACGCCCTTCCCCCGCCCCAGGTGTACGAGGAGAAGCAGAAGCGCTGTGAGCAGGAGATGGAGGAGCTGCGGCAGGGCTACGCCTCCCAGGTCAAGCAGGCGGCGCAGAAGGCCCAGCGCATGCAGCAGGTGCTGCAGCTGCAGATCTTCCAGCTGCAGCAGGAGAAGAAGCAGCTGCAGGAGGACTTTGCCCAGCTGCTGCAGGAGCGCGAGCTGCTGGAGAAGAGGTGCGCCTCCTTTGAGCGCGAGCAGACCGAGCTGGGGCCGCGGCTGGAGGAGACCAAGTGGGAGGTGAGCCGGGACTGGGTGGGATGGAGCCCCTGGCTCCAATCCCAGCTGGCTGGGGCCCTTGGAGCCCTGATGGTGAGACTCATGGGCTCCACCAAGAGAAGGTTGAGGGGGGACTCGATCCCAGTCTCGAAACCCCACCTGGGGAACAGATACCAGATAGTGGGCCCGTTGAGGGGCTGACACCCTTCCATGGCTGCCAGGTGATGCTAGCCAGCCAAGGTGGATGTTTGCACAGGGAAGGGAGTTCACCCTCAGAGCTGTTCCCCCAGGGCTGTGCTGGATTCTCCACCCCGGCAGCTTTGAATGATTGTCTCTGACTGTGAGATCTGCCCTAGGAGTGACCTCAGGGCTGGGGGATCCTCCAGGCATGGCAGGTGCCAGGCCAGTGTAAAGGGAGGTGCCAGACCTGTTGGCATCCGGCTGGGACCCCGCCCCAGGGTGCTCAGACTCGAGGGCTCTCCAAGCAAGTGCCCGGCTGCTCTGGGTCGCGCTCTGGTTCTGCGGTTCGGCCTTGCCCGGCGGCTGCTGGGTTGTGGCTCGGGGTGGAGTGGAGCTGGTCCGGTGGGGCTTGGTTCCGAAGGCCGCCTCATGGTCTCCCTCCCTGGTGGAGGAGGAGAGACCTGTGGGGCGGGAGGGCTTGCTTAGGCCATGTGCCGTTGGCGAACGTAGCTTAGGGGCAGGATCCTGGTTCTGGGAGCCACCCTATGGGGGGAAGGGGCAGGGCCTGGCTCTGGCAGCCCCATTGGCGATGGGGAGATGGGAGCGGAGTTCTGGGGGCCACCCCATGGCAGAAAGGGCCAGGGCCTGGCTTGGGCAGCCCCATTGGCGATGGGGAGGTGGGAGCGGAGTTCTGGGGACCACCCCATGGCGGAAAGGGTCAGGCCTGGCTTGGGCAGCCCCACTGCTGGCTGGATGGGTGGGAGGTTCTGGAGGCTGCCCAATGGCTCAGGGGGTCTAACCCCGCCCCGCCCCCCAGGTGTGCCAGAAGTCGGGCGAGATCTCCCTGCTGAAGCAGCAGCTGAAGGAGTCGCAGGCAGAGCTGGCACAGCGGGGCACCGAGATGCTGCTGCTGCGGGCCCAGCTGCGGGAGGCGCGGGCGGAGCGGCAGGCGGGCGAGGAGCAGGCGCTGGGGCTGCAGGAGGCGGCGCGCACCCGGGCGCTGGAGCTGGAGGTGTGCGAGAACGAGCTGCAGCGCCGGAAGAGCGAGGCCGAGCTGCTGCGGGAGAAGCTGGGCCAGCTGGAGCAGGAGGTGGCGGGGCTGCGGGGGGCGCGGCGCCAGCCCCGCTGCCCGGAGCCGCCCGAGCCCAGCCTGCTGTGGGCCAGCGACGAGGCCAAGGCCCAGCGGCAGGCGGCCGAGACGCTGCAGGGCCTGCGGGCCGAGCTGCTGCAGGAGCGCCGGCGCGGCCAGGAGCAGCGGGCCGCCTTCGAGGCCGAGCGGCTCACCTGGCAGGGCGAGAAGGACCAGGTGATTGGTTACCAGAAGCAGCTGCAGCACAACTACATCCAGATGTACCGGCGCAGCCGGGAGTTGGAGCACCACCTGCACCGGCTCAGCCTGGAGCTGCAGGCCCACCAGCTGGACGAGTGCGGCCTGCACGGGGCCGAGATCTGCTTCGAAGAGATCACCGCCACTGAGATCTGAGCGGGGGGAGTGCCGGCTGCCCCCCAAGCTAGATGGGGGCTAGCTGGCTGCTTGGGGGGCAGCTGGCAGCGGGGCCCATGGCTGGTTCATGGGGGAATGGAGCTGGGCCTCTGGCTGCTGTAGCCTGAGCGCGGAAAGAGCCAATTAACAGCTGATCCCTTTAGCGCTCGGGAGGGGATTAGCGGCACCTGCTTGTAGCCGGCTGGGGGGTGCCAGGATCAAGCCCTCTGCCGTATGGGTCCTGTCACCCTGCCTGCTGCGCCCCAGAGCCTCCATTGAGCTGCGCTGGGGGAGGAAGGCCCCCCTGTGCTTGGGAGAGTGGGTCCCTCCGTGGCTGCCAGGCTCGCTGGCTGAGCCGGCTGGCATGAGCTCGGTGGCACAGCCCCACAGCATGTCGCCTGCCAGCCTGCTGTCGGGGGGGCTCCCCCGGGGTGGTCTGCGGTGCCAGCTGTGAGAGCAGCGCCCTGGCCCGGCCATGCTCATGGGCTGCCCCCCTGGGGGGCCTGCATGCTGGCAATTTGCCCCGTCAGTGCAGGGTGCAGCCCAGGGCTTGGGATCTCCACGTTTCCTCCTTTTGTGGGCCTGCTCCCTGCAGAGCCTGTGTCAGCGGGCAGGGCACAGGGCAGAAGCCGAGTGGGGGATGCGCCTTGCGCCTGGACTTACCCGGCAGGGGCTGCCCAGCGAGGAGCGAGCGGGCTACAAGCAGGGCTGTTCTGCTCTGTGTGTGCAGTCCCCGTGCCCGGCATCCCCTGCCCACGGCCCATCGGGCTCAGAGTTCCCTGCGCCCAGCCCTCTGCTCTGGGGCATCCCGCCCAGGCAGGCTGCCCCTCTGCGAGCCAAACGCCCGGCTTTGCAGGGTTTCCTTTCTGTGCCATGCAAATGGACTCCATTTGTGTAGGCCCTACAGAAAGGGGTCTGGGCTCCCCGGGTGCAGGAGCAGTTCATTAGTCGGTGTGATTCCGCTCCCCATCCCTCAGCTGGGAGGTCGGTGCACCCCCCCCCCCCCCGCCCTGTGCCTCCTGTTCTGGTGTGCTAAGCTCTGCACCCCCAGTGCCAGGGGCCTGCTGAACTGTTCTGCTAGCCAGCCCCAGCCTGGCTTTGCCATTTGCTTCCTCTGCCTGGCACATGCCCCCCCACAACCCTGCTGGGAGCACCTCTGCATGGGGTGCTGCTCACTGCCCCACCCAGCCCCCACCCCCTGTGGCGAGGCAGGGGCAATCGTGCTGGGGGCGGGGGCAGGGCTGCATGATGCCCGGCGGGCAGAGGGCTGGGATCAGCTGCCCCTTCCCCCTGGCATGTCCCAGGCTGCTCAGGGAATGGCCCCATGGGTGCAATGGGGCCAGGCCCTGGACACCAGCTCCCTCTGGGAGGGGATGCCCCAGCCCGTCCTGCAGGAGTTTCACGTGGAGGGGGCCATGCAGCAGTGGGAGGCCCCCCTTCCCCACTCGTGTGTGTGTGTGTGGGGTCCCTGTGCTGGGAGAGGTGGGGTGGGGGTGGGATGGTGAGTGGGGCAGTGCTTGGCCAGACACCTGCCAGCCCTTGTCTGAGTCACGTTGCCCATGGGTGCCAGCCCTCGAGGTCGGGCTCCTCCTGGGACCTGCTCATACCATGGTGATACCAAGGTGGGGGCGCAGAAACATGGGGGAAGCTGGGAGGCACCAGCCTGCCTTGCTAGAGTGTAGCCGAGGGGCTGGGGCAGCTGCTGTGCCCAGCCTGTGCCCCCTTTGGGATCTGCTGTGCCCGGTCTGGCAGCTGCCATCCCACTGGCAGGGTCCCCAGCCTGACCCGCCCATCTCCAGCTGCAGCCCGAGGGGGTGCATGTACCTGGGGGAGGAGGGAGCCATAAAATACAGGATTAGATCAAATGATTTAAAAACAGCCCCCCCCCCCGTGGGTCCTGGCTGCCTTGGCACAAAGGGCAGGGTTGGCACTAGACCAAAGGAACATCTGGGCTGTGTCCATCCCATTGTTACCGATCCCCCCCACCCCAGGCAGCGCCAGCCGGCGTGGGGTCGGGGGGTTTTACTTTATTTCTGACCTTGTCTGGTTCTCAGGCTGTGTAAATTTCTTGTACAAACCAAGAGGAAAGTGCTAATAAAACCCATCCCTCTGTTTTTAAGAGACGTGTGTATGTGTGTGGCGGGGGGGAGGGGGGGAGAATGGGTGGATGAGGGAGCAGTGAGATGCCAGGAGCTGGCTGAGCCTGGGTACCTGTAAAGTGCATGGGGTACCCCACACAGGTTAACAACCTACAGTGGGAGCTGGCTAGTGGAGCGCTCCCCGGGGAGCAGGGGCATGGGGGGGGTCATTGCACAAGCAGCCTGCTAGAAGCAATGCTCCCCCCAAGCCAGGCTGTGCAGGGGGAGCGGAACGGTCCCCCAGCAGCTTCTGGCAGCAGTAGTAGGGCCTTCAGCCTCTCCTGGGCCCCCCAGCTCAGAGAGGGATTGTGGGGCTGTGGCTGGGAGCTGCCCTGACCTGCGGGCTGCGAGGTGCCAGCTGGACTGTGGCACATGGGAGGCCTCAGGCGCTGCCCTCCCAGCCTCCCCTGCCAGGGCTGCTGGAGCAAGGCCAGTCCCAACCCCAGGACCCCTCCTGCGGGAGCTGAGCAGCCACCCTGCACCCTCGCTGGTGCCACGTGGTCCCCTCACTAGCCCAGCAGGGGCAGGCAGAGAGGGCCAGGAAAACACGGTGACCCGTCACCTGCGGGAGGCGACACATGGGGGCAGCCTAGCTCAGCTGGGGAAGGTGCGGGGCAGGCCGGGGTTGCAGCCCCATGGCATGGCAGCCCCCTGCTGCTCCCCCCTGCCCCGGGACTGAGTCTCGCCCATGCACCCAAGACCAGCATGTGCCAGGGCCTGGGCCCAGGCCTGGCTGAGGCCACCTGGTGCTCTCGGGCAGCGCACTGAGCCGGGGGGCTTGTCCCCCACTCCTGCCAGGCTGCAGTCGGGCTTGTGGGGCTGGATGCCCGTCGCCCTTGAGGCTCTGCTTGTCCTGCCGTGAGCCTGGAAGACGTCTGTTCACTCAGCCCGTCGCTGCCGGCCTGGTGTCGTCCCTGGCTGGGCTGCGTCCCGCCTTGGGCACCTTCACCACCAGCTCCATGGGCGCCTGCCGGTTGGTCCTGTAGGCCTGGCGGATGAGGTCCACCGCCCGCTGGTGGGTGACGTTCTGCAGGCTCGCCCCGTCCACTGACACCAGCTCGGCCCCAGCCTGGCAATGCCAAAGAGACAGGGTTGGGAGCCTACAGGGATCGGTCGCCAGCCACTGGCATGCAGCCTCCTCTGGGGTGGGACACGGCAGCTGTGGCAACAGCCGTTGCAACCCTACACGTTGATGGGGGGCCGCTAGCGGGGGGCCAGTGACCCTGGGCAGCAGGGAGAATGGCTCTTACTGCTTTAAAATCCGGGACTGCAGGGGCCAAGCTTGCCAGCTGCTTCCATGGGTCTGGAAGCCATCAAGCTCCCGGCTGCAGCCTTGTGCTTACAAAGAACCCTTCCAAATGTGACCCAAAGGGTACCTGACACCGGGGGCGCCTACCTGTGGCTGTAGCCAGCCTGGACCAATGGCTCTGAGTGGCCTGAACTGCCCCTTCTCATTCCAACTGACTGTTAGCTCTGAACCCTACTGATGGCAAAAGGCAGCCATTTTGCCTCTCTTGCCCCTGAGCAAAGCACGCAAGGGAGTGCGATGCTCCTGCTATGCAGAGCTGTGCCACCCGCCATGCGCTTTGCCATCTCATGAGAAGGGGTTTGGGGGGGCACAGGCAGAGAGGTCCGTGCTGGTGGCGGAGTCTAGCGCAGGAGAGCAGCTGGGAGTCTGTCCTTCCCCTTGCATGTCTGACTCAGCCCTGGCCAGCACCGTGGTTGTGCGTCCCTCGCCGGGCACCCCCAGGACTCTGTCTCTGTCCAGTGTCTGATCACATACCTGGTCCGTCCCGCAGAGAGCCCAGTTAACCGCCCCGGGAGGTAGCCCCAGCCGCAGCAGGGCGCTCCCGCTCCCCCACCCCCGTACCTTCAGGCTCCCGCTCAGGAACGCTGCCCCTCCGGGAAAGATCTTCTCGATCCTCACCATCGGCTGCACCTTGGACTCGATCCCGCCCGAGATGCTGAGCCCTGGAAGGCAACGAGGAAGCAGTGGACCAGCCTCAGCCTGCCCAGTCCGCCCGGGCCCTGGCACCTCTGCACAGCACCCCCAACGCCTGACCCGCTTCAGGCACCCCCGGCCCTATAGCTGGGATGTGTGGGGTGGGGGGGGCAGAGGGCTAGCGACCCCAGCCGGACACTGTGGCAGGCTTTGGTATTCACACGCGCTTCTAGCACCGTCCCAGCCCGCGTCCCACTGCGCCCACCCAGGCCTGTCTGCGCTAGCAAACAGTGCTGGGTCCCCCTCTGTCCCCCTGGACAGAGACTCATGGGAGTTGGGGGGGCTGGTATCTGTATTTAAGGGAGCCCCCCCCAGCAGATCAGGTTCCCCAGTGACCCCTCCCGGGCTTGGGCCAGGCTGGTTTTCCAACTCCCACGTAACGGGCTCCCGTGTCCCTGAGATTCAACTCCATGGCCGGCCCCGGCGCTGGGGTCTGTGAGCCCAGCCCTGGGGGGACTCGGCCGCCCCGTGACAGCGCCTGTCTCCAGCCCCTGCACGGTGCCCACCCTGCCCCAGCCCACCTGGAGCCTCCCTGCCACAGCCCGGATTTCAGCTGCCACCTGGGAAAAGCCTGGCCTGGGAGCAGGAGCAGCGGGACGGCCTGGGATGATGGGTGCAGGCTGCAGGGTGCCCAGAGCGGGGGGGGGGGCTCCGGGGGTGCACAGGGGGCAGGGAGGGGCTCTAGGGAGCCCAGAGGTGGGGGACTCGGGGGGACAGGGAGGGGGCAGGAGCGAGCCCAGTGGTGGGAGGCACAGGGAGTGCACGGAGGGGCAGGAGCAAGCCCAGCAGTGGACGGGGGGTTCTAGGGGTACACAGGGGGCAGGGAGGGGCAGGAGCGAGCCCAGAAGTGGGGGGGTTCAGGGGTACACAGGGGGCAGGGAGGGGCAGGAGCAAGTCCAGAGGTAGGGGGCTCAGGGGTGCACAGGGGGCAGGGAGGGGCTCTAGGGAGCCCAGAGGTGGGGGAATCGGGGGGACAGGGAGGGGCAGGAGCAAGCCCAGAAGTGGGGGGGTTCAGTGGTACACAGGGGGCAGGGAGGGGCAGGAGCAAGTTCAGAGGTAGGGGGCTCAGGGGTGCACAGGGGGCAGGGAGGGGCAGGAGCGAGCCCAGGGGTGGTGGAGGGCTCTGCAGGTTGCATGAGGGGAAGGGAGGGGCAGGAGCGAGCCCAGCGTCGGGGGACTGGGGGCAGGGAGGGGCAGGAGTGAGCCCAGCCATGGGAGGCACAGGGGGCAGAGGGGGCAGCAGTGAGCCAAGCGGCGGGGGGCTCCAGGGGTGCATGGGGGGGCAGGAGCAAGCTCAGGGGTGGAGAGCTCAGCGGGGTGCACAGGGGGCAGGAGCGAGCCCAGAGGCGGGGTGCTCGGGTGCACGGGGGGCAGGGAGGTGCTGCAGAGAGCCCAGAGGCAGGGGGCAAAGGGGGTGCATGGGGGGTAGGGAAGGGCAGGAGTGTGCCCAGCAGCGGGGGGCTCAGCAGGGTGCACAGAGGGCAGGGAGGGGCAGGAGCGAGCCCAGCGGTGGGGGGCACAGAGGGTGCACGGGGGCAGGGTGGGGCTGCAGGGAGCCCAGCAGTGGGGGGCACAGAGGGTGCACAGGGACAGGGAGGGGCAGGAGCGAGCCCAGCAGCGGGAGGCTCAGCAGAGTGCACAGGGGGCAGGGAGGGGCAGGAGCGAGCCCAGCGGTGGGGGGCACAGAGGGTGCACAGGGGCAGGGAGGGGCTGCAGGGAGCCCAGCGGTGGGGGGGCATAGAGGGTGCACAGGGGGCAGGGAGGGGCTGCCGGGAGCCCAGCAGAGGGCAGGCTCCGGGGTTGCATGGGGGGCAGGAGTGAGCCCAGCGGTGGGGCGCACAGAGGGTGCACAGGGGGCAGGGAGGGCCTGCCGGGAGCCCAGGGGTGGGGGGGCACAGGGGGTGCACAGGGGGCAGGGTGGGGCCGCCGGGAGCCCAGCGGTGGGGGGGCACAGGGGGTGCACAGGGGGCAGGGAGGGGCTGCCGGGAGCCCAGCGGTGGGGGGCACAGGGGGTGCACGGGGTCAGGGAGGGGCTGCCGGGAGCCCAGCGGTGGGGGGCACAGGGGGTGCACGGGGGCAGGGAGGGGCTGCCGGGAGCCCAGCGGTGGGGGGCACAGGGGGTGCACGGGGGCAGGGAGGGGCTGCCGGGAGCCCAGCGGTGGGGGGCACAGGGGGTGCACGGGGACAGGGAGGGGCTGCCGGGAGCCCAGGTGTGGGGGGCACAGGGGGTGCACGGGGACAGGGAGGGGCTGCCGGGAGCCCAGCGGTAGGGGGCACAGGGGGTGCACGGGGACAGGGAGGGGCTGCAAGGAGCGCAGCGGTGGGGGGCACAGGGGGTGCACGGGGACAGGGAGGGGCTGCCGGGAGCCCAGCGGTGGGGGGCACAGGGGGTGCACGGGGACAGGGAGGGGCTGGCGGGAGCCCAGCGGTGGGGGGGCACAGGGGGTGCACAGGGAGGGGCTGCCGGGAGCCCAGCGGTGGGGGGGCACAGGGGGTGCACGGGGACAGGGAGGGGCTGCCGGGAGCCCAGCGGTGGGGGGCACAGGGGGTGCACGGGGACAGGGAGGGGCTGCCGGGAGCCCAGCGGTGGGGGGCACAGGGGGTGCACGGGGACAGGGAGGGGCTGCCGGGAGCCCAGCGGTGGGGGGCACAGGGGGTGCACGGGGACAGGGAGGGGCTGCCGGGAGCGCAGCGGTGGGGGGCACAGGGGGTGCACGGGGACAGGGAGGGGCTGCCCGCAGCCCAGCGGTGGGGGGCACAGGGGGTGCACAGGGACAGGGAGGGGCTGCCGGGAGCCCAGCGGTGGGGAGCACAGGGGGTGCACGGGGACAGGGAGGGGCTGCCGGGAGCCCAGCGGTGGGGGGCACAGGGGGTGCACGGGGACAGGGAGGGGCTGCCGGGAGCCCAGCGGTGGGGGGCACAGGGGGTGCACAGGGAGGGGCTGCCGGGAGCCCAGCGGTGGGCCACTCACCCAAGGACTGCCTGAGCTTGGAGAGGCGGACGCTCATCAGCTCGTACTCCTCGGCTGGGCCCTGGTGGGCCAGCCCCTCAGCCCCCTGGGCCCCTTGGCTGGGCGCCGAGATGCCCGCGGAGAGCTGGCAGATCCGTGGCCGAGCCCGTCGGGGCTTGCTGAGCCCCACGCAGAGCCAGTCCTCCCCCGGCTCGGCCTCCCCCTGCCCATCGGGGGAGCTGGGGGCACGCGGCTGCTCAGCGCCCTGCCCTGCCAGCTGTGCCAACGCCTCTGTGGAGGGTTCGGGACATGGCACGAGTCCCGGGCTCCGGGCAGGCTCCGCCAGCAGCCAGCTGGGCCCACTGGCAGCTGGAGCTTCAGGGGCGTTGTGGGGGGCAGCGCAGGCGTCCATGGGCACGTCGGGCAGGGGCGTGTAGCCGCACAGGTGAGTCCGTCTGGGGGAGCCCTTCAGCCGCTCCGGCTCTGCCCTCGGTGCCAGCCCCCCCTCCTCCTCGGCGCCCCCCGGCTCCGGGGCCTGGAGCGGCCGCAGCAGGAACCCTCCCCGGCGGTCTGCAGGGGAGAGACAGGCTGTTAGCAACACGCCGGGGAACCCCCAGCCCTATCGCCCACCTGGCCTCTGACACCCCCCAAATCCCAGCCTCTGAGTCCTTGTCCTCCGAGACCCCCCCAATCCCAGCCCGAGACCCCCTCCTCTTAGCCCTGCCCTGTCCTCGTCCTCCGAGACCCTCCCAATCCCAGCCCGAGACCCCCTCCTCCTAGCCCTGCCCTGTCCTTGTCCTCCGAGACCCCCCCAATCCCAGCCCCCGAGACCCCTCCTCCTAGCCCTGCCCTGTCCTTGTCCTCCGAGACCCCCCCAATCCCAGCCTGAGACCCCCTCCTCCTAGCCCTGCCCTGTCCTCATCCTCCAAGACCCCCCCAATCCCAGCCCCCGAGACCCCTCCTCCTAGCCCTGCCCTGTCCTCGTTCTCCGAGACCCCCCCAATCCCAGCCCGAGACCCCCTCCTCCTAGCCCTGCCCTGTCTTCGTCCTCCGAGACCCTCCCAATCCCAGCCCCCGAGACCCCTCCTCCTAGCCCTGCCCTGTCCTCGTTCTCCGAGACCCCCCCAATCCCAGCCCCCGAGACCCCTCCTCCTAGCCCTGCCCTGTCCTTGTCCTCCGAGACCCTCCCAATCCCAGCCTGAGACACCCTCCTCCTAGCCCTGCCCTGTCCTCGTTCTCCGAGACCCTCCCAATCCCAGCCCGAGACCCCCTCCTCCTAGCCCTGCCCTGTCCTCGTTCTCCGAGACCCTCCCAATCCCAGCCCCCGAGACGCCTCCTCCTAGCCCTGCCCTGTCCTCGTGCTCCGAGACACCCCCCCAATCCCACCCTCCGAGACCCCCTCCTCTTAGCCCTGTCCCCGGTCTCAGAGACCAATGGCCTCCGAGAACCCTCGGCCCCAGCCCGGCCCTGTCCCCGAGAGGCCCCAGCCCTTTCCTGCCCCATGGCCTCCGAGTCCCCCCCGCCGCCCCCAATGCTCCGAGCCCCCCTTTGGCAGAGAATCAGACATGCAGCGACTGCCTTTCAGATCCCGGCCCCAGGGCTCCAGCCACCCTTCCTGCCAGCCCAGAGCCCTGCCCTGACGGGACCCACAATCCCGTGGGCACTTGGGGCCGGCTGGGACGTGCGGGAACCACCCGAATCAGCCGGTGGCCAGTGACTGTGTTGCCCTCTAGTGACAGAGCCACAGTGCAGCGGTGCCAGCCCAACACGTGCAGCCAAGGGGTTGGGGGGGCTGGGCAGGGGGCAGTGGGGGGCTCTGGCGCAGGGAGGGGGCCAGTACTGACCAGGCACGGGTGTGATGAGGTGTCTCCGGGGAGGCAGTTTCTGCTGCGCCGGACGGAGCGCGGGTGATTTCCCTGCTGGCGGGCGGAGAAGCGCATCAGAGACAGGCCGGATCCTTTGCTGCAGTTCCTGGTACCCGAGGCTCTGGCTGCTGGCACAGTGCCTCCCCCAGCCAGCCCGGCTACCCACGCGGCACCAGGCCGCCACCTCCTTCCAGGCCAAGCCTTGCTGGAAAGTCTGGGGCTTCTGCCACCAGCCCAGTGCTGACTGCAGCTGTGCCCCCCCCAGCTCTCCCAGCAGTGCCCTGCCCACCTGGCACCCGCTGGAAGGGCACTGACCCCCTTCCCCTGCTAGGCTGGGGCCTGGCCCGTGGAGCGCATGTGCTGAGCGTCCAGCCCTGTGCCCGGCTTCAGTGGGGGCTGCTCCGAGCCGATCGCAGGCCTGCTGCCGGGGTGATGGGCTGAGCTCACCCCATAGGACACAGCAATAGGGGCGAGTTTGCAAGATTCCCACCCAGCCTTGGGGAGGCCGGCGGGTTTGGGTCCTCACCTGCTGGGCCCAGAGTTTCATGGTACTCAGGATAAAGGGGGTTTGTGCCAGGACCTAGGGGCTCGAGGAAGGGGCAGGGCCTCGTTCATCACCAGGGGAAAGGCAAGACTGGCAGCCCAGGATCCCCGAAGCCGGCCCCCAAGAGGAGAGGAGAGGAGTTGGGAGCCAGTTGGGCCTGGCCCTCGTGGGGGGCTTCCCCTACCTGCTCTGCTCTTCAACATGTCGTACGCTTCCAGCTCCAGCGGCACGACCATGCTGTCGAAGCGGCCCAGGTCGGTGGAGCTGACCAGGCTCCTGCAAGGGGCAAGCTGTTAGTGCAGCCAAGTGATCACCACTGAAATGCAGCCACCTCTGGGGCGGAATGCGGCAGCTGCCTATCAGCGCACAGCAACATGAGATGACAGCTGAGGGCAGAAGCATCCCACATTCAATTGCAACAGTGGGGGTGATTCTAGGGAGCCCAATGTACTTACCTGGCCAGGATCTGCCCCGGGCGCCACCTCTACACAAGGAGGGGCACGAAGGGTCAGGGGCTTGGACCCAGCCCAGAGCAGCACAGCGCCCCCTAGCACCTTGTGCGGGCAATGCCTCAGTACCTCTTCAGAGGCAAGTGCACCCCCTCGGGACCTGCCCGCATCATGCCCTCGAGCCCCCTGGAAACGCATGGACCTCGAGCTGGGGCAATGGGGCCACGGGGCTCAGGGCTGAGTGGGGGTAAATCCAGCGCTGGTGAAACCAGCAGCCCTGGCAGTGCAGGACAGACTGGGGAGGCAGGGCAGTGTGAAGTCCGAGTGAGGAGACAGTCCGAGCTGGATCGCAGAGCCTAGGGAGGCCGGGAGCGCAGAGCAAGTGTTGGAGGCGGTTCACCGTCGCGGGGCACAGAGGGAAGAGGAGCCAAGGGCTGGGATCATGAGCCAAATCCTGCTCCCGAGGCTGGGGGAGCCTCCCGAGGAGTTAAAGGAGCTGCCGGCTGTTCAGGGCCAAGTTCAGATGAGGGGGATGGAACGGCTGCCGTATGAGGAGAGATTAGTAAGACTGGGACTTTTCAGTTTGGAAAAGAGACGACTAAGGGGGGATCTGACAGAGCAGGGATCGGCAACCTCTGGCCTGCAGCCCACCAGGGTAAGCAACCTCGTGGGACGGGCCAGTTTGTTTACCTGCCGCGTCCACAGGTTCGGCCAATCGCGACTCCCACTGGCCGCGGTTCGCTGCTCCTGGGATTTGCTGGCTGCCACTTCCTGCTGCCCTCATTGGCCTGGGATGGTGAATCGCGGCCAGTGGGAGCCGTGATTGGCAGAACCTGTGGACGCGGCAGGTAAACAAACCGGCCTGGCCCACCAGAGAGCTTACCCCAGCAAGCCGCGTGCCAGAGGTTGCCGATCCCTGGGATAGAGGTCTATAAAATCATGACTGGTGTGGAGGAAGTAAATCAGGAAGTGTTATTTACCCCTTCCCATAACACAAGAACCAGGGGTCACAAAATTAAATTACTAGGCAACAGGTTAAAAACAAACACAAGGCAGTATTTCTTCACACAACACACAGTCAACCTGTGGAACTCTTTGCCAGAGGATGCTGTGAAGGCCAAGACTGTAACAGGGTTCAAAAAAGAACTACATCAGTTCATGGAGGACAGGTCCCTCAATGGCTATTAGCCAAGCTGGGTAGGGATGGTGTCCCTAGCCTCTGTTTGCCAGAAGCTGGGAAGGGGCGACAGGGGATGGATCACTTGAAATTGCCTTGTTCTGTTCACTCCCTCTGGGGCACTTGGCATTGGCCACTGTCAGAAGACAGGACACTGGGCTGGATGGACCTTTGGTCTGACCCAGTCTGGCTGTTCTTATGTTCTTATACCCCCAGGCACAGGAGCCTGTTTCTCTGTCCCCTGGGACATGCCCCATGGAAAGCAGCACAGAGGGAACCCTCCATCCCAACATCGTTCACCCACCTGACATCCCTCAGAAGCAGGAGTTTCTCAGGCCGGTCCAGGATGGCCAGGAGCGGCCTCACCAAGTCCTCCACCCCACCTTCATGGACATACTGCAGGCAAAGGACAGGCAGTGTCAGACAGGCCCCTTTGCTGGCCAGAGCCCAGAGCACCAGGCAGCACTTAGCCAGCGCCAAAATGCAGCCACCTCTGGGGTGGGACACAGGCAGGGTTTCACAGCACCCAGCAACAAGCCAGAACAGCTCTGAAGAGGGAATCATGTTTTCTCCTGGCGATGGGAGGGAGGCAGAACCCGATCACCCCCTACTGGCATTTGGCCAGGACCCTCGGGCTTTCGTGTGGGGCAATGAGTTACTCCTTCCACTTTAAATCCCTTCCCTGTTCTTAATCCAGATTGACACCAGCGTCAGTGAGAACAGGATCCAGCCCCAGGTCGAGCAGTGAGCAAAAGGCTCAGCGACTGCTGGTGCTGCGGTTCGGGACTGACACGGGGGGCCAGCACTGCTGGCTGGGTCACTGGCTTAGCCTGGGAGACCCCAGGGCCGGGGCGTGGGGCAAACTGGGGGCTGGGCAGCGAGGGGCCTGGGGAGGAGACGGCAGCTCCAGTGCAACGGGCCAGTTCTACCCATCACAGCTGGGGAGGCTGCCAGGACTCTTCCCCTCCCCCACATCACCCCATTGCCCAGCGGTCAGGATTAGACCCTCGGGCCAGCGCTCAGACCCAGCCTGAGGCTGGCACCTGAGCTAAGCACTGGAGGGCGACAGCTGGCAGCTGCCCCATGCCAGGAGTGGGAAAGAGGCATGGGTCTGGCTGTGATGCCCCGGCAGGGAGTTGCCATCAGAGACCCAGGGGCTTTGTTACGAGGGGTCCCTGGGAAATGGTTTCCTGGCCAGGAACCTGCTCCAAAGAGGGGCACTGGGGTGACCAGGAGGGGAAGGGGGCCCCAATGGGGCAGGGGGGGAAGTGACGCAGCAGAGCTGGTTTGGCTTATGAGCCAGATTTGAATCAGGACTAAACCCTTGTTACCAATGCGGTGCGGGAGATTGGGGTCTAGGGGCTAGAACTGGGGCCTGGGAGACAGGAACCCAGGGCTCTGCTTGTGACCTGGCACCAGGCCCCCTTGTGCCTCAGTTTCCCCGGCTGTCTGATGGGGCTAATGATGCCTGCTCTCCTCCTCGAGGCACTGGTCTGGCGTGGCTGAGCCGGAGGCTGGCCTCACTTTTACCCTTTTACTCAGTATGCTGGTGGATGACCCTGCGGAAAAAGGGGGTCCCTGCCCATGGCACAAGAGCCCCCCTCCTGGGAGGCCTAGTGGAGATGCCCAGGAGTGGGGGTTGCGAGGGGTTAATCTGGATTCTGTCTGGGTCCAGCCCTTGTCCTGACTGTGGCGGGGGGTGCGGGGTGAGGAAATGGGGTTGGGGTGAGCAATGGGGCTGGGGGAGGCGGGGTGAACGCTCAAGGACACACAAAATCAGCCACAGGAGCGTCCAACGGGCAGGGTCCGAGCGCCATCTAGTGTTCACTAGAGACACCCGCACCTGGCAGGCCCCGGGGTCAGCATGTGCCCAACCTCCCTGGTGACAGGGCTGGGTCTGTGGGGGGCTCCAGGGGGAAGGCTGCCAGGGCACGGAGGGAGAAGGCTGCTCTTCTCTAGCACTTTCGTCCCTGCATGCAGCCATGAGCAAAGCCAGGCACCGTCCCAAGGAGAGATCCAGGTGGGGAAACCGAGGCAAGGGGGGGTGACACATGAACGCAGAGGCAGGGATGGATCTGGGAGAACAACTCAGCTCTCCCGCCACATGGTGGGCCATGGGTGAGTGGGGGGGAGCACAGGATGGTGAGCCAAGGAAACAGGCCCCGGAACAGAGTCCAGAGCCCCTGCCGGGCTGGGAGAAGCACGGGCTGAAGGAACCAGCTGGCTGGGCCAGGGAGCCCTTCCCGAGATCCCATAGGACAGGACAGCCTGGCTCCCCTTTGCCCTGCCCCCTCATCGCTCTCTGCTTTGGGCACTGATCACACCCACCCCGCGTCCCCGCTGGGCTCCTGGCTGTGGTGCAGGACACAGCAGCCTGGGCACGTGCCCGTGCTCCTTACCCGGGTGCAGTGGCGCAGCACGGCCGTCACCTCGTCCTCCGTCAGCAGCTTCCCAGCCATGTCCCGGAGGAGTGGGAGGCAGCTCTCAGCGACTGGGCTGGGCTCGTGGCCGGCGCGCCCCGGGGAGCCCAGGAAGCTGACGGGGCGGCCTTTGTCTGGGGAGCAGAAAAGTGGGGTGAGTGTGGGGCCACTGGTGCAGAGATTGAAGCTCCAGAGAGGTGGCTCTCACCTGAGCCAGGGCTGCAGCCCACTGGCCGTGTCTGTCCCCTCCTCGCCCAGGGGCTCAGAAGCAGGGCTGGGACCAGCCCCTCCCACCGCACAGCTAGGAGAGACTCCACTAGCCGGGAGCAGTAGTAGGCTGTTCTCCCGCAGGGAGGGGGCTGCGGCACGCTCAGCGAGGGGCTTCCCCAGGTAGCTGCGCCCGCGTACAGCTCCCGGGTCGGACCCTGGCCAGCCGCGGGGGCCCCCTTTGCACACACAGTTGTGCACACGCTTTTCAGACCCATGCTCCTGATTCGTCAGCCAGTCCCCCCCGCCCCATTTTCCCCCACCCCGCTCCCCCAGGGACCTGGCCAGGGCAGACTCCAAGCGGGAGCCGAACAGGTGCAGCACTGGGAATGGAGAGACTCTGCAGACCTGGGGGGGCTCCCTCCAAATGCCCAGGGGGCCCCGGGTTGCAGGGGAGCTCGGAACCAGGCCCCCGGAGCCCAGCCCACATGGCGATGGCCCAAGGTGGCTAAAGCCAGAGCCAAAGAGCAGCGGCTTCGCGAAATGTCCGGCGAGGGCCCCACAGGATAATCAGGCACCGCACCCCACGGCCCCAGTGCCGGGGAGGGATCTACAGGGAGCAGCCCAGCGCGGTGTCCCCGGACTGGCCATGGTACAGCTGAGATGCCCCTGCCTTCAAATCAGGGGTGCCTAACGGCCCCTCCCCGAAATCCTCTTGGGGCTCCAATCTCCTCCTGTCACCGGCACCAGGGAAAGAAAGGGAGTCGGATCTCTCCAGGACAGCAAGTGGGGAGGCAAATGGCACACGCACTAGCACATGCATGTACATGCAATGCATGACAGCCCATGTGCACCAGCACATAACAGCACACACCAGCACATGCCTGCACACACGTGCACATGCCTGAAGACACCAGCACACGACTGCAGACACCAGTACACACATGCACACGCCTGCACACACCAGCACACACATGCACATGCACACACCAGCATACATATTGACACGTGCACCATCACACACATGCACATACATGCACACGCCTGCAGACACCAGAACACACATGCACATGCCTGCACACACCAGCACACACATGCTCATGCACACACAGCATACATATGGACACGCACACCATCACACACATGCACACACGTGCACCGCAGTTACCCCGCTTCAGGCTCTGGCTGACAAATTTCTGCAGGGCGCTGGCTGCAGGCGGAAAGCAGAGGGCAAAACCAGCACACCAGGTGATTGCCAGCAGCCCCAGGTAGCCAGGGGTTAATGCCCTGTGGGCGGGGGCTGGACCGTCTCCCCTGGGGCCCAGTGGGTGAGCAGGCACCAGGGGCCTCGAGGCTGCGACTGGCTCCCCCAGCTTGGTGGGCAGGCGGGCAGGTGGCGTGCCAAGCAGGACAGCGCTCTGCGGTTAAGGGGCTGGGAATCAGGAGACCTGGGGTCAACCCCTGACTCTGCCACAGGCCACCGGCGACCCTGGGCAAGTCACTTCACCTTTCTGGGCCTCGACAATCCCAGCTGCAGGGAGGGGAGGGGGCTGCACAGGCTGGCAGCTCTGGGGGCAGGGCCCATCTCCCTGGGTGTGTGGGGGAGCAGGGGCCCTTTCTCTCTAGGTATGGGCGGGGGCAGGGCCATCTCTCCCTGGGCGCCGGGCAGGGCCACCCCAAGCAATCAAAATTCATGTGATTTAAAATAATAAATTCCCTGGGGAATCACCATGGGGCAAGACCCCCCCCTCGAGGAGCAGGGAATCCCCGTGCCCACCCCCACCCCAGGAGTGGAGCTGGGCACGTCCCTCCCACACAGCCCCGGGGGCATTCCAGCCTCCCCTCCCCCTGACACAGCCTTGCCCCCCATGCTTCCCGGCGCCCGTTACCTTTCTCCCGCTCTGGGCTGGCTGGGGACCGGGCCTGTCTCCTGTGCCCAGGCTGCACAGCCCCCTCGCTGCCCGGCGCCCAGCTCTGCTTTGCCCGGCTGCCTCGGAAGAAGAGGTTGACGAGGGTCTTGGAGCGCCGCAGTCCGGCCTTGTCCCCGCTGGGCGCTGGCGGCTCCTGCCTCTTCTCCTCTGGCGCCAGGAAGAGAGCCACCGATTGGACCCGGGGCCAGGTGGCAGCTGCGGCTCAGAGCCAAACACATCTCACCCGGCCCCCTCGGGCACCGCTGGGCATCGGACCCGGGCCCCGATCCCAGCCTGGGTTTGCCAGGCGAGCACCAAAGAGCACAGCCAGCACCACTGTGCTGACCCCCTGCCTCCCCAGCACCCTCCATCCTCATCCTCTCCTGGCCGGGCCCAGCCCCATCTCCCACCCACCTCTAACCATGCTCCCTACCTCCGAGCTTCCTTCTCCCCCCTGCCCTGGGTGGCTGCAGGAGCAGGGCCGCCTGGGGGGGCAAGTGGGGCAATGTGCCCCAGGACCCCTGAATCCTCTGGGCGGCCCTAGGCAGGAGTCAGGGGTCAAACACCCCAATACACATTCTCCTCCGCGCCTGGACATAGGGGACAGTGCCAGGTCAGACCCCCAGACAGCTCGAGGCCCCCCTGGCTGGGGGCAGGGGAAGCGGCAGCTCAGTTCAGACTCCTGGGATGTCACCATCTGAAAGTGGGCAGCCAGGACAAGCTAATGCCCCCCCCGCCCCCCGCCCCGGAGGCATGGCCACTGGAAAGTAGAGGATCCTGCCTGGGACACACGGCAGGGAGGATGCTGCTGTCGCGCCAGGCAGGCAGCGGGCATCCGCTCCCCTGGCTGGGCTGATCCCCTGAGTCTGGTTAAGCCCAAGACGCCCTCTGAGGGGGAGTCGCACCTCCGGACACAGGGTGCTGGCGGCTCCCCTGGCAGAGTCGAGGCTCCAGCACTGGACGAGGAGCTGGGACTGCGGGGGGAGAGCAGGAGAGGAGAGCCCAACGTGGGGGCATTTAAGGTGCATTTAAGGTCGGGCATCAGTAGAGCTCGGGGTGTGGCGGGGAGGCTGGATCACAGGGCTGGGCTAGCAGGGGGCTGCGGGTCAGGAGTGAGGGGCACCAGCAGAGTTCAGGGGGGAGCCCAGGGTGGGGCTAGCAGGGGCTGCAGGACGGGAATGAGGGGCACCAGCAGGGTTTGGGGTAGGGGCAGGGCTGGGCTAGCAGGGGCTGTGGGTCAGGAGTGAGGGGCACCAGCAGATTGGAGCTAGGGGGAAGCTCAGGCCTGGGCGAGCTGGGGGCTGCAGGTCGGGATTCAGGGACACCAGCGGAGCTGGGGGGAAGCCCGGGGCTGCAGGTCGGGACTGAGGGGCACTATAGAGCAGGGGAAAGTGGGGCCAAGGGCTGGGCTGGCAGGGGACTGTGGGTCGGGATTGAGGGGCACCTGCAGGGCTTAGGGGGCAGGCCTGAGCTAGGAGGGGCTGCGAGTCGGGAGTGAGGGCCACTGGCAGACTTGGGGAATGGGGCGCCCAGGGCTGGGCTGGCAGGGGACTGTGGGTCAGGATTGAGGGGCACCAGCAGGGCTTAGGGGGCAGGGCTGAGCTGGGGGGGCTGCAGGTCGGGATTGAGGGGCACTGGCAGAGCTGGGGAATGGGGCGCCCAGGGCTGGCCTGGCAGGGGGCTGCAGGTTGGGAGTGAGGGCCACTGGCAGACCTGGGGAATGGGGGGCCCAGGGCTGGGCTGGCAGGGGGCTGTGGGTTGGGATTGAGGGGCACCAGTATGTGCACACAAGGGGAGCCCATTCAGCTCATGCTCGGCCTGTCCTGGTGTCAGCACCTACCGCCCACGGTGAGGTAGCTCTGGGATCTCTTGAGGGGCTGCCGGGGCCGGCTCAGCGCCAGGAGCAGGGCTGTCCGGGGCAAGCCGGAGAAGGGCCTGTGCTTCTTGCTGGGGAGCGGGTCCCGGAGGCTCTCGGCCCGGATGGCCGTGTCCTGCAGGATCTCCGGTGGGTGCACGGTGCGCCGGGTCTCAGGGGGCAGGTCTGTCTGCATGGCCGTCTCCACTCGCTCCAGGGAGCAGCTGTGCGCCGGAGGGTCCTCTGTGGAGATGGAGACGTCCACCATGTGGGCTGGGGCGGGGCTGGAGAGCAGGGCTGGGGGCCGCCCATCCAGGGAGCTGAGGGGGGTCCCCGAGGAGTAGGAGGAGACGGAGGAGCTGGTCTCCGAGGCCTGCGAGAGCTGCTGCAGTTGGCCATTGCTCACTGGGAAGAGAAGAAGGGGTGAGAATCCGTGGGGAGGGCAGGAGCCACCCCCAGCCTCGGCCCCTGGGATCTCACAGCACCACTGTCTGAGCCCTGTGGAACTTCATGGCCTGGCGGGTGTGGAACCCAGGCCCTGCACTGGGAGCTGCAGGAGAACCGCCAGAGATGCTAGCTGCGTACGCGTCTGTGCGCACCTACTACTCAGCTATGTGTCAGGGGCCCTGTACTGCTGGTAGGTAATGGAGATTCCCCTTGAGCTCTCATGGCCAGGAGCTCATGCTCTTGGGAGCAGCTGGGTCTGGGTGGCCGTGGAGGGCAGCATAGTGACCCCGGGAAGTGACAGCTGGCCAAAGATCATTGGCACCCCTGGCACCAACACTGCGCCTGTGCCCGTGAATCTCAAAGCCCATTCCAGAAGCGACCGCATGGTGCCATCGTCTGAAGGCAGCTGGGTCATGGAGCCCTCAGCAGGCAGTTCCCAAGGCCACGTGGCGAGGCAGGATCAGACACCGGAACAGGAGCCAGGCCTCCTGGCTCCCAGCCCTACGCTCGCTCAGCGAGAGATCACAGCACTGGCGTCTCATTATGATTCCCAGCGGCAGACGGTCCCCCGGGGAACTTGCCCCCAGCCCCCACCCGACCCACTCTAGGCAGGGATGTCCCGGGGGCAGGGGGGTGAGGGGAGCTCTCTTACACCGACTGAGCCAGCAGTACTCGGCCACCATCTCCTTGTAGGCGGGGAAGCGACCCGTCTCCTAGACGCCGAGAGAAGGACGAGGGTTAGCTGCCCCGGGCAGCGTCGTCAACATGAACCCGATCTGAGCGCCGGAGCCTGCCATGAATAATGCAGTCGCCTGCCTGCGCCCAGCTGGACTGAAACTGGATCTGCCCGAGATCGAGGCCCGTGCCACGGCCTGGGCACCAGCCAGGGGCTCCCCAGAGCTGCCTACGTCAGGGGAACGCCGCGGCGGCATTCAGGGCATTTCAGCCACCAGCGCCAGTGCGAGGGAGAGGCAGAGAGTGACTGCTCCGTGCCCTGGGAAGGGCCCTCAGGCTGGGAGTCACTGGAGTCCCTCTCACAGCAACGCGCCAAGTGCCCAGGCCACGATGGGCTTCTCCAGCCTTTCTCAGGATGGCACGGTCCCGCCTCCCCCTCCCCGGGCTGATCCTGGCCTGAGGCATGAGCCCAGCCCAGCCCAGCGTCCCGGGCGGCGGGTCCTACCCGGATGGTCAGCATGATGTGCGTCTGCCCCTTTAGCACTTCCACTGCCTCGCTATGGCTGATGGTGTCGAACTTGACTCCGTTGGCTGCAAGGACTTGATCTCCCACTCTGATCCCGTTCTGCTCTGCCAGCCCGCCGGGGTCGACACTGGAACGACACCCCACGGCAGGCGACCAGTGGCTCTCAGCCCCCGGGACAGGGAGCCCCCCCCGAGCCCAGTTCATCTCCCCAAGGGGCGCACGACCCACCACTGGGGACACTTGAAACTGGACTGGGATGATCAAGTCAAGGGCCTGATCCCAGCCTGGACGGGCTGCCCAGCCTGCTAGATCCAGGGCCAGGAGAAAACCTGCTTCCAGCCAAGCAGTGTCCCCAGACAAGGCCACGTGACACCCCCAATCCCCACACCTGAACCTTCTCAGCCGGGTGCGGGTCCAGCTGTTTCTTGCCAGCAGCTGGGGGATGCTCTGGCTGAGCTGCTGGGCACTAGCTGGGTGCCTGGCTCCGGCTGCTCCTTGCCCCATGCTCCCTGGCTCGGAAGGGGCTGTGTCTGCCCTTGAATGGAGGAGGGGAGTGGTCCCTGGAACTGGAGGGGGTCTCTGGCACAGCAGGAACAAACCTCCACAGGGGTCTCCATTCACCCCCTAAAGCTTTGCCCACCATCTTTCGGACACAGGCAATTTTTGCTAAGCTTAGAGAGAAGCCGGTGTGCACCCCCCCGGCATGGGAACTGTCGCTTGGCATTTCAGAGGATGCTGCTGGGAATCTGGCTCTGGGCGGCGCTTTGCCGGGGAAGGGATGGAGAGACTGTAAACATTTAACATATCGCCTGGACGGAAGGAGCCCTGGAGATCCCACGTGTCCCTTCGATCTTTGCTTTGGAAAGGTGGAGACGTTTGAGCGAGGAACCTGCTGAATTATTCTTAGGGACGGGGCAGGGTAAACCCGCCTGAGAACTGCAGGTGAAAACGAATCCCCAGGGGGATCCACGCTAGGGATGGTAGCAGGACCCAGAAAATCCTGCAGGCTCCTACATAAGAGCTTGCTCCCCCAAACACATGAGATGGGGCTCCTCACAGGCTGTGCAGAGCCGCCCTGGGACAGCAAAGTAATAGATCCACCCCAGCCTTAACTCCACCCCCTTCATAGGGATATGCACCATCCAGGGATCTGATTGGTGGAGCATTCTTAGGCCTGGATCCAGCAGTCCCAGTGGTCAGCTGGCTCCTTGCTATCACGTAGATGGAGACTACAATTCCCAGCAAACCTTGGTCTTAAAGGGCCACCCACCCCACAAACGCACTGGCTGTACCTGGCCTAAGCTGCTTTGTAATGGAGTGAATTAGATTTCCAGCTGCCACCCACTCCCAGGGCTCTGTAAGCAGTATGTGGTTTCTCTCTCAGACATGGAAGCCTGGAAGGCCCCAGAGGACGCTCCGCTGGGTGCCCAGGACACGGTGTGGCTAGCGGGTGCCGAGTGAACGTACCTGGAGACGTAGATGCCGAGGCCGAACTCCTTGCCCCCGCGGATGTTGAAGCCCAGGCAGTCGTCGTCGGAGGTGGTGTAGAGGTGGACCATGCGTCTCACGCCGCCCTCGGAGCTGCTGTCCGATGGGGTCGACCCGCTCTTCTCCACGATCAGGCGCCTGTTCACGACATCCACCCTGCGACCGCGGCAGGATTCAAACGGGGGCCGAAATCCTGGACCTGGCTCTGGCACGACTCGGGTCCCAGGCTGCGTCTACACGGAGAACCCTACGGCAGCCCAGCTGCAGCAGACGCTACATGCGGGACGGGTTCTCCGCTCACCAGAGCGAATCCTCCTGCCCGAGTTGCTGGGTTGACAGAAGAATTCTTCCCTTTACCTAGCGCTGTCTACACAGGGACGTATGTTGGCTTAACTCCATCTCTCAGGGGGTGGATTTTCCACACGTGGCTGGGTTTATCTCAATGTCCTGTGCAGCCCAGCCCAAGCCCCCAGTCTCACGGAGCTTCTCCCCCAATGCGGCAATCTCATGCCATCAGACAACCTGCTGGAAATTCCACCGTGGGAACGGCAGAAATCTCATGAGATTGGCTCTTTCTCCAGCCACTTTTGGGCCCCTGCTAAGGTTCTGGCTGCATCCAAACTGGAAAACGGTTGTTTGGAGACAGACCAAAGCTGGGATGGTCAAAAGTGCCCAACTCCAAATGAACGCCTGTGAGGACTGGCTGTCAGCTTTGAAAATCTCCCCCCAGAGGCAGGCTGGGAGCTGGTGGTTCAAATCAGACTCCTCCTGGGCTTTGCAGGGGGCATGGATCTGTGGGTCCAGTTTTGACCTCTCTCTAGCTTTGATGCTACGTATAGAGGGAAATCTCACCTGCCCGGAGCCTGAACTGCAAACATTGGGAGGTTTGGAAAAGGTGGAGGAACTTTTCATTCCCACGGTGGGACCCCCTCCCCCTTCTGGCCAGTAGACGGGACACCATGAAAGAGGCTGTCCTGGAGGTTTGACCAGAGGGCTCTCCCGGGGGAGCTTGACCATGAGTTTCCAGGCCAGGGGACTCTGCTAGATCAGGGAAGTTTAGGATCAGAATCCAAACTTCCAGGAGCAAATCCCCCCACAGTCTCCAAACCCCCTAAGGTTCTGCCCTAGCACAGCTCCTGAAGCCTGCCCTGCTTCCCAACAGACAGCTGGGGCAGAGTCACCCGCAGCTCCTGAGACGGGTACAGCAGAGGAATCTGGCAGGAATCCAGCGTTCCTCTGCTCACATTGAGCCTGCAGGGATCAAACCCACGACCTCTAGATCAAGAAACAGGCACCTTTACAGCATGAGCTGAGGCAGCCAGGCTCTGCAGGCTGATTCTGCCCTAGAACTGGGAGTTCATTGGGGGTGAACTCTGGAAAAACCCCAATAATGGACAAACCAACCTCTCAACCCTTTAGCCCACATGTCTCGCTGGCCCTGAACGCCAGCCTAGGGCTCTTACACCAAGTCGTACTGAAGCCCACCTCAGGCCCAGCCTGCCACGAAGCTCTGCTAACCCAGACCTGCATGTCTCTGCTAGCGCCCCTCAATCCTGGCTCACAGCCTCCTGCTATCTCCCCCAGCCCCCTGCCAGCGTTCCTCAACCTTTCCCCCGCCGACAGATCTGTGTGATGCGGACAAACCCCAGTGCAACCAACCCAACACGTGTTCAAGGCCAGAGGGGTCCGTGAGATCTAGCACGTGACCCTGGGACGTCCAGTTCCCTGATGGCCCAATGCAGGATTCGAAGCCGACCTCCGGAGGGGACCGCTCAGCGCACTAACCCCATGGGGCACCGAGTCCCGGGTTCATTCCAATGCGCTCGCCTGGCTCCTCGGGAACCCGAGAGCTCCCTCTCTGCTCAGGAGTCTGGCTTTAGCCCACCCGCATCAGACACCTGGGCTGGGCCGAGGTTAGCGGCAAGGTGGAGGTAGCGAGCGCGCCACTGCTTACCACGTGGTCTTTTCTCGGGAGAATTTAATCCCTGGCACCTTTCCCATGCGCCTCAGCATCATCCGCAGCCGGTTGTTCCCAGTCAGGACCTTGACGGCACTCCCCATGGTGATGCTCTCCAAGCTCACGCCGTTCACCTCCGTGATTTTGTCCCCGATGCACAGGCCAGCCAGGTCTGCAACGTTAAACGGAGACCCCTGAGATCAGGCTGGGCTGCGTGGGACGAGGGAGCTAAAAGCTGGAGGACGGCTGCCTGGTCCAGCCAGATGTTCCCCGAGACGGGAAGTTCTCAGCTCAGCAGCAGCTGGATCTCGCCTGGTGTGTTGTAGCAAACACCTCAACCTGGAACGATCGGGTGGGAACTCGCCCTCCAATCCTGGGAGTGGATGGTCATGGCCATGCGGCTTGGGGGAGAGCAGTTTCCTTGATGTCACGCTCCCTGCTTCCCTCATGTGAAGCTGCGCACCGAATTTCCACCAGTAATGACCATGGCCACGGGTCTCAGGTACTTACCTGCAGTATCACAACCTCTAATGCGTTTAGCCTCCCTACAGGCCTGCGAGGTAGAAAGTACCTCCGTGGTCAGACAGAGGAAAAGTGACTTGGCCAAGGTCATGCAGCAAGCCTGTGGCAGACACCAGGAAACTGACCCCACAGCGTCTATCTCCCAGGCTGGTGCTGTGACCATTGGGCCAGGCTTCCCCCAGGGTCCCAGGAAAAGGCTCTGGCCATAAGGAGCTGGCCTGGCCCTGGCCCATTGCTGAGACCGGACACACAAGCTCCTCCAGGCTATTTGGACATCACGTTTTGACCCTGCCCAAAGAGGCAGCTAAGATTTTCATCACCTTTCCTCAAGCTAATTCCCACTACGAGCTAATTCCCATTAATGAGCACTGAACCCGAACCCGCCAGGAACTGGAACAGAGCCCGCCCGGGTGTTGTTATTTCTGATGACAGCGTGTTATTTGGACAGCCTCTGCCCACGCTGAATTGCTCCAGTGCTTGCAGAATTGCAGGGGATGGCCAAATAAATCCTGCCCGTCCCGTAAGGGGTTAACAGAGGAGGCTCCCCATGCCCCACAGAGATACCTAGACCCCCTCACTTCCCACCCCAGTGCAACCAACCCGACACGCCTTCAAGGCCAGAGGGGACTGGGAGATCTGCACAGCACAGACCACAGACCCTCCCCCAGCTGCCCCGGATTGAGGCCAGTCACTTGTGTTTGACTTAAGCCAAGGTCCCCAAACTGTGGGGCAAGGAAGAACATTGTGGGGGGTGGCGGGGCATGGCTGGGGCCTGGGCCAGCCTTCCTGGGGGGCGGGGCAGGAGCTCTGCTCTTGGTCCTGCCCCCAGCTGTTCACCCCTTGTCCCTGTTCACACCCCCCCACTCCCATAGCCGCGGCCCCGGTCCTGGCTGGGGAATATGTGTGTGCAGACAGGGGAAAGGGGGCGCACAAGGTAAAAAGTTTGGACGTAGGGTCCACGCTCCGTCCCCTCCCCCAAAACTCCTCTGGGGGGCTGGAGAGCTATTTGCTTCCTCCTGCTGCAGCCCGGGTTAGGGGCTCTTCCCCTGGAGGCAGGGGGTGGGGTAGGTAGCCGATCGGAGGTGGGGTTCCCCATGGGCCAGTGCCAGGGTCTGCTGGGGGCTCTCGGCGCTAGGCAGGGCAGCCGCAGGTTAAGCCAGGGCTTGGTAGCCTTGCGAGCAGCCAGGCAGGGACGAGTTAATGCAAAGCTGCATCAGGCCCTTTGGTCTCCCATGGCGTCGGGCGCTCTGCCATCGCTCCAGCTGCGCCTCCCACACATTCCGCGCCTGGCAGAGCACGGCCCCTCTCTCCTCGCGCCAGGCCAGGGTCTCCTCCGAAGGCCCCGTCACCAGTGCCCACGGGCCCCTCAATCTGCTTCCCCCGACCTGTTCTGCCAGCCCTAGAACCCCACTCCCCACCCCCGGGTTCTAGATCCAGAAGAGAACTCAGCACTTTGGAAATGTGGGGTCTGTCTGGATCCAGATGGGCATGACCTCTGACCTTTGTGGAACCCCAATTCCCCTGGCAATCCTGGAAGCTGGGCCTGGGAACCCCCCCGGACACCGACTCCCACTGCAGGGCTAATTGCAGCGAGGGAGGAAACCTTGCACAAATCCCAGACTGGGCAGCCTTCCAGAGGCGTCATGGAGCCCACGACCCTCCCAGCCCTCCAGTAAACAAACCGGTGGGACAGCGCCCAGCCTGGGAAGCTGAGCTGGGCGCGGGGCAGCTGTATGGCACGGGGCCACGCCACACAGGCTGCTTCTGCCTCCTTGGCTGAAACAGCCTCCTGTGCCCCGATGCGTCCCTGCCCAGACCTGCATGTGCACATGGCCCTGTCCCCACTCACCCCTGCTCCTTCCCCACCTGCCCACCGGCCCCTGCCGTGCCAGGAGAGCCCACAGGCCGGGACTCGGAGTCAGCGTTCCCTGCACGGCCTTCAGCTCTCCACCCAGACATGGGAGCTGCACAGTTTCTCCTCCCAGGAGGTGCAGCCCCTTGGAGACTACAAATCCCAGCATGCCTCGTTCAGCACCTCCCTGAGCAGGCCTGCGCTTGGACCCGAGACGGAGCGCTGCCTCTTGGGAGCGTTGACAGTCCCCAGGGCAGTTGCAGAACCATGGGGGCAAGGCTCCATCTTTAGCCAAGCCGAAGGCTGCCCGGGTCAAGGTGGAGCATTGCATGCTGGGACTTGTGGTCTCCCCATGACGGCTGGCAGAGGCAGCAGGCGGCCCATTGGGCATGGCCCTGGCATGGTGCCCCTCAACGAGCTCCACTTACCAGCACTGCTGCCCTCCTCCACTTTGCTGACAAAGATGCCCAGCCCGTGCTCCGAGCCGCCCCGCACGCTGAAGCCCAGCTTCCCGTCCGCGCTCTTCTCCACTGTGATGGCATTGATCACGTCGCTCTCGTCGCCGGTGGCTGTGGGGACAGGGCCCAAACATGTGGGAGAGAATAGGGTGGTTTCCGCAGCCGCCAGGCCCCGTACCGCAGCCCACTTACCCAAGAGCTGGGCCAGGCCTAGCTAGGCACGTGAACATGCCAGGCTGTGTTACAGGCACACTGCTGCTTTCTGGTGGCCTCTGGAGCGCCGCTGGAGGGCTCACACAGCATTTACAGGGCTACTGCCCTGCTCCCATACGCGACACGTGCCCACGGAGTCAAGTCCTCACCAAACCCATTAGAAGCGTTAACAGCCAGGGATCACAAAGAGCTTTCCAAAGATCATCTAACTGCAGCATACCCTGCTCCCCTCCCCCAGAGCAGCAGATGGGGATTATCACTCCCATTTCGCAATAGGGAAACTGAGGCACGGGGGAACGGGGGAGTGGCTCTTCAAGTGATAGAACCCAGGTGTCCTGGCACTCAGGCCAGTGCTTTGGCCACAAAACCATCCTTCCTTGTTAGGTAAAGTACCCAGGTGTCCTGGCTCCCTGTCTCTGGCTCCTACCCTGCTTGGATTTGAACGCAAAGGGCCCTGTTCTTCCCTGGTGTAACTGCCTGGGCCCAAGTGCTTAGAGCGGCAGGAGCAGAGTGAGTGCTCGGGGTGACATGCGTCGTGTGGGGAGTTCCCTCCGCTGCAGAATTCCTGCTCATTGATAATCAACGAAAAACAAAACTGCGCCCAATCCCTGCCGCCGGGAGGCTGGGGCTGGCCTCTGGGCCACGCTGCAGCCAATGGCGTTACCCCGGAGATGAATTTACTGCTAAGAGTTTTGCTCCTGCTCAGATCAATGGAGCAGATAAAAGGAACGAAGACAAGTTCCCTGCAGTGGATCTCAGCTTTTTCCAGACTGGTACCTCCTCATCCCCCGACCTCCCTTGCATCCAGCCAGGATGGGGAGACACAAGAGCCAACTTCAGGGGCCCTATCCTGCTTTCATCAGGGCCAAAGTTGTCCCTTGGGGCACTGCCTTGCCCGAGCCACGGCTTGAGAAGGGGGCTGGGAATCAGTATCTGGGTGATGAAGGGTGACCCCAAAAGAAGCACCCCCCCCAGCAATGGAAGCAGAGAGAGGCCCCGGCTGCCGTACCTTCGATGGGCGAGTTGATGAGAATGACCCGTCCCATGGGCGACGAGGTGCGGAAGCCCCGTGAGTGCCCGTTAACCAGCCGGTTCTGCTTCCTCAGCAGGTAGCGGGTGGCTGTGCTGGCGTCGCTGCCCGAGCTGCGGGAGTGGGTGGGGCAGGCCGCATCCCTCAGCACGGAGTCCGAACCGTGTGCCATGGTGTGGCGTGGCGGCCGCTAGTCATAGAGGGACCCTGGCGTTTGGGGGAAGTCTTCAGCGGGGGAGCAGGGAGGGACCCTGCCCCCTGCCCTGGGGAAGCCTGATTCCGTCGGGCGGGCGGGGCAGATTGTTACATTTTGGCTGCTCAGGTTTCGTCCCGCCAGTGGAAGTGGGCGCCTGACGCAGCCTAGGGACATGTTCCTCCAGGTGGGCGTGAAAAGGGGCCGGGGCCACGTTTCCCGTCGGGTCTCAGCTCTGGCCGGGGGCCTCACACGACGGTGCCGATCCTGTGCCTGCAGCGTCAAATCCAAACGGACCCGCGTCAGCCCCACAGCTCTCCCCACCACCAGGCTCCAGGGCCCTACCAGTGAACAACGATGATTAGGAACAGCCCGCCAGCGCCTGACACCCCCACACCCAGGAAAAGCTCCCAGGCCAAATCCGGAGAGGAGCTCTCCAGTCCAGTCATTTACACTGGCCTCCAGTGGAGTCACTCTGGATTTCCACCAGCGCAGGAGGGAATTGGAAACAGTTCTGGCACCTCAGTTAGATCCCCAGTGGGCATTCAGGCCCAGGGCAAGGGGGCCAGGCCCAGCGGGAGAAACAGCTCTGCAGCCAGAGAGCCACAGACTTTTAGACCGTATGGGCCCATGTCGATTGACTGCCTGGCCTGATCTATGTAGCACAAGACACCAACATTCACCTGCTAATTCCTAGCAGTCTAGCAAGCAAGGGCCAGAGGGCTAGCTCAAGGGTCTGAGCGTTAACCTACTCAACCCAGGGTTGTGAGCTCAATCCTTGAGCAGGCTGCTTAGGGGGACCTCAGGCAAAATCAGTCCTGCTAGTGAAGGCAGGGGGCTGGACTCAATGACCTTTCAGGCTCCCTTCCAGCTCTGTGAGATAAATAGAACAGTTAGACCAAAATAGGGTGACCAGACAGCAAGTGTGGGGAAAAATTAGGGTGGGGTAATAGGTGACTATATAAGAAAAAGACCCAAAAAGGGGACTGTCCCTATAAAATTGGGACATCTGGTCACCCTAGACCAAAAGGGGCTCCATCCCATTGGAAACAGCTCTGTTTACATATGGGGAGTTACTCCAGATTTACACCCAGCAGGGATCAGAATCTGGCCCAGCCCCATGCACTACACTGGAGTTAATCCAGATTTACACCTGAGGGTGTGAGATCAGCTTCTGGCCCCCACCTGGCTGATTTAAAGGGAATCCCTGTGGGGAGGGAGATAACAATCCCTTTGGTTTTGCTGGAGCTCCTCTCGGTTTGCCCCTGCGCCGGGAGACCGGGCTCCAGCTGGTTTACAAACAACCCGGGGCTCCTGGGTCCAGGCCAAGCTCCCCGAGGGAAGGGAGCGGATCGAGGCCGGCTCCGGGCAGGGGGCTGGGCTGTGCCAGGCGCAAGGCGAGCCCCGAGCGGCCTGGCCCGATGAATAAGTGATGCGGCCCCTGCACTGCCAGGCCCGGGAGGCAGCGGGCGGGGGGAAGGGACGGAGCCGGCCGGGGAAACACGCGTGGGCCGGGGCAGGACGTCCCCGCACCCTCCACGTACGCAACTTTCCTCCACCCGGCGCCCCGCTGCGCCCCCCGTGGATCGGAGTGAGGGGTGGGGGGGCTCTGCACCTAGGACAGACCCAGCCCCCCGATCCCGGCGGGGGGGGGCTTGGACCCCAGGCTCTCCCCCCCCAGGTGTCTGCAGGTGACCCCCGGCTGGGTCCCTCCCCGCTCCCCTTGCGCCAGAGGGGGCAGCAGCAGCGGGGGCCCAGTAAAGGACCGAAGGGGTTGATGGGGGGGAAGTCTGACGCCCACCCCCTCACCTGTCTCCAGGTTGCTCTGCAGCCTGCCAGCCCCCTCACCTGGCAGAGCCACCGGGCTGAGGCTGCCCCGCCCCCCTCCCCTTAGCCCCACTGATAGGCCGGCCCAGCCGGGACCCGGGTCCCCAGAGGCCAGCCTGGCAGTCAGTCAGTGCCAGCTCTTGCCTGGTGTCTGCAGAGGCTGGACAGGTGAGCTGGGATCCCTGCTCCGGACCTGGTGGTGCCCCTCCCTGGTGGGCAGCGGAGCGAGGGCGGCTCTGCCCAGGGTCCCGCAGCCCGGGCTGGCTGTGACACCCGCCTTGCGGGGACAGTCACACTCCATCGCTCACCTGGGGCTGGGGACCGAAGGCAGCAGGTGCTGACCTGTTGCTGGGGTGCCCCCTGGGCACAGAGCTGCCCCCATCCCCCAAACCCTCCTGCCCACCCTGTGGGAACCCCCACCGGCTCCTCCTTCCGCTGTCGCCAGGGCGGTAGAATTTGGCTGTATTTTGTCGCAGGGCGTCTGGCACACTTCGGCGAGCTCGGCTGTATAAATCTGATCCCACTGTTCTTAATAAGAAGGCCGAGTGCTCCTACGAGATCGCAATCTGCTTTCCAAAGGGCACGCGGGGGTGTGAGCCCTGTTGGACAAGTGGGGAAACTGAGGCAGCACGGCATGGCAGTGAAACACGTGTGGCACTGTAAGCCCATCTGGGCTTGCATGTTCAAAGGGACACGTGCCCAAGTGCCTTGCTGAACTGAGCAGGTGACTTGCCCAAAATCACACAGCACCTCAGTGGCAGAGTTGGGGACACAACCCATGGGTCCTGGTTCCCAGTCCCCCCTCTTCCAACCACTGGACACCACTCCCCTTCCAGAGCTGGGAAAAAGAACACAGGCGTCCTGACTCCCACCTTGCCCTGGCTCTCACCCATCAGCCCCCACTCCAGAGCCAAAAAGAGAACCCAAGCGTCCTGGCTCCCACTCTTACTGTTCCTAATTATGACTGGGCTAAAGCCTGAGGTCCTAGTGGAAGGAGCACAGAACTGGACCAAGGACTCTTTCCCGGCGATTCCCTCCTCCCCGCTTGCCCTAGGCCATGGTCTGGTGAAGTCAAGAGGAGATTGTTTGAACTCATTGGTTCGGTTCTACCCCCTCTCTCAAAGAAACAATGTAGAGGAGGCAGCTGGGGCTGGGTCCCTCCCATGCAGAGAACTGGGCATATTACACCCCTCCCCCCAGGGTGTTCTGGGCCCCCTCACCTCCCAGCCCGAGGCCTTGACACTCCTCTCGCCCGGGGAAGCGGTGTCTGCCCATCGGTTGGTGCGGTTCCCTCACTGCTGGGATGGCCGTGACTGTCACCAGGAGGCGAATTTGATACCAGGCCGGTTTCAGGTGATACGCACCTGCCAGGTATTGGATACCCTGGGGAGAGGAGCTGCCGGGTGGGGGATGATGGGTGAAAGGTCTGCCTGGAGCAGAGCTGATCTGCACCATTTGGAACAGCCAGGCTCTTGGTAAAGCCATCGGCAGCCTGCCCCCCTGCCCCACTCCCATGGAAAGGTGCCTGGCTGCTCACGTAGCCCCACTGATTCAGGAGTAGCAGAGCACCTCCTACCCAGGCTGGCAGAATCGGCTCCTTTTGCGCCAAACTCTGCCAAGGAGCAAAGGAGTCAGGTGGAAACTTAATTCACATACAAGCAAATGCCCTTCAAGATGCGTGGCTGAGCTGGAGTCATGGCTGTCTGTTGTTACAGCCTCAAGGACATTGTCACAGGGCTTGCTGTACTCAGGGCAGGCAGTTTTGGACCCTGTCTCTGACTGGTGCTTTGGAGAAAAGCATAAAACCAACACACCTGTCTAAGTAATAACCCATGGGGCAATTTCTTCCTGACCACAGCTGGTGTGTACCATGAAGCATGAAGATTGAGAACCCACTTTACTTAATCAGTTTCTCATAAGTTTTTTCGTCCCCCTTATTTATAATGATCCACTGAAAACTTGAACCTAAAATTTTACTTTCTATCAAAAATGTGTCCGATCGATATGGCCCCAGTCACCACAGTGACTGAGCATCTCACAGTCATGAATGGATTTTATCTTCCCAACTCCCCTGGGAGGTAGGGAAGGAGCATTACCCCCTTTGTACAGATGGGAAAACTGACGCACCAAGAAGTTATGTAACTTGCCTAAAGTAACACATCAGGTCAGAAGCAGGAATTATATCCAGATCTCCAGGCCTGTGCTTTAACCGTACGGCTATCTTTCCTTCCATCAAATACAAATAAATAATATATCATCATTTCTCTAGAGCAGCAGCTCTCACCTTTTCCAGTCTACTGTCCCCCTTCCAGGAGGCTGATTTGTCTTGCATACCCCCAAGTTTCCCCTCACTTAAAAACGACTTGCTTACAAAACCAGTCATAAAAATACACAAGTAAAACAGCACAGGACCGCTGACAAATTGCTGACTTTTCCATTCCTACCATATCATTATAAAATAAATGAATTGGAATATAAATATTGTACTTACAGTTCAGTGTATAGTGTATATGGAGCAGGATAAACAAGTCATGGTCTGGATGAATTTTAGCATGTTCTGTCTTTGCTGGTGCTTTTTCTGTAGCCTGTTGTAAAACTAGGCAAATATCATGATGAGTTGATGTGCCCCCAGAAGACCTCTGCGTACCCCTGTTGAGAGCTGCTGCTCGAGAACAAATGCGAGTGACAACCATACAATCCTTCATGATCACAGACTTCTTACAAGGCAATCAAGATGGCGCAGCAATTTCCTTCCAAGAGCACAGAAATCCCGGGGATAGTTCCTTGGCACAGTACAGGGAGAAAGTCTTGAATGGAACCAGCCTGATTTGAAAACCGTGTTGCTGTCTCTGAACCGAGCAGCCTTGGTTCTCATAATTCTGCTTTCCATGCCAATGGCAATGGGAGTAAAGGGGGCAGGGCAGGACTCAAGGGCCAACCTTCGCACTATTTGTCCTTTTGCTCCTTCCAACTGTTTGCAAAGTTCCCAGAATTACAAGGACGAGGTTTTCTCAAGGTGTCGGGGCATTGCCTTTTCCCCCTTCTTAACACTTAGATAATGGTCAGCAGCCCTGCAATAACAAAGCTGTCTTGCCAGCGTGGCCCTCACAAGCAGCGCGCTGCCAGGGGAGCAAACGCACATGTGCAGCTGAGCACATTTGTGAGCAACCCTACAATAACAAAGCAGCCTCCTTAGCCTGACACTCGCGGGCCGCACAATAACTAACCAGTGTGCACAGCTTAGCGTTGGCCCGAGCGACATTACAGTAACAAAGCAACCTTGGAAAGCAATAGAAGCTAATAACTGGGGTGTCCAGGTACATTTCAGTGACAACTTTCCTCAGGGTGATTATAAAACAGCAAGGCAAACAGATCCGCTGTTTCCAAAAGTGTGAAAATGAGGCCTGGCCAAAGGGCCTGTTACTGAGCCATGAGCTATCAAGACGGCCTGAATGTGCTTCTAATTGTGTTTCTGCAACAACCACAAGTGGACGATTCTTTTAGAATAGACTTTAATATAATCATCAGCTGAATTTGCTACTAAGAAAAGACAGATTCCCCCCAGGGCTCTGGTGCCTTGGTCCAACACGTGCACTATAACCAAGTCATTCAAATAAAATCATGACGTTTCCCTTAAGTCCCCTCCCAGGGGATATTTTTCAGTATTTCCCTCTGAATGATGCTCACTACAAATATTGATTAAAAAATAATTAGGGGCCCCAGTCTAAATCATTAACCTCTGGGGAGTTAGATCAGGGATTAATATGGCGTGTTCTTTGTCTCCTAAAGCCTGTTGCTTGGAGCTGCAGGTACAGAAGTGGCTGCTGTGTTCCACCCCAGAGGCAGCTGCATTTCCAGTGTGAAATTAATCAGGCCAGCACCTTCAGGTTCCAGTCTAGTGAAACTCCTAACGCTCAGGATGCAGAGAGCTGGAGAGACATAAAGTCACTATTATGCACCCCTTAAAATAACCCAGAAGATTGTAGAGAGCCAGAGTACAAACACAGCAGGTGCTTAGTATAACAACGGTGTCTCTCATGCCATAGGAGAGCTGAGTCTCAGCTGCAGTCAATATAAAGGGGGTGCTTTAGTGAGGCTGACGCTACGCCCCTCTCTGCCGCAAGTCACATGATGTGACTCGGTTTCCCTGTCTGTCTAAGGAGGGTATAACATAAAGCCACGCTGCATGGGAGTTGTGAGGCTAAATTTCTGGCAGATTTGAAAGTGTGTTGAAATCTGCAGATGGAAAGTTCTCTAGATGAGCAGTGTGATTAATCACTATTGATAGTGTGAAGTGTGTGCGTGGGAGGGATGGGTGCACACTACAGTGTGTATATGGGAGAGTGTCGGGGGTACGTGTACCTTGCAATGTGATGGGTTCACATGCAGAACTGTGCAGGTGGGTCAGGTTAGGGGCACATGTATCAAACTGTGTGTTTGTGCGCATGAGTCAGAGGGTGTATGCGCACATGGCACTGTGTGTTAGTTTGTGTGTACACATGGGGGTTCATGTGTATAAATGGTAGAGTTTGTGTGGGGGTGTGTGTATGTACATCTGTGTGCAATGTCTGAAGGACAGGGGGTGCGTCTGTGCATGCAGTCTGTGTGTGTATGTGCGCTCACAGGTCTGTGCGACGGACGGGGTGTGAGTCTGCGTAGCCAGCGTTGTGTGTGCATGCATGGGAATGCGTGTGTGCAAAGCAGAGCGTGTTTGTGTGTGTGTGTAGGTGCCACACCGACTCTCTGTGCGGCGGTCGTCCCTGCCTGCCCCTCTCCCCGCCACCTGCCCCGGGCAGCCCCTGCCAGCCCTGCCTCTGCCCAGCCAAGCTGGGTCCGCCCCCGGCTGGCACTCAGCAGGCTTTGCAGTACACCTCGAAGAGGCTGGCCACGGAGTGCATGCGGTAGAAGATGCCCAGCGGCAGGGAGATCTTGACGATGATGACCCAGAGGGTGAAGCCGTAGAAGGCCTGCTCGATCTGGCTCACCAGGTGCGGGCGCATCCCGTAGGCGTAGAGGATCCACACCTAGCAAAGAAAAGGGGTCAGGCGTCAGCCCCAACGGGGCACAGGCCGGGCTGGGCCACCTCCTGGATGGACTCAGCTGGGCAGGGCCTGATACCTAACAAACCCATTCGCTCCTGGTCTCCCCATTCCCCGTTGAACCTGTCACCAAGGCAGGGCCAGGCCTCGTGCATTCCTCCAGGGTGTGTCCAACCATTGGGAATGGGGCTGAGAACCACCAACTCATTGCACATCATCAGCCACCGAGCACCAGCCCAGCAGTAATGCCTTTCGGTCCCTGCTGGGCCACGCTTCGTCCGCCCAGCAATGAAAAGCCCCCGGCTGGGGCATTGACTCGCCCAGCCTGAGTGCCGCATGGACAGCGCAGAGCGGATGGTGCTTAGTGCATATCCCCATGCCATGCACTGCCAGCAATGTGGGGACAGGGCTTGACGGGGGCCTGCCAGAATCCATGGGGGGGGTCCCAGCTTCATAGAGAGGGTGCTGGTGAGGGGGGCCCATGCGGGGGGACCCTGCCAGGAACAATCCTGCATTGGGCCAGAGGATGGACTCCATTACATGACGGGGGGGCCCTTGGGCTTTGCCCAGTGATTATAATGAGAGATTTGTATTGGCGCAGTGCCCACAGGTCTGGCTGGGCACACGGGCAGGCCTCATGATTCCCCACACGAGGGTCTTTTCACAGCACTGTTTGCTGACCACCAGCCTCATTCGCCCCTTTCTTGCACCCAGCCCAGGAGGCGGATGGGTGGCAAGCACGCTCAGGCCGGCAGTGTGTGAGAGGAGGGGTGGGAGGGGTGCTGGGTGCAGCTGGGTTGTCCCTCCCAGGCACCATGCGGGGATGAAGGGCAGAGCCAGGGTGGATACCATCAAGCACTGCTGCTATCGCCCTGGACACAGCGATCTCTGATCTGCGTGGGCTGAGTCCGTCTATCCTTAGAGTGAGAGCCGCATGGAGCCCCGTCTATTCAGCTGAACACAGAGCAGGGGAAGGGGTGACTGATCACAGCCTGTATGCACTTACATAGTGAATACGGATTTGAGACCTGGCTCTTCAACCCAGCAGACAAAGGGCTCACACCATCCCCTAAACCCTCCCCCACAACGGAGTCTTATTCACGGGGCAGAGCATCGCGGGGGGAAGCGCCTGGGAATATCTGACTTCTGCACAGGCTGGGGGGCCCTTACCAGGCACGGGTACCGCAGGGAGAGGGAAGCTGGCACCTCCCAGCCCCACCAGCCTCGCCTGAGAGAAACTGACTAGGAGACCTGCAGCACCTCAAACCACCGGAATGGTGTGAAGCAGTTGGGAGGTTTAAAGTCCATTCACTTTCACCTTCCCGAGGCCAGATCCTCAGCTGGTGCAAATCAGCTCAGCGCCACAGGCATCCATGGGTTCGCACCAGCTGAGGATCAGGCCTCTTTCCACAGGACTCCTTCCTGGGCAGTCATTGCCCATTCTGTACGTGTGCAATGGATTGTTCCTTCCTAAGAGGAGCACTTTGCATTTGTCCTTATGGAATTCCATCCTATTTACTTCAGACCATTTCTCCAGTTTGTCCAGATCATTTTGAATTTTAATCCTATCCTCCAAAGCGCTGGCAACCAGCTTGGTATCATCTGCAAACTTTATAAGTGTCCTCGCTATGCCACTATCTAAATCATTGATGAAGATATTGAAGAGAACCGGACCCAGAACGGATCCCTGCAGGACCCCACTCATTTTGCCCTTCCAGCATGACTGTGAACCACTGATAACTATTCTCTGGGAACAGTTTTCCAACCAGTTCTGCACCCACCTTATAGTAGTTCCATCTAGGTTGCATTTCCCTAGTTTGTTTCTGAGAAGATCATGCGAGACAGTATCAGAAGCTTTACTAAAGTCAAGATATGCCACAGCTACCGCTTCCCCTGTGGGAGTTAAAGGGCCCCTGTGCAGTGCCCCCCTGATGGATGAGGAAAGCCTCTGCGTTACAGCTGTCTCTAGATGGGAAGTCAAACCTTTCTGGATGCTCCTTTGTGTCAAAGGAGGGCTAGTGGCCAGCGGACCACACGGGCCCAGGAGAACAGCTTTCACTAGGGCGACAGCAGAGCCGGGCAAACAGGTCAATTATTTTTCACTGGAAATCTTGAAGATTTTTCCCCCCTAAATCAATTCTTATGGATTTTTTTTGATGAAAACCCGAAACTGAAACCTTTTGCTCAAACTCCAGAAAATGTTGACCAAAATGAAAAGATGGGGGCTGGACGAAAAGCTATTTTTTGTTGTTGTTGTTCCTTACTCCGCTTCCTCCAAAGTTGGACAAACAAATGCCAGCTGTCTCTAGTGAAAAGCCCTGGGGCTGACTTTGGGGAGGGAGAGTGAAGCTGGGGGCCCCGGGAGAGACAGGTGGGGGTCTGTGGGCAGAGGGGGCATTACACGGGCCGTTTGGCTCAGATATATTTGTGGATCTGGGCCCATGTGACGAGAGCCGGGCAACATTTTTCTACTGAAACTTTTTCAGCAAAAAAACGCAGATTTGGGTTGATTGAAAGCTTTTGCAAATGTGTGTCAATATTTCAGTTGGGAAAATACCTTGAAAAGAATCCAAATGTTCCACTCGGACATTTTCAAAAAGAAATGCTTCAACATTTCGATGCCTGGCACCTTTTTGTGGTGCCGTTTCCTGCGATTTGGCTAATGCAACTAGAAAATCCTTTTGAAAAATGCTCAAAATGGAAACGAGGGTTTGGGGATTTTTTTTGGTTTCGGGTCGAACAAGAAATGTGTTTCGACTTTTCGATTCACCATAAAGTCTGAAAAAGGTTGGTTTTGGGTCAATCTAAAACAATTTTTCCGCCCTTGATTTTTCAGGATTGTCAGAGAACCAAAAACCCTATTATTTGCCCACCTTGATTTGTGATCTGCCTGTCCAGCAAAGCCGGCCCAGGGTACATTCTGCAGAGAAACAACTCACACCAGACAATAACTAGACTAGGTGTCACTGATTTCTGACCTGTATGACCCTGACACCCCCACCCTGTGGCCAAGGGCAGCATTCCTCTCTTTGGTGACTGCTGGGAAACAACTTGGTGGTTCTCAGTGTAGTTTCTGGTGGACAAATATTCACACCACCGACAACTCTTCTGTCTCCCAATGTCCCCTTGCTGGCAGCCTCAAAAGGGCTGAATGGGGTTGTGAGACTGAGCCCCCATCTCGTCCCCGGCCAGGGTCCTCCCAGCAGGGCTGTACTGACGAAGCTCGCTCTGGAGCTGACTGCACAGCATCTACTCAGAAGATAGACCGAAGACCTGAGCTCAGAGCCTCAGCTGGTGATGGCTCGTTAGAGTGATGGTGATTGACACCAGCCGGGGGTGCGGTCGTCAGCCTCCAGAGCTCCCCGTGGGAAGCTAGAGCCCTGGAGCCGGACAATCAGGCGCCATGAGCCAGCTCACCGAGATGTTGTAGAAGATGAGGAGGATGGAGATGTTCTGCAGGATCTTCCTCCGGATGCTGACACGTTCTGGCTCCCCTCTGGGCCGAGACTGCCGGCCCCCGGCGGAGATCTTGGCAAGGGAGTCATTGCTGCCGCTGCAGGCAAGCCAGCACCCCGGCACCTGCTCCTCCAGCTGGGCCACCATCCTGGCTGGCGTGTGGCAGCCGGCCGGGCAGATGGCGCAGTTACTTTCACGGCGGGCAGCCACATCCTGCTGGACCGGCTCTTCGGCGGGGCCTCCGGAGATGGAGAAGACCCATTCGTTGCCTGGGGAGCTGTCAGGAGTGTCTGGCCGGTGCGTGGGCCTGGAGTAAAGGGCTTCGGTGATGAAAAGGTTCTGGCCCAGCACTTGGATGGTCTTGCAGAGGGAGAAGCAGAGGTCCAGGAGGTGGAGGCTGCCATTGATGTGCAGGAAGAAGATGGCCACCAGGGAGAAGACAGAGACCATCAGGGGCCCGCATGAGCTGCTCAGCAAGAGGGTGACGTCCAGGCTCCGCACCACGCTCTTGGAGCAGTCGGTGGAGGCCGGGTCTCTCTGGAGCCGGTAGGCGGCGATGCCAACCAGCGAGGCCAGGAACATGGCAGAGAGCAGCACTGAGTTGAAGATGTAGTAGGTCCGTAGGGCCTCGGGGACCGTCTCGGGGGCCTTGGCCAGCACCCCGAAGGAGATCATCACCCCGAAGGTGGCTGAGATGGCCAGTGCCCCCAGCACCAGCCCCACGAAGGCCCCGCTGAGGTGGAAGCGGCCCCGGGGGCGCGGGCAGGGCTGCCGGGGGCAGGCCGCCTGCCCCGTGTTCTTCCACACCACGTAGAGCATGGTGGAGGAGAAGAGGCTGAACTCGATGTTGAAGGGGTGCAGGTAGGCGGCACCCTCGGAGAAGATGTGACACAGGGTGGTGGCGCACGAGCAGCTGTTGGTGGGCGAACTCCCTGCAGGGGTGGAGGGGATCACTCAGCGCCAGCCTGGGAGTGGGGCAGCATGGGAGGGGGAGGGATGGGATGGGGGCAGGGCTGTGCATAGGGATTGGAGGGCAAGGCTATCTGTGGGGGGCTGTGCAGGTTGGGGCTGTGCCTAGGGGTGGGGGGACAGGGCTGTGGGGGGGGGACAGGGCTGTGGCTATGGGAGGCGGGAGAGGGCAGGGCTGTGGCTAGGAGAGGGGGGACAGGGCTGTCGGGGGGACGGGGCTGTGGCTAGGGGAGGAGGGACGGGGCTGGGGGGGGATGGGGCTGTGGCTAAGGGAGGGGGGACAGGGCTGTATAGGGGGGAGAGGCAGGACCGGCACTAGTGTTTTCAGCACCCTAGGCGCACAGCCATTTCGCCGCCCCGCGCGCTGGTCCGCGGCTCTGGTGGAGCTGCCGCAGCCGTGCCTGTGGGAGGTCCACCGGAGCCGCCTGCCGCCCCCACCCAGCAAAATGCCGCCCCCTAATAATCCTGGTGCCCTAGGCGATTGCCTAGGCCGCCTAAATGGAAGCGCCAGCCCTGGGGAGAGGCTGAGCTGGGGGGGGAGGCTGGGCTGTGCAGGGGGAGGGGCTGTGCCAGGGTGGGGGCGGGCAAGGCTGTGGCTAGGGGAGGGGGACGGGGCTGTGCGGGGGGAGGAGCTGAGCTGGGGGGGCGGGCAAGGCTGTGGCTAGGGGAGGGGGGACACGGCTGTGGCTAGGGGAGGGGGGACGGGGCTGTGGGGGGCAGGGGCTGAGCTGGGGGGGAGGCTGGGCTGTGCGAGGGGAGGGGCTGAGCCTGGGTGGGGGCGGGCAAGGCTGTGGCTAAGGGAGGGGGGACGGGGCTGTGCGGGGGGGAGGGGCTGAGCCGGGGTGGGGGCGGGCAAGGCTGTGGCTAGGGGAGGGGGGACGGGGCTGTGCAGGGTGGAGGGGCTGAGCCGGGGTGGGGGCGGGCAAGGCTGTGGCTAGGGGAGGGGGGACGGGGCTGTGCAGGGTGGAGGGGCTGAGCCGGGGTGGGGGCGGGCAAGGCTGTGGCTAGGGGAGGGGGGACGGGGCTGTGCAGGGTGGAGGGGCTGAGCCGGGGTGGGGGCGGGCAAGGCTGTGGCTAGGGGAGGGGGGACGGGGCTGTGCAGGGTGGAGGGGCTGAGCCGGGGTGGGGGCGGTCAAGGCTGTGGCTAGGGGAGGGGGGACGGGGCTGTGCAGGGTGGAGGGGCTGAGCCGGGGTGGGGGCGGGCAAGGCTGTGGCTAGGGGAGGGGGGACGGGGCTGTGCGGGGGGTAGGGGCTGTGCCAGGGTGGAGGCGGGCAAGGCTGTGGCTAGGGGAGGGGGGACGGGGCTGTGCGGGGGGGAGGGGCTGATCCGGGGTGGGGGTGGGCAAGGCTGTGGCTAGGGGAGGGTGGACGGGGCTGCGCATGGGAGACAGCCTGACCTAGCAAGCAGGGTGCGCGGGGAGCGAGGGCCACGCGAGGGCCATTGCAGGCAGCTGGTGAGGTCGGGATCTGTCTGTGGGAAAGCCCATCCCCGGGAAGGCTGAGGGGCGGATAAGGGTGGGATCCAGGCAGGGGGCCTCTGAGCTGGGCAAGGGGCAGGATGGCACCCTCCAGCCAGAGGGCCAGGCAGCCTCTTCTCTCCCAGCCCTCCCGGAGGACGTCCCATCCCATCCCATTCCCTGCCATCCAGTCCAGGGGCAAGATCTGGCTCCTTAGCTGCCCTCCAGCCCCATCTCACCACTGCTCCCGGTGGGCGTATAAACCCCGTCCCAGGGACCCTTGGCTTGGCTGGTCCCAGTGAATCTCCATGGCACACACTGTGGTGGGTCTATGTGGGGGAAAGGAGTGTGAGCCCCCTGCCATGGGTCCAGCCCCCCCACCCCAGGGGCCCTCACCATGCACGGGCCAGGGGCTCTCCGGCTCATGGCCATCGTAGATCTCCTGCAGCTGCTTCATGGACTCGTCCAGCACCACGCTCATCCACATCAGCACGTTGGTGGCCAGCGTGTGCATCAGGCCAAACCTGGGAGGGGGGAGAGGGCAGGGGGAGCTCACGGCCCGGCCTGGCCCCAAGGGGCTGCCAGCGAAACAACCGGCCCTCGCCCCCATCCCGGCGCACAAGCCGGGAAGACAGGTACCTGTTGAGATGCTGCTGCTCCTGGATGCAGACCTTGGCATGGAAGGACAGCAGAGACACCTGTGCCGAGGGCAGGGAGCAAAGGCAGAAGACAGAGTCAAAGAGCAGTGATACGCAAACGGAAAGGACTAGCCGCTGTGCAGGAATGGCTGAAAGCCACTTTCATGCTGCATGCTGCACCTTTAAAGGCAGCGGCCATCTTGAGAGGCGGGGCTCCCTCCTGGGGACTTGATGTTGGTTCTTTCTTGCTTCGTACTTTCCCTCCTTCTCCACCCGGCCTGTCCCACATGGCCCTAGGGACACCAAGGCTGGTCGAGTCCACGCAGAGCCCTCCCATGCTAACAGCCTACACTAGGGTAACAGCCTACTACAGCGACTCACTAGTGGAGTCACTCCTTGAGCTCATGTGGCCTGCGCTGTGGGGCTAGTGTCACCCAGGTGGGTCTGACTCCTCCCTCCTAGCTGCTAGTGCTCTGAGCGTGCGAGGCCCCTCACCTGGATGATGGTGAAGACGGCTTGCACGACGGGGAAGGCGGTGATGAGTACGGAGGTGCAGTGCTGCAGCTCGTAGTAATACCCCAAGGACAGGCAATCCAGCACCAGCGTGGCCAGGGCGAAGAGCAAGAGCCCGCCTGCCCGGGGAAGAGAACGCCATCACAGCAGCCCTGCGGGCCACGGGGCAAGGACCAGGCTGGGTGCTGTGGGGCCAGTGAAGGGAGAGCCTGGGACCTCTGTAGCCATGGGTTTTGCTTTCTGTCTGCAGCACTTGCGGAGATCTAAGGAGCATGTGTGCTGGGTGGGGAGAGGTGATGGCCGTGCAGATGCAACATGGGAAACAGAGATGCCCCCACCGTGCTCTCTCCTGGAGCCTCGAGGTTTGCTCTCACTGTGTTCTTGTTCCTGATTCTCGCCCTGGGCTGGGATAGCAGGTGGGTGGTCAGGATTGAGGGGCCCCAGCGGAGCTGCTGTGGGGTGATGGACTGATCCCCGTGATTGTTGTCGCCCCAGCAGCACAGGCCCCCCCACCCATAGGCGAGTCACCGAATCCCGGTGCCATGCAGAGGCTGCCGTGGGGCCAGGGGGGTTCCAGGGAGCAGACGGTACCTTTCAGCCAGCTGGCACCGGCGTGGTGGTCCTGGTGCAGCTTCCGGCCCTTGTTCTGGGAGGAGCGCCAGCCGAACCACAGCATCCATGCGCAGGACGTGAGCATGAGCGTGGCCAGGAAGCCGTGGACGTTGCGGCTCTGGGGGCTGCGCTGGTGAATCTCGGCCAGCAGGACGGCGCTGCCCAGGAAGGTGAGCAGCACGAGGTAGAGCAGGGACAGCAGCAAGCCCGCCCGGGCGTTGGCCAAGTCCTGCCAGCCTGTGCCCTCTGGGGTAGCAGGGGAGTCCGGGGCTCCCTGGCCCTGCCCTGCAGTGGAGTGAGGGGAGCCCAAGGGGGGGCACCGCTGCAGCACGTTGCTCATCGCCCCGGGGATCATGGCTGTGAGGGGAGGGGACAGGGAACCATCAAGGAGGGGGCGGACTGGGGCCCAGTGCAGAGGTGGGACAGGGGAGGGGGGATATTCCCTGAGGGTCACCCCCAGAAGGGATAACTAAGGGGGGGGTTACACTGCTCCCCTCACACCTACTCCCCTCGCACCCCCACATGTCCCCATACACTCATCAGCCCATCTGGCTCCGACTCCCCCCCTCCAGCTTTCGTCCTCATCCTCCTGACACCAGCCCTTTCCCTGGGCATAGACACTGGGGCACGGTGCTGGGTGGGGCAGGATCCGGCCCCCAGGAGCCAGCAGAAGGAGGGGGATCAAAGTCACTCCGGCAGCCCACTCCTGGCTTGCGGAGGTCTCTGGGAGGCTGGGAACGGCCATTCCACAAATGGCTTTTGTTGGGCTGAGCCGAGCTGGGAGCAGCCCAGGGCGAAGGCCTCTCAGGTGCCCCCATGGCAGCCTCTGCCCTGGGCATGGAGAAGGAGGCCTGCAGCCCACCACCCTTCCCTACCCAACCATGCGGGGGCATGTGAGCACTGCCCCGCCTCCTCTTTCCATGCACGCCCTCGGCCCCAGAGATGGACACACACACACTCCCAGGTGTGACTCAGAGCAACAACATGACGGGGGCAGACGCCAAGCTCTGTACTCTCCACGCAGCCAGTGGGACCATCTAGACTTCCTTGGGCTGTGCCTGGGACCAGAGGATCATGGCAAGGGTCCAGCAGGCTGTGCCCAGGTCCAGGGGGTCGTGCCCAGCATTCACGGGGCCATGTCCAGGTCCAGGGGGTCATGCCCAGCATTCACGGGGCCGTGTCCAGGTCCAGGGGGCCGTGCCCACCCTTGTCTTTCTGGCTGGACAGGTGAGGGGTTGTGAGGCGCTGGTTGGGTGAAGGTGAGGAGTCAGCGGGCTAGGACCTTTAACTGGGGCTGAGCCAGACTCCCAGAGTGACGGTTGCAGGGCCCCATCCTGCTCCCGTGGGAGGAAGGGCTGGTCGCTCCAGATAGGCTTCCCCTCCCAGCTTCGCTAGGATCTCTGGTGCCACGGCAGACAGACAGATAGACAGATGCCTCCTCCCTCTCCATCCACACAAACCTGCCCGGAACGGATCATGCCAGCATCTTGGCCGAGACGTCCAGCCCTGGGAAGAGATGGCCCTAGACACCCTTGGGATGGGTCTTTGCATCTGCCCCACACTTACATGGTGCCACCGGTCACGCTGGCGACTCAGGATCGTCTCTCATGCCACCCTCTGTCCTGGCCAGCTATGTGGGGCACTCTGCCCAGGGGACGCCTTAATATTCCAGGGGGTGGATCATTCCTCTGCCAGCCTGGCACCTCCCACTAGAGTAATCGGGGCTGGAGGGGTTGCCACAGGCAGCCCCCTCCCCGCTGCACACAGGGAGGAGAGCTGCCCCTCCCTGGCCGCTTGCCCTTTCACGGCAGATTGGAGTTTAATAACCGGAGCGTTTCTGAAGTGATTGTAGCAGCAGCTCCCTGCTGCCAAAGGCCATCGAGGAGACCCGGTGCCGAAAATCCAAGGGCAGAGGAAGGAGAAATCAGAAATTGCTTGCTTTTTGGGGGGGGGGGAGCAGGGAAATGTTGGTTATTTACATCTCTCTGTGTACAGAAAGAAAGATCAGCTTGTTTCTCCGATCACTAGGGAAGTGCACCCAGCACAGCGCCTGTCACACCAGCGGGGCAAATCCAGGGGCGACTGCGAGGAGACAATGTGGACTCTGCTTTTCTGAAACCACAGGGTCGCAGGTAGCGGAGAATCCTCAGCACCTCTTAGCAGTACAGGGTGTCGGCCACACACTGCACAGTTGGATTCCAGCCAGTAGAGGGTGGTGGCACCCGCATAGACACAGCCACACACATCAGAAGCTAATTGCAGCATAGTGACTTACTAAATTAACACTAGCTCGTTAACTGATTATTATTTTGTCATCTTGAACTGTGGACAGAACCTAGAAGCCTGCAATCATGTGCCAGGCCCCCACAGTGCTAGGTGCTGTACAAGCAGAGAACAAAAGAAACCAACAGGCTAAGCACGAAATGCAGGCGTATCCAGGGGCGGTGAGTTATACTGGGCCTGTGGTGCCTGAGCTCCAGCAATATTCAGGGCCCAGCGGCCCGGCTCCACCAATGTTCGGGGCCAGGTCTCTCCCATGGCCCTGCCTGCCTGCCCCGGAGCATCCCTGCCTGTGCCCTGGACAGCGGGTGGCTGCCCTGCTGCTCCGCACTGCGCTCCCTCACTGGCCACTGCGGGCTGCAGCAAAGGCAGTGGTGCCCCCGGCAGGCTGAGGCAGCTGCTGCACCTGCGGGGGGGAGGAGGCGCACATGTGATGGCAGCTCCTTCCCCCCACCGCCCTGGCACCCACCGGGAGCCGACGCCGACGAAGCTTCCTGGAATCTGGACCTGAGCAGCTGGGGCTTGGGTGAGCGTTGGATTCGTGACACCCTGCTCCCCAGCCCGCAGTCACCACTCCTGCCCCAGGCTGGGCAAGGGGCAGCCCCAACCTCCACTGAACGACGTCGCAAAAGAAGAGGCTACATTTTGTTTTCATTTTAGAAAGTATTTGCTTTTGAGGGTTACTGAGCCAAGAGCGCTGGCTTGTTTCCATAGTCAAAAGAGCATTAATACCTTTTTATATTCTTAGTTAAATCCAGTTTTCTTACAATAGTGATATTGTGTAATATAGGGAAACACTGTTTCTCGTCCATTTTTACATAATTTTAAAAATCTAGATTGGCTTAAAAGGCAGTGGGGGGGGCCAGGACTTGGATCCGTTTTGGACACCACCAAAAATTATACAAACCTGCCACCCTGGGCTCATCCCCCAAATAAAAGTGCACTGAGGTCAGCGGCAGCAGCCGCAGAGGAGTGGCACACGCTGCACTCTCTCTCCGGAGACTTGTCTCTGGGTCTTCTCTGTGCTCATGGCTTTTCTCCTGGTAGCAGCTGAAGAGCCGTGGTGCCCAGGACAGGAAGGACACCCGGAGGGGTCTGTAGGGGGCCAGGCCACCTCGGAGCTTGGTAATCGCAGCCTGCCCAGCCACGGTGCGGTGCTACGCACCTGCAAACACCTCTGCTGCTGCTGGGGGCCCCGAGGCGGCTGGCACTAGCCCCCATGGGATGGCCAGTGTGACCAGATGTCCTGATTTTATAGGGACAGTCCCGATTCTTGGGTCTTTTTCTTATATGGGCTCCTATTACCCCCCACCCCCATCCCGCTTTTTCACACTGCTGTCTGGTCTCCCTAAGTGTGGCACAGATTTGCCCCCCCCCCCATTCAGGCTGTCGGTGGAGCTCCTGGGCAGCACCAGCTGCACCTGGCAGCCCCCTGGGGCAGCCCCGGGCTCGGGAAGGCGGCCGCCCTGCCAGCCCTCTCCTGGGGGCAAACTGCCCCAGCGCGGGGACGGGCGCCCGGGGCATGAGAGATCCGCGGCACGGATCACGTCGGGCCTGGTCCTGCCCTCGCCGGGGGCCATGGGAACAGGATTGGTCCCGTCCCCGCTCGCCCGGGCATCCAGCCCCGGCCTGGCAGCCCGCGCGGCTCCCCCCCGGCTGGGCACGGTCCGTGCGCTCGGAGCCTGCAGCTCGGGCAGGGAAGCCGCCTGGCTCCGCCCCGCCGGTGCCCGGCCCCTTCCAGCTGCGCTCCCCGCCCTCCGGCCTGCGCGCCCGCCTGCGCCCTGGGCTGGGGCCGGGGGCCGGATAACGGGCGGGGACCGGCGCTGTCAGCGAGCCGGTGAGTCGGAGCCGCCCCGGGAGCCAGCCCCGCACCCCGGGGGTGCTTGCGGCTGCCTGGGCGCGGGGAGGAGGCGCCCGGGCGGGGGTGTCCGGGATCCACTGGTGCCCAGCGGGAGCCCACGCGGGGGTTCCCACGCGTCCACGGAGCCCCACCCCCACGGGCGCTGCTGGCGGAGGGGGGGGGTCGCTTCCCCTCCCCCACACCCCTCCCCCCCGGTGGCGGCAGCCGGACAACGCAGCCTTGTTCCATCTGCCTGGGCTTGTGCCCCGCCCGGAGTTTCAGCTCCAGGCTCTGGGGCTGGGTTTGCGCCCGTGGCGGTGCGGGGCTGGGCCCCAGGACTTTGGCAGGGCCCCAGGGGCATTGGCCGCTGAAGTGGGGGTTGGTTTGGGACCCTCCCGCGTCAAACCTGCCGGGCTTTGCCGTGACCCCGCAGAGCACGAGTGGGTTCAGCGCAGCACCCCCACGGGCCGGGGGTTCGCGCCCCTGCCAGCCGGCCCGGGTTAGCTGGAGCACCCTAGGGAGCTGTGACCCAGCGGGATTTCACAGCAGGTGCCTGGCACAACTCAGGGCAAGGGGCAAGCAGCAGAGTGGGGCTGGTGGCTAGTGCATTGGCCAAGAGACTAGCGTAAGTGCTGCTACCAGAGCTAGGCCAGAATCACTTGCCCGACATCCTCCTAGGTTTGGAGTAACTGGGTCCTGGGTGCTGAGGGCTTGGTGCCTCATAGCACGCGAATCTCTTCCCCCTCTCCCTCGCCATGCTGCAGCTCTCAGGCAGATGATGCTAAGAGCAGCGGCCAGTCCCCTGCGGGTGGGCAGAGAGGAGACGTTGGGAGACCAGCCTCAGCCCTGGCCTGCCTCTGGTTCTTGTCTTGCTCCACTCCCTTCCTGGCAATCTCACGGCCACGGGCGCAGGAGCCTTCTCCTCTGCATCTTCTGCTGTCTGCAGCAGCCTCTGTTGGTCTCTCCACCCTGTTCCCCAAGGAAATAGTCTTCTCTGGGGAGTGGTGGAGCCAGCCCCCTTGGGTCATTTACACTCAGCTGGGAAAAGGCTCTGGCATATGTTAGGGGGACCAGATGAGAGGAAGAAAATATTGGGACACATTGGGAGTAGGGTGTGCCAGTGGAGCCAAAAAAAAAAAAAAAGTCCAGTGCTGCCGGCGGAGCGAAATATCGGGACAAATGTCTGGGCACCCTAGCGTATGTAGCGTAGGGAACAAGCCTGTCTGGAGGGCGGGGGGGATCAACGGGGGGGGGGGGGACTGGATGCTCCAATCGTTCCTTTCTGTTGCTAGTTTCTTCATCTTGCTGTCTCAGCAAGAGACAGACTTGGGACCTGACGGCCCAGGGAAGCCCCACTGACTTGGAAGAGCTGAGACACTGGCTAGCACGGGGGCTTGGCACGAGGCGGTAGAAATCTGGGCTACTTGCAGAGTAGGTCATGGAGTTCAAATCCTCCTCCTGTCTGGGGATCGGGCTGCTGGCTGAGGCCTGTTTCTACTATCAGGGAGCCAGGTTTTGCCAGGGGGGGCAGGCTGCACCCACAGTAGGTATGGGGCAGTGGGCCAGCATCAGACCTCGCTCACACAGATGGCAAAGTGACTTTGCAGGAGCGACTTCCGGGTTACGCTGATGTCAGTGAGATCAGGATCCAGCCCGAAGTCCCAGATGCTCCTGGGCAGCCTAGCGAATGGGGGAGGGCGGGAGGAAGGGGAGGATGGAGGTAGCAAACGCAGCACCTCTCTTAGTAGGTTTGCTCACCCCTTGAAATGGACTGTGGGTCCTGATTTCACACTTTGCAGTCCCTTCTCCCCAGCGCTTGCCATTTGGGGCAGCCTCATGCCCTCTGGCTGCCGGCTCGGGGTGAAACAGTCGCTTCTCTGCACTGCACTCGCCTGCTTTGAGGGAAACGCAGGAATTAAAAACAACAGAACAAAACAACCCGGGGATAAGGGCTTTAGCAGCTCAGCCGCGGGCAGGCTCCTGCATCCAATTCGTTTCATGACAACCGGCCGTCCCCTCCTCCTGCGCGGGGATTATTCCTGCTGGAGGGCATTAGAAGTATTGGAAGTAAATCTGGGGCGAGCTGCCAGGGAGGGCTGACATTTCCGAGATGCAGGGAGTTGGAGGCCAGTGGTTTCTCTGGTTGCTAGGGGGAAATGCACAGATTTTAGCTGGGAGCCAGATGGCAAAAGAGGAACGGAAAGAGCGGGAGGGCGCCAGGACCTGACACTTGCTCACCCCAGGGATACGCCCTTGGCACACGGCTGACTGCAGAGGAGTCACTCTGGATCGACACCAGGGTGTGTGAGGGCAGAGTTGGGCCCAGTTCTCGGGAGACGCGACTTTGCTGGGTTCTGCCCTTTATTGCTTGGTGAGATGGGGCCTCAGCCAGCGCCTGCAAGTAACTTTGGAGGAAGTTGGGGGTGGAACGTGGCAGCTGGGGGGGTGTCAGCACTCACCAGTAGGGGGCAGGATTCCTGTTCCTTTGCTCCAGCCACAGGGCTGTTCCACGCCCTGAGCTGGCGCTCCCCTGCTTATGTCAGTCACCCCAACTCAGGGCTTGGCTGGGAGAAGACCCCTCTTCCCCCCTCCAGATTGGACATGCTTATGGAACCAATCTGAACCTTTGAGGGTCTCTCAGTGCACCAGGGGCCCTCCGCTCAGCCCTCCTTGCCAGCACATCCTGGTGTCACCCTGCACCCCTGGGTGCGTCAGCAGCCGCCAGGGTTGAACCGGAGCCCTCTGGCTCTTAAGGCCAAGCGCGCTATGGTATCCAAGGCTGTAGCAACCTCTATGTGCCCCCTTGCAATTGGGTGACAGCCTCAGTTTCCCTCCTTGCGTGGCCCACTCACGGGGGAGGCTCACTCTGTAGTCCTGGCTTCCTGGGAAGCTTCTCACGAGCTGGTAGCTGAAGGCTCCTGCTCTCGGTGGTTCCTTAGTGTCTCTGTCGGCTGCCTGGCACCCCATCACGCCAGCTGCTTTTCTCCCGTGGGCCCAGTCCCCAGGGCTAAGCTCCTTACGGCAGCTCTCCTCTCTGACTCACCCCCAGCGACCCCGCCGTGCTTCCTGCATAGGACCCACCCAGCCCGTTTCTCTCCAGCGGGTCTAATCCACAACTGCCCACATCCTCCCCAGGTGCCACAGAACCAGTGAACTGGGCTTGTCTGCTCCCCATAACCCTGTTGCTGCAAGTGTGGGGTTCAGACTCCCTCTTGCAGGAGCCCAGCCCCCACTAGAGGGGGACCGAGTGCTGCCCGGAGTGGGTGTGGGTCCTGCTGGCTGCTCCCTTCTGAAGGAGGCTGGGGGGAATCAAGCATCCTGCTTTCCCTCCCCCCCCAGGCTCCGGACCCTGGCTGAAGAATCTGCTCCCCGTATTAACCCTTTGCTTGTCTGCTGCACCTTCGGCCCTGGCACCTCAAGGCGCTTTTCACACAGCGTTGAGTTTCATCCTTCTGAGGTAGAGGAGCGTTAGCCCCGTTTCCCAGGGGGAGGAACCAAGGCCCGGGGAGGTGAAGGGACTTGCCCATGGGCACATGACAATTCTGGGACGGTGCTGGGGATAGAACCCAGGAGTCCTGCGTCCCCAGCTCTGGGCATCAGCGCCAAGGGCAGGGTAAGGGGACGGTCCGTGTGCACATGCTTTGAGATTTCCTGTTTGCTGGGTGGATCCAGGCTGGCCCTAGCTGGCTGCTGGAGGTTTTCACTGGGGTGCATGCTGAGCAGAGGGTGGTGGAGGCAGAGCCCAGGGCCTCTCCGGGTGAGCGAGGGATCCCATGACATCCCCGGCAGGAAGGAGACAGTGCCCTGTGCTGGGACAATGCAGCAGAGCGATGGAACAGCCTCCTCTGGGCCCCCCAGGCTCAGGACACATGGGAACGAATTGCCTCCAGAGTGGAGGAAGGACCCCACCCCAGTAGAGCTGGGAACCCACCGACCCTCCAGCCACGTGTGTGTCTGGGGGTCTCTGATGGAGGGAGGGCCGCTCCTGGGCTGGGTGCGTGGATCCTTGCTCATAACCTCCCCGCTCGCCATCTCTCCCCAGAGGATGTCGGAGGAGCTGCCCTTGCACATCAACATCCGGGAGCCGCGATGGGACCAGGGCACTTTCCAGGGGCGAGCCAAGCACTTCTTCATGGTGACTGACCCCCGCAACCTCCTGCTGTCCGCGGCGACGCTGGAAGACGCCCGGAGGGTGGTTGAGAATTACAGGTTCTCTGTGAAGTCTGGACTGTTTCCCCCCTAGTGGCTGGGGAGCGGTGGGGGGAGGACACATTATCTGAGAGGGGCTCTGCAATCCGGCTGCTATGCCAGAGTGAGCCCTAGTGGTGGGGTTGGGGGCGATGCCCTGAATGCCGGAGGGCCAGGAGCTGGTCTGTGCCATTGGCTCAAGCCAGCTGTCCTGGCTCCCTCCCGGGAAGGGGGCGACGAGGCGGGTGTCCCCTCTGCAGGGCTGGGCAGTAGCTGGCAGGAGAGGAGGGGGATTTTCTGCTGCCTGGACCCTGTATGCGGGCAGTGCTTGGAGCCACAGGCAGGAGCCAGAGGGCAGTGGCGTGAAGGGGCACAGGTGGCTTCGGGGGTTTAAGGACAGAGGGAGGCTAGGCACAGCCGAGGGTGGGAGGGAATCCCAGCAGTAGCCTGTGGAGCTGGCACCGTGGGGAGGGGAGATGCAGGAGGACGCCAGGTGGCACCAGCCCTCTCTCCAAGGGAAGAAGTAACCTGTGGTGGCAGGGGGAGCCGGGCATCCAGAGCGGAGACACCCACCAAGGAGACCATGGTAGGGCTTTCGCTCCATGGAGACGTGCGGCTCGGCCAGGGGTGCTGGCTGAAGCTGCCAGCTCTTTCCCGGCTGCTGAGGCTCCCAGTAAGGAGCACACAGGAGCAGCGGGTTGGGGGTGATCTGCCCTGGAAGTGAGGGCAGGCGGCACCCAGGCCTGGATGTGGGGGGTCCCCTGATGCGAACAAGGGTAGTCACAGCTCCCTCTGCCTGGCACCACCCGCAGGTCGGGGACGGTATCACCGGACCTGACAGAGGACCAACTCTGGCGGGCAAAATACATCTACGACTCAGCCTTCCACCCCGACACCGGGGAGAAGATGATCCTGATCGGGCGCATGTCGGCCCAGGTGCCCATGAACATGACCATCACCGGCTGCATGCTCACCTTCTACAGGCACGTTAGCCCTGCAGGGCAGGGACCCCCACCCATGCCCTTCAGCACCCCCCGCTGGCCCGGGGCAGGGACCCCCACCCTGTGCCCTTCAGCACCCCCTGCTGGCCCAGGGCAGGGACCCCAACCCCATGCCCTTCAGCACCCCCTGCTGGCCTGGGGCGGGGACCTTCCTGACCTCTCCACCACCCCCTGCTGGCCTGGAGCGGGGAACTTCTTGACCGATCCAGAACCCACCTGCTGTCCCTGGGCGGGGACCCCCACCCATGCCCTTCAGCACCCCCTGCTGGCCCGGGGCAGGGACCCCCACCCATGCCCTTCAGCACCCCCTGCTGGCCCGGAGCAGGGACCCCCACCCATGCCCTTCAGCACCCCCTGCTGGCCCGGAGCAGGGACCACCACCCCGTGCCCTTCAGCACCCGCTGCTGGCCCAGGGCAGGGACCCCAACCCCGTGCCCTTCAGCACCCCCTGCTGGCCTGGAGTGGGGACCTTCCTGACCTCTCCACCACCCCCTGCTGGCCCGAGATGGGGACCTTCCTGACCTCTCCAGAACCCACCTGCTGTCCCGGGGCAGGGACCCCCACCCCGTGCCCTTCAGCACCCCCCGCTGGACCGGGGCAGGGACCCCCACCCTGTGCCCTTCAGCACCCCTTGCTGGCCTGGGATGGGGAGCTTCCTGACCTCTCCACCACCACCTGCTGGCCCGGGGCAGGGACCCACCTGCTGGCCCGGGGCAGGGACCTTCCTGACCTCTCCACCACCGCCTGCTGTCCCGGGGCAGGGACCTTCCTGACCTCTCCAGAACCCCCCTGCTGGCCTGGGGCGGGGACCTTTCCTGACCTCTCCAGAACCCCGCTGCTGGCCTGGGGCCGTGACCTTTCCTGACCTCTCCAGAACCCCCTTGCTGGCCCAGGGTGGGGACACCAACCTGTTCAGCGTCCCCTGCTGGCCTTGGGGCAGGGACCTCCCCTGACTTCTCTAGCACCCCCTGCTGGCCCTGGGGTGGGGACCCCAATCTCTCTAGTGCCTCCTGCTGGTCTTGGAGCAGGGACCCCCCCCCCACGACTTCTCTAGTGCTTCCTGCTGGCCCTGGGGTGGAGAGCCCTTCCCCATGCCCTCCAGCACCCCCTGCCGGCCTTAAGCCTGTGGCAGTAGCGCAGCCTGATCAGTGGCAGCGCATCTCCACGCCTCTTGCACTTTGGCCCACACAAGCCCTGGCAGAGGATGGGCAGTGTCCCTTGGTAAGGTGCCACCAAGTTAACATTCCCGGTAGGTTCCCTGGGGCACAGTGCTGCAGCGAAGGGCAGGGGACTCTGCTAGGCACAAGCCTTAGGGTAGGGGTCTGAGGCGTGAGCGACGAGCAGGGGGTCAGGCGGGGGAGAATCCCAGGCAGATGGGTCCATGGTGTGGGAGGGGAGGGCCGAGCCGCACTAACTCCGCCAGCCACGTCCTGGTGGGCACTTGGCCCCTTTGCGTCCTGTTTCCTGTCTGCTTGGGCAGAGCTGCTGGGACCTCGTCTCTCCCTCCTCCGACGTGCTCTTCCCCACCTCCCCGCAGGACGACCCCCGCGGTGTTATTCTGGCAGTGGGTGAACCAGTCGTTCAACGCGATTGTGAACTACACTAACCGAAGCGGAGACGCCCCCATCACGGTCGGGTAAGGGAGCTGCAGAGCTGGAGCTGCACAGTACGGGGCGCTGGTGCCTTCCCCATGGCACTGCCGTGTGCTGCGCAAAGGTGCCTGCTTTAAGAACAGCCTCGGCCTGTCGCTTGCAACGTGGTGGCTTGAGCTGCCTTCACCCTGGCTGCCTGCTTGGGGCGGTCGGGCTGGAAGGCAGCGCTGCGGGCTCCCTGCTGGGGTGATGGTCCCTGGCTATTCTCGCACAGAACCGGGGCAGGCCACCGGGGGGCACCCTCCATGCCTGGAGGGAAAGGCTCATTGGGGGGGCAGGCAGCCTGGCAGGACGAGGCCCCGTCCTGTTGCCCTGTTGCTGCGCTGCCCAGCGGGTTTCCGGCCTCACTGGACTTGCCTGCTTTCTTTGCAGCCAGCTGGGGACGGCCTACATCAGCGCCACCACCGGGGCAGTTGTGACGGCGCTGGGACTCAAATCTCTCACCAAGGTAGGGGGCCCAGCCCCGCTTCGGGTCGGAGCACGCCTGGCACGGGGTCCAGGGAGTGGGGCTGCCCGGGCTGTACGCTGCAGGACTCATACTCTGGCAAGCAGCAGGGACAGACAATGGGTCCCGGCCGCTCTGCATCCATGTCTGGCCCCCCAGGAGCGACCCAGAGGCTCTCCTAGCCCTGGGAGGAGCCCTGGAGGTGGAGGATGGGGTCTTGCTCGGGGAAGGCCCGAGCATGTTGCTCCCACCCTTTGCCCCGTGTCGGGTGTTTAATGCCCCATGTCGTGTGTCTGCCCTAGCTGACCCAGTGATGCAGGCAGACAATAACAGACCCGATTCTGATCTCCTGCTGGAGTGTAAGTCCCCGGGTCTCCCCAGAGTGGTGCCCCGCGGGGTTAGGGAGAGCAGGGCCGACGGCTCTAAGACAAGCCCCGGGATCCAACTGGAATCCACCGGAGAATGGAGCAGCCGCTTCCAGCTCCGCTCAGGGCCCCAGCCAAGATCAGGGCACCAGGTGCTGCACTGATCGACACACAGTGACAGATCATCCCTGCCCTGACACGCTGGGAGTCTTAATCACACAAGACAGACATAGGGCAAGTCGTTATTCCTGCTTTGCAGATGGGGAGATGACACCTAGAGAGATGAAATGACTGGCCCAGGCAGAGCCAGGAATGAACTGAGCCTTGTGCTCTAACCACTAGACTGTTCTTCCTTCTACCCAGCTGTAGTCTCATTCCCTGGCACGTGATTCTCTCTTTTCTCCCTCTGCAGCATTTGCCATCGATTATTGGCCGCTACGTGCCTTTTGCTGCCGTGGCAGCTGCTAACTGCATCAACATTCCTTTAATGCGGCAGAGGTAAGGGGCCTTCACCCTAACAGAGCAGCTCTGTGCAAACGGGGGAAATCGATGCTGTTGAAGGACATGGATCTGTCTAGCCGGGTACCTTGCTTTGGGCAGTAACCACAATCTGATGCTGTGGGGGGGGCTAGACCCTCCTCATACTGCACTTGGTCAGCAGTGCAGTGCTGTGACAGGTGGAATTCCTTCCTGATCCTCGCAGCTGGTCAGCACTTGCCCTGAAGCATGAGGGTCATTTTAGTTTATAGAACTGCAGTAATGGTCCTTTCCCAGAGATTAGCCATGGTATGAAAGCCTCTCGCCAACCACAGACCCAGTGTGGCACAGGTGGTGTCATGGTGAGCCTCACGCCAGTTTGAAGCTCACGTCTGCCATGGTGGAATTCAGTCCTTGGACTCTCTGCTGAGACCGCTAACGAGTGAGCTGACCCCTAGGAGCTGGGCTGAGAACCCCTCACTCATTCACACAGTTTGCAGACCAAGCCCGTGGAGGGCAATGGCTCTGTGCCCCGTTACCCATCCCTCTGCCCCAGCCAGGCTCCCTAACTGTAGTCCATCTGTGTCCTGGCACGCAGGTAGTGGTAAGGGACTCTGCTCTGTCTCTTTCTCAGGGAGCTGAAGTTTGGGATCCCCGTCACAGATGAGGATGGGAACCGGCTGGGGGAGTCGAGGGCAGCGGCCCAGCAAGCCATCGCTCAGGTGGTGGTGTCCCGGATCGGCATGGCCGCCCCCGCCATGGGTGAGTCACTTCCCTGGCAGATTTGCACTGCGCTTGGGCCGGATCCAGGGCCCCCCTGTGCTCGGGCGCCACAAACTCCTGCCTCGCTTCCTGCCAGCGACACCCGTTGCAGTTAGCGGCACCTGTTAATTTCCTTCTCCTTCGCCCCTCCTAGCCATCCCTCCTGTGATCATGAACGCCCTGGAGAAGAGAGCCTTCCTGAAGGTAAGTCCCCTGCCCAGCCACACCCCAGCAGTCCCTCCAGGGGCTGGATGGCACCCCGTCTACGTGGCTTGGGGGATCCCCTCTCATTACAGCTGGCGCCTGTGTCCACTCAGGGCATCATTTCTACATGTCCCCTGGGGTTCATGGGAGCACCCCGAGATCTGCCCACCTCCCTGGGAGGATCAGGATTCCAGCCCGCCCCTGCCAGTGCAATGGGGCAGAAGGGTTAATGTTAGTCCGGCTGATGGGGACGGTATAAAGCTCATCTGAGGATATGGCTACACTGCATTGTAAACCCAGGGCTGGGGGACCTGGCTTGTCCACTTGGTATTTTCAGAGCCGGGCTTAAGGATTCACATTGCATTGTGACCCTGGGCTTACAATTGCTGGGCCTGGCTCTCCCAGCCATGCTACTGCATCCACAGAGATGTGGCTTGAGCTGCGTCCACACTGCAAACTGACAGGGCTTGGACCTGAGTGGCTTTTACCCACACCCCCAGCGGGGCTCTAGGACCCGCGCCCTGAGCGCTCACTGACCCGAATCAGGCTGATTTGCGCGTGGACGGAAAGGACTCAAACCTGAGTCAGAGTCAGGACTCTGTGTAGACAGATCCTTAAGTGCGAGATTGAGCAGAGACAGGAGATGGGGCTAGAAGGACCGTGGCTCTGGGGAGACGTGGCAGACCCCGGTCCTACCTGACAGCTGTGTGCAGGGCCGAGCCCCGTGTGCGCACAGAGATCCGGGGATTGTCACGGTCTGGACTGGGTTCCGACAGTGATCGTCTCCTGGGCCCCCCGCCCCGTTCATGGTGGGGCACCAACCCTCAGGCAATTCCTGCCAGTGCCGCTGGGGAGAGGTAACCCTAGAAAGGACCTTTAGCGCCTTTCCAAGCTAGCTGGGAACCGGGAACGGAGCAGGCAGCTCTGTGTGGATCACCCGCTAGTGCCCCACGGGCCTGACACAGTGTATAGTGCCAACCTCTCTGAACTGTCTCCTTGGCCTTGATGTATAAGGGACCCCCCATCAATATAACCCTCTTGCTAACCCAAAGCCCCTTTGTCTTTCCGTGTAGCGATACCCCTGGCTGAATGCTCCCTTGCAGGTCGGGCTGGTGGGATTCTGGTAAGTGATGGCTGGAAATCAGGGAAACTCGCCTAGCCCAGCTGAAGGGAAGAAGCCACTCAGGGGCGACTTTCTCCAGGGTTCGCTAGCCTGGTCTCGGCACTGGAAGCATCATTTGCTTCAAACCGGGTGGGATCAAACTGGAACCACCATGAGCCTTCGAAGTGAAGCCAGCCCCTTCAGAGGCTCCTTCCACACCCACTCCCCGTCATCGTTCACTTTGCAGTTAAATTCATGGCCAGGAAATTCAGACGAAGTCAGTGGTCAGACTGCTGCTTTCAGGGCCACCCGGGGGGTGAGTGGGGGCAAAGGGGGGCAATTTGCCCCGGGCCCCACAGGAATATAGAATTCTATAGTATTGCAACTTTTTTAATGGAAGTGGCCCTCGAAATTGCTTTGCCCCAGGCCCCCTGAATATGCTGGGTGGCCTTGGCTGCGTTGCCTGGTGTGCACACACCCTGCGGAACTCCCTGCAGCAGGATGTTGTCAGGCATGAGGCTTCCTAGGTCAGGCCAGAAGCAGGAGTGCCAAGAGACCCTGATTATATTTCTAACCCTCCTGGCAGCAGGAAGGGATAAAACTCACAGGAGTGTGTGTGTCTGGTGAGGTTTCCAGCTCAGCGGAGCAGAGACAAGGGATCTGGATAGTTCAGATAAGCAGCCAACTGCCCTGTTAGAGTAATTTGGGGAGAGGAAGGGAAGCTGGCTGGGAGGTTCATCTGGGGAAGGCAGAGGAGGGTGAATGGAATTTCCTTTAGGGCAGTGTCTCTCTCTGTCTCATCCAGCCCTAATTACCGGGGGTCCGTTGGCACCTCGCTTTTGTTGGGGTGTTTATCCTCGAGACACCCCAGGCAGGAGGTGTAACAGCCCCGCCTTACAGATGGATTCTGAGTCCCAGCCTGGAGCCCTGACCACTGGTCCGTCCTGCCTCCCTGCAGTGGGCCTGTTTGGTTAGGGGGGGCTTCCTGGCCCTCATGACAGTGCTTCCCCAGTCCCAGCCTCTTGTTCCATGGACTGCTGCTTTGTTCCCGCCGTTCTCAGCCTTTGCAGCAATTCCTGGGTTGAGGCGTTAGAAATCAGCTCTGCTCTCGGTGTCTCTCCTTTTGCAGCTTGGTGTTCGCGACCCCGCTGTGCTGCGCACTCTTCCCACAGAAAAGGTAGGGGTTGGCCGGTCTTCGCTGGGCCCTCTGTTTGCCTGGGCCTAGCTGTGTGCGATGTCCCGCACGGCTTAGGAGTTGGGGGGGGGGGTGTTTGTGTGTGTGTATGGATGCACCAAGGCGGTTTAAGACAGTGTCTCTCAACCTTTCCAGACAACTGTCCCCCTTTCGGGGTCTCATTTGTCTTGCGTACCCCAAGTTTCCCCTCATTTAAAAATGACTTGCTTCCAAAATCAGACCTAAAAACACAAAGTGGCCCCGCACATGATTACTGACACATGGCTGACTTTCTCCTGTTTACCGTATAATTATCAGATAAATTGATTGGAATGTAAATATTGTACTTACATTTCAGTGTATAGTATATAGAGCAGGAGAAACAAGTCATTGGATGAAATTTTAGTTTGTACTGACTTTGCTGGTGCCTTTTCTGTAGCCTGTTGTGAAACCAGGCAAATTGACGTACCCCCTGGAGGACCTCTGTGTACCCCCAGGGTACTCACAGAATCATAGAAAATCAGGATTGGAAGGGACTCCCTCCTCAAAGCAAGACCAATCCCCAACTAAATCGTCCCAGGCATACCCCGGTTGAGAACCACTGGCTTAAGACATCTTTGCTCCCTCAAGCCCTGGAGACACTTTTGCACCAGTCAGAGAAGCGGGAAGCTGTGATCAATTATTCTTCATGTTCACTGAAGGTAGGACAAGAAGGAACGGACTTACTCTGCAGCGAAGGAGATTTAGGTTGGATTTTGGGAACATCTCTCTAACCCTAGGAGCTGTGGGACAGGCTTCCAAGGCGGGTTGTGGGTTGTCACTGGATGATTTAGTTGGGGTTGGTCCTGCTTTGAGCAGGGGTAGGACTAGATACCTCCTGAGCTCCCTTCCAACCCTGATCTTCTATGATTCTATGGAGGTTTTTAAGACCAGGTTGGACAAACCCCTGTCAGGGCCGGTCTAGGTTTACTTGGTCCTGCCTCAGCGCACAGGGCTGGGCTTGACGACCTCTCAAGGTCCTTGTGATTCTGGATGCAGGGCCCCATCCTGTGCTTGACCCGGTTCTTGCTAAGAGAGGCAGAAGGGCATTCTGGGCAGCTGGTCTCTGCAGGGCCGTTAGCAACGGCTGGCACAGGAAACGTTTGTGCCTCCGTCTTGGATTCTCTTTGCTCTGCTGCTGCCTCCTCTTCTTGATAAACGGCTCAGTTGGCCCCTCGGAGAGCAGAAATGCTCCCACGTGCCGGAGGCGGCCACTCGCGGGCTGCAACTAGCTTGCGAGCCAGCCTGTAGGCTGAGACTTGCTGTGTAATAGTACATTTACTGGTAGCTTCTGCGTAACCGAGAGATCCATTCAAATCTGAATCTAAAGTTGCTGGATGAGGATGGATTGACTGTGGAGCATTCTCCCACCCGTAGGGAAGGGGAGACATCCTTAGACAACTCTCCAACTGGTAGCCCCAAGTTCCTTGCCCTCCCTGCCTCCTCTCTGAATGGGTTTGTCTCCCTTCCGCAGCTCGATGCGAGTGAGTCGCCTGGAGCCTGAAGTCCAAGCTCTGGTCCGGGAGAAGAACCCTCACATTGAGATTGTCTACTTCAACAAAGGGCTTTAAGCCAGGCTCTGCTCCACTCCCCCAGCTGCCAGGAGAAGAGATCAGGGAACGGATCGGAACCCAGGCGTCCGGGGAGAATGTTAAATGTAGTACTAGAATAATGCCTTTGAGCTGCTGCTTTATTTCTGGCTGTCGTGTGTCAGTAGGTGCTGTGTGTACGATGTAGGTTCCTTGCACTCAGATGACCCATCGCAATAGGTAGTGTTATATGCTGCTGTGGTATAGATTGTCTTTCCTGAACAAAACAGAAACAGGCAGAGCTGATCCTCTCTGGTGGCAGGTCGAGAGCGGCCAGGGCCCCTAAGTAACCCTCCCTCCACTCCACCCTCCTGCTGTGCGTGGTCCCAGAGTGGCTCACATGTCCATCTTTACTGCTCTGGAGAGTAATGCTCTTGAGATGCTTCCATGGGATGCGGCTGCCGTCTTTATAGACACTTGATTGCGATGAGGTGGACTGACTGCTGGGGAAAGCTACGTACTTATACAGCAGAGTCACTCAGAAAAAGATCGAGGGGGGAAAGAAACTACTATACAAGGGATCTTGGTGCAGAGATGGATCCCAGAGAGTTTTGGGGTATCCTGATCTGGGGTTTCTCTGCCTACCAGAGGAGAATTAGCTGCAGTGCCTGAATGTGGGGAAAGCCCGGACCCAGATCTGTAACTCAGCTTTGCACTTGGGCTGATTGCTGCTGTTGGAACCTGGTGTTTGGAACCAGCTTTCACTCATGTGTATGTGTTTTTGCACACTCAGTGCCTGTGCATGTCTGAACTTCCTGGACCTGCACTCTGCAGGGACCAGTTCTGAAACCTTGCTCATGCCCGAATAATGGAATTTCCATGGGGGAGAGTTAAACTGTCTGTGAGGAAATTCCCCTGCCTGTCTGCACAGATCTAACCCGCTGCCCTTTGCATTGCCCCTTTTAAACACACTCTGGGAGGCGTGAGTAGGGCTACCAGACAGCAAGTGTGAAAAATCAGGAAGGGAGTGAGGAGTAATAGGAGCCTATGTAAGAAAAAGACCCAAAAATTGGGACTGTCTCTATAAAATCAGGACATCTGGTCACCCTAGGTGTGAGGGAAAGTCTGCCCCCCCCCCCCCCCGTTTTATTGTGACTATTGACTCAATACACGTAGGGTGCAGGGGAAAATGCATCACAATTGTTTTAGGATGCGAAAGACAAACCCAGGCGCAAGAGATCACTGATCAATAAAGCACAAGAAGAGGAGGAAACCTGCCCCTCTTCTCTTATCGGAAGGAACAGACGCTACAGGGGTAGGGAGACTCTTCCAGTAATCACAGCTCTGTCACAGCCTGCACCATCGAGCTTAAAATCGTCCTTGTACAGGGCTGATCCTGCCCCCTTGAAATCTGCAGGAGCTGCACCGTTGGCTTCAGTGGGTGCAGGAGCAGGGGTCTGAATGCATCTTTTTAAAACTAGCATAATCAAGGCACCTAATGTAGAACGGATGGCTCAGAAATGCCTGACCTGCCTGTCCGCTCATGGAAAAAGCTGGGGAATGTCACAGCTAAGCACAAGGGGCCCAAGGCTACTCCCGGTCAGCAATTTAATCCGGTTTTCCGCTGCTTTCATCTCCAGAGCAAATTACACATTCTAATCTCCAAAAAACAGCCCGGAGGGGTGTTGTTATTTAATGTCGCCTTTGTTCCAGGCTCAAGTCGCATCCTGGGGCTGCTCGACGCCCTTTGAACATGTTTACTTCCACAGGGCTCCTGTCTCCTTGCTGTAAGATCACCCTGTTGTTTGCTAGATCAGCCTCCCTTCGAACATGTGACATTTAAAGGGATCTTGTCACACTGCTTTAAGGTCACTGTGCTTTGTGGCATGGGTGGGTGTGTAGCTACATACAGATAGAAATTGGATGTTTTACAACATCGAAACCAGACAGAAATGTTTCTGTGACATTTAATGAAAATGTGTTTAGTCCTGGCCTGGATATAAATCTTCCCCTGTTGTGCTGGGGACTGGCCCTCTGCTCCTGCCAGAAAGGAGACAGGAAACTGAGTAGACTCGAGGTGAAACTGACCCCCCTGGTTTGCCTGGCCCAGCTGAGTGAGGGGCACAGAGCACACAACCCAGCTCTGGGGCAGAAAGGGAATTGGATATTTAAAAGTAGAACTAGTTGGAGGTGGTGTCACAGTAAGAGCGGTCTTTGATTATATCCTGGAGGGAGAATCAGCCCCATCCTACAAAAGACACAGAGAGAGATCAGATCTGCTGTGTTCAGATCTGCTGCAGAAGATGGCTTGTTGCTCCTCCCAGATGCCTGGGGTGACTCTAGTTCCCAAAGGGAAAACGGGACACTGCGCAGGGCTGGTCTGAGGCCCCCCCCAACCCCCCCCACAGGGCTGGCCCGAGCCCTCCTCCCTGAGCGGGGATGGCCCGAGTTGCTTGCCTGATCCCTGCCTGCCCTCTGCACGGGCTGGGGTTGCTGCTTGCCTGAGCCCTGCCTGCCCCCTGCACAGGGCTGGCATTGCAGCCCCCCCCCCCAATCGCATGTTCCTCTGCACCTCATTTTTTTGACAAAAGTGGGCATTTGGCCCGTTTGCACTTGCTAGCTGATCAAGTCGTCCCCTAGAATAGCCTTGACAGAATCAGGCTCAGCGCTTGTCTGTAATTTGCCCAGATTGCACTGGCTGGGAGGGCAATGATAAGGACCATCAATCCTCATGCTTCAGGGCACAGAGTGATCAGCAGTTGGGGTCAGGCAGAAATCCCCCCCCCACCCTGACTCACATAACAGTGCACTGTGGGTGTTTCACACTTCCCTCTGAAGTGTTTGGTACAGCAGTGGGCATTGCACGGGGCTACGTGAGACATCGGATTCCAGAGGACTTAGATAGGGACAGGCTGACTTTAATCGTCAAGTCCACTGGGGGGACAATCCTTTCCAATGGTTTTGAAAGCCCTCAAGTGTTGGTTTTGAGGGAGGCTGGAGGCAGCTTGGTCCAAGTGGTTTGAGCAGGGCTCTGGGAGTCAGGACTCCTGGGTCTCCATCTTGGTTTGGCCATCGATTTGCTGTGTGCCTGTGGGAAAGCCATTTCACCCGGCCACACCTCGGTTTTCCCGGGTGAGGGGAATGGGGGCATCTGGATGCGATAAATCAATCCCCGAATGGACGCCCATACTCCACCTTGGCGGAGTCGGCAGGGAAGCCACGGCAGTTGACTTGCCGCTGTGAGGCGAATAGCGTAGCTGAAGCTGCGTATCTTAGATCGAGACCCCCACCCCCACCCCGGTGTAGACCAGCCCTAAGAGTCACTCGGCTTGAGCACTAGAGGGACAACAATGGAAACTGGGTGTAAACAAAAGAAAATATGAGAAACTGCAAGTTTTGACAGGGACAAGGAAACAAGGCAAATCCCAGTACTCTTGTCTGTAAAAGTAGCTGGTGTCATTTCTCCTCTGCTTTGAATTCATTTCCAGCAGGGTCCTGCACAGAAATCAGATCTTTGGATGGGCAGGACATTTAAAATCAAACAATCGAAAAAAAACCAAAAGGCACCCTGGCCGCTCCCAGCAGGGGTGTTACGCAATGCAGCGTTTATATGTAGGTCCTACAAAAAGTGTGTTGCTTTCTGGTGATGCAAAGGGGCCCTGTGCTGGCAGCATGTGGGAATAGGTGGTACAGGATGGATGGACTTCCAATGGGAATGAGTTTGGCAAAATCCCTCCAGTTACGTGCTGTTTGTAACCTCCCTTGCCTGAGTCTTTGTCCCGTAACCCAGGTCTGTTCAGAAAGGGCGCGGGCACGTCTCTGAGGAGGGGGCTTAGCTAAGGAGACGCCGGCTTTGACGGGTGGCGTCGCTGAAACGAACGCTGTTGCTTTTGTAACGATCTTGGTGCAGCGTGTGGCGCGTTGGGTCTTGGAGAGCCCCATGAGCAGGGGGAACTGGGGGAGTGTTACACAAAGAGCTTTGACTCTTGCCTTTGGGGAAAGATTTGGGGGCAGGGGGATGCTGCAGGATGGTGGGTTTGCCCCAACTCCAGGATGTTCTGGTGCTCTCCCGTGGGGGCCTGGCCTCTTGCCGATCAAACACACCTGCTTGAGAGCAGAAAGCTTTAACAATCCTTGTGCAATACGGCCTGGGCACTCAGTGTCTGTTAGCGTCACTCCTTCCCCAGGGGCAGGGGGCGAGTCGCAGCACAGGTCTACATCCGATCCCTTCCTGCCGCATGTCCCTTGGTGGAAGGCCTGGCACTGCGCGTGCTGCTCACTCAGTTGGTGTCTGTACCCTGAACTTAGACCTCTCTCGGCGGGACACTGAGCCCATGGCTGACCTCCATTGTCGCTTTAAACAGGGCAATTGTTCCAAAATAAAGGTGATATTTTGTGTCTCTTGCATGTGGCTTTGCTGCTTTGTTGGTGTCCTTGTCCAGTCCCAAATGAGATGGGTATGTTCTGGCTCCATCTGGCATTCTTCTCCAGTGTCTTTCCAGTACAAGTAACGGTGTGACGTCTCCCTCTAGTGGCTGGCTAAAACAGAGGCTAAGAGACCTACTATAGCTGCCAGCAAAGGGAGTGCTCCTTTAGCTCAAGTATGGGAGTGCTGAGCTTCTGGAGGGTTGCCGTCCCAGGCCCCTTTATGCATGCAGGTTAGTGAGCTAGCGTCTCCGTTTCACAGGGATTTGTCACAGTGGGACTGAGCTGTGGAACTTGGATACAGATCTACATCCCAATGATCACAGATTCTTGGATCCAGGACGTGGTCCAACAGTGGCCATGTTCAACCCCAGAAGTGGCTGCAGAGTGACACAGGCTGTGACGTGCCTTGGGCCGGAAAGCAGCATAGAAACACTAGCTGCTGCTGTTTCTTTCGTTCCCGACTGTGGGGCTAGCTCCAATCCCAGCGCACCTGTGTTCTTCAGAGGTTAATCCCTTTTCACGCAGCTAAGATGCCTCAGAGCCCATCTCGCCACATAGGAATGGTGACCTTCAGTCATGCCAGCGTGCTGCAGCTGCTCCCCTGGGGTGTTGGATCCGGGGATTAGCCCTGCTCCAGCTCTTGTCTCTGCATCCTCCAGGCCATGATTCTGGAGTCTTGGCTCCTGCTTTCACAGAAGCAGGGACAGATCTAGCCTGGCTTCAGGCCTATCTGCTGCCTCAGTTTCCCTTCCAGTGGGTCTCTGGCTCCCAGAATGGTTAATCACTGAGAGGACTTACCCTTCAGGGTAACACTGGAAGGAAGCGTTTACATCAAATCCAAACCAAGAAGTCAGCCCAACCCCGAGCTCCCCTCCGCCCCAGATTTGGTAGGCCTGGCCCCTTCTCTTCAGGCTGCCCCCCTGGGCCCTCACCGGCTCCACTCACTCCCTCACCCCCTCCTCCATGTTGGTGCCTCACAAGGTGGCAGCATGGGGAGAAGCCTCTGTGACGGGTTGGATCACAGAAACCCCTCTGGGAGCTGCCAGCTGATGTGCCTAGACTACCTCTGCCCGTTTTCCCTGCCTGCTCAGGACTCCAGCACCCTGTCTTGCTGAGCCAGACACTCCCGTCTGCTCCAACACAGACCCAGGGTCTGAATTACTTGCCCCAAAGCTGCAGGTTTACCTGAAAGCAGCTCACAGAAGTGTGTTTGTCTTTAGCACTCAGATGCCCAACTCCCAATGGGGTCCGAACCCAAATAAATCATTTTACCCTGTATAAAGCTTATGCAGGGTAAACTCATAAATTGTTCACCCTCTATAACACTGATAGAGAGAGATGCACAGCTGTTTGCTCCCCCAGGTATTAATACATACTCTGAGTTAATTAAGAAGTAAAAAGTGATTTTGTTAAATACAGAAAGTAGGATTTGAGTGGTTCCAAGTAGTAACAGACAGAACAAAGTAAGTCACCAAGCAAAATAAAAATAAAATGCACAAATCTGTGTCTAATCAAACTGAATACAGATAATTTCACCCTCAGAGATGCTTCAGTAGGTTTTTCCCTCAGACTGGACACCTTCCAGGCCTGGGCACAATTCTTTCCCCTGGTACAGCTCTTGTTCCAGCTCAGGTGGTAGCTAGGGGATTCTTCATGATGGCTCCTCTCCTCCCTTTGTTCTGTTCCACCCCTTTATATCTCTTTTGCATGAGGGGGAAATCCTTTGTCCCTCTCTGGGTTTCCACCTCCCTCACTGGAAAAGCACCAGGTTAAAGATGGATTCCAGTTCATGTGATATGATCACATGTCACTGTAAGACCCCAAGCCTTCATTCCTCCCAGCCTGGCTCACAGGAAGGCCTGCCTGCAAACAGAGCCCCAGTCAATTGTCCTGGCTGATGGGAGCCATTAAGATTCCAAACCACCATTAAGGGCCCACACTTTGCATAATTACAACAGGCCCTCAGGGTTATATTTCATATTTCTAGTCCCAGATACAAGAGTGGTACGTTTATACAAATAGGATGACCACACTCAGTAGATTACAAGCTTTGTAATGATACCTTACAAGAGACCTTTTGCATAAAGCATGTTCCAGTTACATTATATTCTCTCATTACCATATTTTAATAAAACCATATAGACTGCACAATGTCACACCCTTATCCTATAAGCTCTGAGCCCTGTTACCTTAAACAACTGGGCTGAATCAAACTGCCTTGTCTCCTTCCCACAGCCTCGTCCTAGGCTGCCAGCCGAGAGCACGTGCCCCTGGATCTGCCCTCCCTGGAATCTCCCCCCAACAGGATCTGTGCTGTCCTTACAGTGCCCAGCAGGCCTGGGTCCTAGTCACACGATCCAGTTCGCGTTCCCCACACTGGAGGTGGCAGGTGAGCGCCAGCCCCCGTCTCCAGCCACTTGGGGGCTGTATGGCTGGCTGGCGAGAGTCCAGGGGGGCACTGGGCAGCCATACGAATTTTCCAGCATTGCTGTTACAGAGCCGGGTCTGCAGCAACCCCCAGGCATGTGATCCCAAATGGCCCTGATTTTTATAATGGGCAGAACCAACGATCCAAATGGCCTCGCCGCATGGGCTGTCTGGGCTGTGGATCCAAGCTCATCTCAGCCTGAAACAGCCCCAACGGTCTATGACACCCAGCATCCTGGTCACAGCAGTGACCTGGGCTGGGTGGGAGACCATATCCCAGGAACACGAGGCACTATGCATTACGGGGTCAGCCCCATGCGCTGGGCTGTCTAGCAGATGAGGCTCAGAGATCTGAACGCCTGCATTCTGATCCTGGCCCTGCCAGGTGCCGTCAGGTGAATAACAGCACTGCGCTGTGCCTCAGTTTCCCCACCCTTACTCTGGGGTTGGGAGGATGAAATAATTATTAATTCTTCGCCCTGGGGCAGGAGCAGCCGGAAGTTTCTTCCTGGCCTCAGCTGATGTCCCGAAGCCAGAGGACGGGTGGTCCGTGCAGTGTTTATCGGTCAAGCTGCTGGTGCCTTCTCCTGCATGCACAAGGGTCTTACCCTTTGCTTGAAACTTACTACGCTGCTTTTCTCCAGCCTGGTCCTGCAGCAGGGAGTTTCACAGGCTCACATGCTGTCCCAGGGCGGCGAGGTTGCCGTGGGTGGCACTTTCGCGCTGCATTTTCCTTGGGGCCTCAGGTTGCATCAAAATCCCTGGGTACGCGGCACCTGCAGCCTGATCACCCTCTGGCGTGTTTATTGGGGGAGGGAGGAGGTGTTTGAGCTGGAAACTTGAAGGAAAATTTGGAGTGGGGAGGGCCCGAGAACTGCAAGCAAAATACAACGGAGAGAAAGAGCTGAGTGGCCTGAGGCTCGGTGTGGAACTTGGGGGCTGATCACTCCTATCTGATGAGCTCCCACCTGGCTGATGCTTTCCCTGGGCTAATCCAGTGCTCACCCCTGGGTGTGTAGCTATGATTTGAACTCACCACTTAGCTCTGCCACTCCCCGCTCCCTCCTGCAGGGAGCTGGGCTCCCCAGAAGAGGGCGCTTTGCACCCAGAGAAATCAGGCTGCGTTTCCCATGGCCTGGCTGGCTCCTGCTGGTGGGTCTGACCTCGTGTCAGCCCTGATGTGCACCTGCCGGGGTGTGCTCCCATGTGCAGGCTAGCCGAGTGGGGTGGGAGTGCCGAGGAAATCCCCGTGGGGCCGGTGCCAGTGGGTTTCGGGCTGCATGGCAGCACCAGCCTGGCACCAAACAGTCACGCAGGGCCCAATCTGGCCTGGCACGTCACTGAAGTCGATGCAAGGGAGGGGGACAATCCGGCTTCCTGTGGCCCACCCACCTGTCGTCGCAAGGTCTGCACTCCGCCTGGCCATCACCACAGTGTCTGGGCCCCACTTGACCGGTGTGGTGGGGTCTTCGCTCTGCCCGTTGCTGTAGGGTGGGTGCCATACCCATCACTGCAGGGTCTGGATGTTGCCCAGCGCAATGGGTCCATGTGCCTACCCAGCACCACAGGGTCCATGGCCCAGCCATCCCCGTGGGGTCTACATCGGCCTGTTGCTCTTGGTCCTATGCAGCCCCCATCCCGGCAAGGCCGAGTGCCTGAGGATATCTGAGCACCTGGTCTGGCTGGACCACTGCCAGCCTGAACCTTCGCCCTGAACCCCAGCTCCCCTGGGAGATGGGCCAAGCCCAGAGACCCAAAGGTGGAGGCAGGAAGAGAGTAAAGGAGGTGCAGGGGCAGCAGGGGAAAGCCCCACCCCATCAAACAAATCCCAGCCTCCCCTGGGACTGGAAACGGCTCCTGACCTCCTTCAGTTGTGAGTTCTAACCCCGCGCTGTTCTGCATCCAGCCACCTCGGATCCCGCGCGTTGCAGAGCAGCTCTGACGGATCCCCACCCAGCTGGGCCCTGCTAAGCCCAGCTGGCTCCTGGGCCTGGCAGCTGGGATTTCAGCACATTAGCCCGGCAGTGACGCAGTGCGTCTTTCACCGAAGGTCTCTCTCGGCCGGGCCTCCCTCCTGCTTTTAGATTTCCCCCCCTCCTTTTCATTCCAGCCATCACACGCCAGAGCTGAGGGCCAGGAGAACATGAATCCCCAGGAACCCCCAGATCTAGTTTGCTTGTTGGAAAGTCATTACATGACAGGGAAAAGGCAAGAACCCTCTTCCCTGCTTGTCCGGCTGGGTTTGGGTCCCTGGCGCCTGCTGGGAATGAAATCCAGCTCTGGCTCTTTGATGGACGTGAAACAGCTGCAGCCTTTAGCCACAAGTCCTGAGAGGAAATAACCCGGGACAGGTGGAAGGTGTGCTTCCTGCTCCGCCTGGGGGCCCCTTTGTGTTCACACTCGCCCCTTTGATGTAACCATTGCAAGTGATTTCTGACCCGTTTCCCCGCTGTGAGATTTCTTCTCACTGAAGCCGTCCTCCCAAAAGTTCTGCTTCCAGCCGGGGCAGGAGCAAAGTGGCATGACGATGCCATGTGAATGACGGATAGGTTCAATAACTCACCCCCCAACCTGCTGCCGCCTCCTCATTCATCTTGGGGCTAATGCATGACATAACAGGGACCTAATGAAAAAGTAATGAACAGCCATTGAGCGAGCTTGACGCACGAGGTCACCCCGGGCAGCACCACTTCTTCAGGGCCGTGCCCGCCTGGTGGGAAAAGCAGCCGGAGCCATGGGGAGAAGCGACGGATGGCTTTAGTCATCGGCTTCTGGACTCCCCCTACCCCCATTCTCTCCTTGTGTTTTGCAAGCATCTTCAGCCCCTGGATGAGAATTTCTCTAACCACTTAAACTATTATCCTAGCCAGCTGCAAAAGCAATAGCTATTAATGACCTTCTCCTGATTGCGTTCGGTGCATTCAAATGGATATTGTGTCCTCTGGGCACTAGAATATGAATGCCTCATTTGTCTGCTTTCCTTTTAGCTCCCCTGCCCTCTCATGCTCGGAGATGCCCTTGCCAGAGTGGGCTCCAGCCCAGGCTTTCAGGGCCGTATCGGAAGCACCGGAGCCGTTGCATGCCTGGAACTCCACCAATAGATTGAGGGTGTCACAGCAGGGCACCGAGTTCTGAGTAGGGTGACCAGACAGGAAGTGTGAAAAATCGGGAAGGTGGTGCTGGGTAATAGGGTAATATAAGAAAAAGACACAAAAATCAGGACTGTCCCTATAAAATCGAGACATCTGGTCACCCGAGATCCGAGCCACCCTGGGCTTTGGAAAAGAACAGACGTGGATCGAACCGGCGTGAGCCTGAGTTTTCTGATGGACTTGGACCAGAAACCCAGATCCAAACATGCCTGAACGCTGAGACTTGAATCTCCAGGCTCTAGGCCTGAACGAGTTTTCCTCCAGATCCAGCGGGAATCACGGGCTGTTACTTGCCAGTTTAATAGGCAACCTGGTGATTATTGTTACCATCAGCTGGTGTTAACATAATTGGTCGTAGCCTTTCCTGCACGCCTCCATACCAGAAAGACGGGAGGAATTCAAAGAGCAATAACCATGATTAAGGAGCCGGAGGGATTGATTTATGAGCAAAGACCTGAATGCATCTAGCTAGGCCAAGCGAGGAGGAAGGGGACATGATAACCAGCTACAGGAGAATATTTGAATGGTTGTAAAAGCCAAGAAAGTTGGTATGAAGGGCATTAACTAGGAGCCCTGGGATGAAATGAAGGAAGGTGGCAGGACATGTTGACTTGCAGTCGATGGCTCCCTGGGTCAGGTGGAGTACCAGACAGGGTGTGGACGCTGGTAAACAAAAGACACAAAGGTAGAGCCGTGTGGAAACTTGTGTTCTGTATTGACAACTCTAAGAGTTGGGTCAAAAAAAATCACGAGTGTGTCTTAAAAATCATGAGATTAAAAATAAATCAATATTGGCTTCATTATTTGCCCTTCGGTTTCTGGACTGTTAGATTGCACTTCGGCCACCTTTTCAAGCTTTCCTCTGTGACTACAAGGGCTGGAAATGTACTTTTTAAATAAGTGAAGGTAAGATTCTCATTGCCTCACAGGCCCCCAGGAGCTAGGGTTTTAAGAAACACACCGAACGTCACAGCAGCTGGCAACACTGTGTTTATGCCTGTTGTGGCTTGCTGTAATAAAGACCTCATGTTTAAGGCCTGTGGCTCCATAAATCATAACAGAAGAGAAAACACAAGGCTGATTATTGGGAATCACTTCCTTTCAGCTGTACTAGATCATGGAATGGCCTCCAGAGAGAGTGATGCCAGACTGGAGACATTTCAAACTAGACTGGACCAAATCTGAGCAAATAAGAAAAAGGACACAACCCCGCATTAGCCCTGGAGTCTGGGGCTGGGAGTCTTTTCCATCTCAGATTGCCGTGGCTCACAATGTAGTTGGAAATTTTCTAGAGCAGAGTTCTAGAGTTTTTACTCTAGAACCCCAATGGGTTCTCTGCTTGATTAAGAAGCGTGCCCGTTGCATTTCACATGGATACACGTACCTACATGACAGTCTTTCAGAATGTTACTTTTTACGCTCACACAAGACGCTGGGCTCAAGACAGGAGTAAGCAGGCGATGCTCCCTGGCCAGTGCGCTACAGGACTCAGACTGGACGAGCTAATGTCCTTTGTGGCCAGAAGATCTGGGAAGAGCTTTAGAGAACCGGGCTGAGTACAAATGACTGAAGCCCATGGAATATAGCTGGGGCCAGACCAGATGCTGTCCTACAGCATATGAGGAGGTGGCACGTGTCAAAAGCGGCAGCAGCTGGAGGCCGCCTTAGTGGAAGCCATGGGCCGATGGCCTGACTTTCCCCATACGGTCTGGGGCAGCAGAGATCTTTGGGGGCAGCCGCTCCTGGCCTGATTCCTGCCAGAAGCAGGAGGATGCTCAGCAGAGCCTGCCGGAGGTTCTGGGTTGACCCAACGGGTGGGCGGCACGCGAAGCAGGGGTGGTGGTTCTCTCTCCACGTGGCACCAACAGCCTGATCCCGCGCTCAAGGGAGTCAGGGAGGAAACGCCTGTTCTCCACCACCGTTGGGTCAGGCAGTCTCAGGGTGCAAAAGGCTGCAGCCAACCCACCAGTGCTAATAGCCACAGACCCTCGGGGGAGGTGTCCTCCCAATATGAACAGGCACCCAGACCCACCATTCAATCCGCCCCCTGCCCTCTGCAATGGGCTGACCCCAAATCCTGGATCCCATATCTGGCTGCAAGTTCATTATCCTTTGTCTCTCAGCAGGGACCCTGAAGCATTGCATGCTGGGAACTGTAGTCTCCTTGGGCCTCCCCGCTGCATTAGCGCCCAGAGCGCCAGCTGTCAGCTCTGTATTGTGATCTCCACAGTCCTCGGCACCGAGGCCCTGCCCCTGACTGGACTATCCTCTGCAGGCTGAGGGTCAGGAGGAGCTGTCACTCCTTGATCTGCACAGGCAGCAGGCCGGGGTGATCCCTCCTGCACAAAGGGAAACTGAGGCAGGGACAACCTGCTTTTAGACCACCTAAGCGCTCACAACTTCCCCTGCCCTTGTGCGTCACAGTGGGCTGCTGCAGGTCACAGGACCTAGGCTGCCCAGTCAGTGTCAGAATGCAGGGGTTCCTGGCTGCTTGGCAGCCGCAGCCCTCTGAAGTCCCACCCCCTCAGTCCACGGTCCCCCGCCCCGAGAAAGTCCTGACCCTCCTAGGGTCCAAGCCCCTGCATATTCTCCTCCTCCTTAGATCTCACTCAGACCCCTTCAGCTCCTGATCCTATTCCTGCTCCACTTCCCAAACCTGATCTCATCCTACTCCTCATCCCAATCCAAGCTGGAGCCAGTCCTGCCCTGATCCTCTTGCTGATCCGAACCTGATCCCGATCCTGATGTCACTCCAGTCCTGATCTCATTCCATCCTGTTCTAATCCCCTTCTGCTCCTGCTCCTGTCCCCACTGGGGCTGCAGTCTCTAGTTCCTCAGGAGACTAGGAGCTGGAAGATGTTATGTGAGGTGGGTGTTTGTCCCTCATGGCTCACACCGGCAGCATCCGCGTGACTGTGACTTAATTACCCTCCTGCCTAGGGTGACCAGATGTCCCGATTTTATAGGGACAGTCCCAATTTGGTTTTTTTTTCTTATTTAGGCTCCTATTATCCCCCACCCCCTGTTCTGATTTTTCACACTTGCTGTCTGGTCACCCTACCTCTGTCAAACAAAAGCTTAATACGCCACCCCCCACGGGAATTGTTTAACACATCCAGGCCAGCTGGCTAGCTGGGCCCCCAGTCAAGGCAAGAGGGGCTGTTCAGGCCAGGTGCAGCCCCGCCTCCAATAAGCAGTTTTGCTGGACAAGGTCGGCAGTTAGGCCGAGTTCCCGCGATTCACTGATTTCGAGGTGTTGTGAAACCAGTCCCCGCTCTCAAAGGTGCCTTCCTGCACCACTTTGCTTTGTTCACACGGAAAGCCGTCCAGCCGGGGGGCAGACATGGCCAATGGGTAACAAGCAGCCAGGAACTGACAGCAAGCGACCGACGGGCTGTCATTCATCCATTCAAACTATCGGCCATGTGCTGATGCATAAGGCTGCGCTGGCGCAAATCAAGGCCGGGCCAGGGAGACTGGTGACCCAGGAAGTGGCTGCATTCGGAAGGAGCATTATTGACAAGGAGCAACTCGAGTAGCCCTGATACCGGTATCTTTCACCGGGCATGGCCTGGGAGATACACCGCAGTTCAGCCTCCGCTAAATATCACCCTCACCTTTTCACAGGCGGAGAAACAGAGACGATGGGACTTGCCCAAGGCTAAAAAGTGAGTCAGCGGCGGAGCTGCATCTAACCTCCATGGATCCTGACTCCCAGTCTAGCTCCCTAACTGCCCAGCCACATGCTTCCTTGTGAAGGCCAACTCCTAAGCCTACACAGATCATCTGTCCGCTGATGTCATGGGCTTTGGCTTAGCTTACTCCTCCTCTCCCTGATGTCAATGGCAAAACATCCCCTGACTTCATTGGGAACAGGATCGGGGCCAGAGCAGAGAGAAGGGCAGGTGCCATTCGCCTCCCGTCCCCCCCCAACCCCCTCCCACCTCCACCTTGGCATATTGCGTATCTCAATGCCCTGCCATCAGCCGGGGACTGATAAATAATGCAGGTGCCTGCTGTGCAATAAGACTTGTCAATTGCTTTTCTGCTCTCATAAATTAAAGATGAAAAGGTACAAGGCTCTTGCCAGAAAAATGAAGACAAATTTTTAATAGCTTGCCAAGCGGCGGGGAGAGGGAACGCTTGGGAAAAATGAATTAGGTTTTTATTATGCGTTTTATTATGCTGTAATTGACCAGGATTAGCTGAGAATACAATATATTTCGAACGCAGCTGAAGGTAAAAAAACAATCCACACGCACACACAACAGCCCCCGAGTCTGTCGGGCTGCAGGGCCACAAGTGTGGCTTGGGGGTGGGGGCAGCAGCGCCGGTGAATTCTCCAACTCGCAGGGGAGAGGCTGGAGCCAGAGTGATTGCGAGATGAAGAGGGATCCGATCCTACTAGGGGCCATCAGAGAGAGAGTGGGAGGCAATGGGGATGGATAGATAGATAGACAGAGGGGATGTACAGGGACAGATAGATTAGATTAGATGGGGTGGATAGGGATGGCCCCTCAGGACCCACTTGCCTGGAGGGGCCCAGCCAAGCCCCCACATTGACAGCCCCCCACCCCCGCAACTGGCAGAGACTGGCCAGGCTTCTGCACCACCCAGGCAGCTCAGCTCTGGGGGGACAGGTGGGGCCCCACAGGGGGTAGGAAGCAGAGATGGCCTGAAGCCGGAGGTGCACTAGAGTCTGGCCAGGGGGCAGAGAGGAGCCGGTGGGTGGGGTCGGGGTGAAGACAAGCCCTCGGCTGGCCAGCTGAGAGGAGCAAGTGGCGTGGGGGGGAGCCAGCGGACTGGCGGGGTCTCGGGGCACTGTGCAAGATGAGCAGCCGGGGCCCATTCTGAGCACGGGCTGGGCTATATGCCGGCACTGAACCAGTCTGTCTGGGGCTGGCTGTCAGGCTAACTGGCAGAACTGCTGGAAGGAGGATGCAGGTTTCCCAGGGAGCCGGCAGCACGCTGCAGAAAGCCAGGCATGCATGGGCTTTGGGTGAGGGCTGCATTTCACCAGCCCGCTCTGCAGGTGGGCATGGGGGGAGAGATAGTGCAGTGGTTTGAGCATTGGTCTGCTAAATCCAGCATTGTGAGTTCAGCTCTTGAGGGGTCCACTTAGGGATCTGGGGCAAAATCAGTACTTGGTCCTGCTAGTGAAGGCAGGGGGCTGGACTCAATGACCTTTCTGGGTCCCTTCCAGTTCTAGGAGCTAGGCAGACCTCCATATTTTATTATGACACCCCCAGTTGTCTGCCACAGGGGTAGTGTTCTGAGTCACGCAGTTGGACCTTGAATTCATTGATCCCCCAGGACACTTGCACGTGTGATCCCGCGTGGGCACCAGGAGCATGGGCACAGGATTCCCACCCACAAGGAAGGAAGGGACCATGTCCAAGCTGTGAGGAAGGAGAAACACGCCCCTGGGGGCCATCAAGGCCTGTATGAGGCCCCAGGGAGGAGAAGCGAGATGCAGCCGTAGAAAGCATCAGGGAGATGCCTGCCCCCGAGCTGGGTTGGATGGTGCAGAGAAGGCCGTGGCAGAACAAACTTCGCCTCGGGACTCTGCCAACAAGTCACCTGGGCCAGCTCCAGACCGGGAAGTCTCCATGGGCCATTCCATCCTGGGCCTCTCGGATCCATGGGGTCTGCGCTATGCCCCAGCTCTTACTCAGTCCCCTGGAGATCCCCCTGCCCTGGTTCAGACGCCCACCCCCCGGGATCTCATTCATCTCTGGAGTGCGACTGAGCCTGCAGGTGCCCTCGTGCTGCTCACCACCATGAGCTCTATCTAGCAAGGGCTACGGGGCAGAGACTTGTCCACCCGCCGGGGCTCAGTGCACCTCCACCTGTGTTTGCGATGACACCAGACCGCCTTCCCAAAGCTGAGCAGGGCTGGGAGGGCCTTGGAGCAGGGTCCGGGGAAGGGCCTACGTTAGTAAATGCGAAGGCAGCGTTCAGACTGGCCAGCCTCAGGGCTGCACCCAGCCAGGCAGCTGCAGAATCCACTTTGTCTCTCTCCCTTGCTCTGTCTTTTGTTCCCCGGGTGGGTGCCCCAGATCTCCGTGAGCTCACCCACCTGTCCCCTTTGTTCTCCTGCTCAGGCCTTGCCCTGCGGAGAAATGGTGGTGGTGGGGTCGTATCCTTCTTGGCTTCCTGCTCCTGCCACTGGGGTTCCCACAGTCTCTCTGGCTCCTCTGGCTACAGGTCAGTTTCAGCCAGATGACCTGGCCGTACCACTCCCGACAGGTACATGACCCTCCCTCCCCTTGTCTCCTGGTCTGCCCCAAGAGCAGCTCTCTGCACCCGCTGGGTAGCCAAGCCTAGCCGAGCAAGTCACTGCCATGCACGTCACTCAAAAGCACTGCAGACCGTTCCTGCTTTGCCACGGAGATGCCCAGCGAGGATGCTGACTGGAGCCTAACAGGAGGGTGATTTGGATGCACTAAGACCAGCTGATCTCTCAGGACCAAGCAGTTGCCAGACGACAGCAGTTTGATCAGCATGGCCTGAGAGCCCAGAAATGAAAAGTGCCGTAGCATACCCCCACCCCTGAAGCACCCTGCGTACAAGCCAGGACCTGATCCCCAGCGGTGCCAGAGCTGAGGAGGGACCAGGAGAATGCCCATGGTGCTGCCCAGGGGACATCTCAGCCAACAGAGGAGCCTCCTTTAACCTGCTCTTGATGCCTCACCTTTAAACTAGCTTCCTTCAAACTAATTTCCTTCTTACTCACAGTTATTTATTCAATAACCCGTACAAATGTCTAACCAAGATATGTGGTCTCATTGAATTGTAATTTTCCCCATCATACACACACTGGTTTGGTGGTGGTGGCGAGTGTTGGGCTCAGCATAGTGTGTTGTTATTGTGGGGTTGCTCAAGAGAGTTGAACTGGACACGCTAGTGTTATTGTAGGGTTGCCCAGGAGTGCTGGGTTTGTTATTGTAGGGTTGACCAGGAGTCCAGGCTGGACATGATAGTTTGTTATTGTAGGGTTGCTCAGGAGTGCTGGGTTTGTTATTGTAGGGTTGACCGGGAGTCCAGACTGCACATGCTAGTGTGCTATTGTAGGGTTGCCCAGGAGTGCTGGGTTTGTTTCTGTAGGGTTGTTAGTGGGTGTTGGGCTCAGCATGGGGCTTTGTTATTGTAGGGTTGCCCAGGAGTGCTGGGTTTGTTATTGTAGGGTTGCCCAGGAGTGCTGGGTTTGTTTCTGTAGGGTTGTTAGTGGGTGTTGGGCTCAGCACGGGGGCTTTGTTATTGTAGGGTTGTCCATGCTCTAGATATTGATGTCTTCTACACCAAAAGAGCATCAAAGCATTTATTGTAGAGAGAAAAGAAGCCAAACCCGCCCAACGAATCCCAGTGAAAGAAACTGAGGCGGGGGAGACACTGGATTTCCAGGTCTGACAGACCCAGCTCACCTCCCCCTGGCTGACTGGCTTTTGCCAGCCCAGCGGTGCTGCAGTGGTGTGGGGAAGCAGATGGCCTCAGACCCACTGCGGCCTTGTCTGCACTAGGAAACTGCCCCCTTTGCAGAGCTGAAGCACGAGGGCCCAGCATCGACTGCCGGCCGGGAAGAATCCTGCTCAGGACCCTGGGCTTTTTGGGCCCCCATGGGTGCTCTGCTCACCCAGTGCCTGCTGGGTAGCTGGGCCCGGTTTCCTAGCACAGCTTCCGTGGCAACTTCACCAAGCCCAGGGAAACTTTGGGAAGAGACGTCAAGCTCCCATGAGCCTCTGGGAATTTCCCAGAATTCCCTCTCCTGCCTCCTGACAGGTATACCAAAGGGTCAACAGGTCAAGCCAGCCTGTCCCGCTCTCCCCGATGCTGTGGACGGCCCTGCACCGGAATGTGTTTTTCTCTTCCTAGTTTCATTAGTGCCCGGCTCCGGCTCACCTGCAGCAATCTATGCAATCCCCTTTCCTCCTGGTCCCAGGGCCCCTGGTGCTTGGCTATGATTAAGCAGACCATTAAGTGGAAAGTGCTTTTACCTTTAGGGCTGGAGCCGCTTCTACCTTTCCTCTCAATTAGCACTTTGGAAACCGTCAGCCAAGATTAATAGTTGCACCGCTCTGGGGCAGGGTAAACGAGCGCTGTGGAAGGCAGCCTGGAGCTGGAAGTTCCCAGCCAAGCTGGGCAGGGCCTTCAGGTTTGCCAATGCCTGCTCCTGCACTGGCAGGGAGCTGGCGGCTGCTGCTGACCCTGGTCGCTGCTTCCTTGTGATGGAAAAACCATGGTGGGGAAAAAACCAAGAAGGATCCTGTTCTCTTCCTGCTGGCTCCCGCCATCCGGAGTTAGACAGCAGATCTAGCCGCAGTGCAACATGCAATCCCCCTCCAGTTCAAACGCACAGTGTGGGAGCTACATCCGGGACCCCTTCAGAATGGGCTTGGGAAGTACCCCTGCTCGTGGCCCTTTCGTGTGGAGGGTAACAGCCTACTACTGCTGCCAGCCAAATATTCCTTCATCTCTGCTGAGCTCCGTCTTTGCTGACGACCCATGGTGGGGTTTGTTACATTAATGTAAAAGACGATTGGGGAGGGGAATGTTGTGGGCCTGTCGCCTCTTGATCACAAGTTTGAATCCAACTCCTGTGTGATATGAATCAAAGCTGATGGACCAGACTGTAAGATCTTTGGCATGTGGGATTTTGCCTTTTATGGGCACCTTGTTTGCTGAAGCCCAGATGCGCAAGCCAAAAAATTCAATGGAAAGCTTTCTCTGGGTTTCATTTGTGGATTTAAGGCCAGCAGGGGCCTGCCCTCCTGCTAGTGCAGCCCACACCATGCTGCCATCCCTTATAAATGGTAATGCCTCAGGCTGTATCATCTTGGTCACTCCATCAGCTTCTCCTAACTGTGCTGGGCTGGATTCTGTTCCTGGGTCCCCCAGTGTGTGTCTTGTGCCCTGGAGCACCTTGGGTGTCAAGCAAGTGGCTCCCTGTGCTGAGATCAGAGTCCAGGAACTGAGCTCAGAAAGAGCTGGCTCTTAGCCTGACACATAGAATCAGATGATTAGGGTTGGAAGGGACGTCAAGAGATCATCTAGTCCAACCTCCTGCTCAGAGCAGGACCAATCCCCAAATGGTCCCCTCAAGGACTGAGCTCACAACCCTGGGGTTAGCAGGCCAATGCTCAAATCACTGAGCTATCCCACCCCCCCAGATACAGCAGGGCTCCAGCTGGGGATGTCTAGAGGCTTTGACCGGAAAGTGAAATTTCCTGCAGCAGGTGGGGCTGTGGAATAACATGGCAAACACCTTCTCTGTGGGCATTCGTTCAGGTAAATACCCCACCCCCGAGCGTCTTTTGGTGGCTCCTGCATAGCCCCTCTAACCGTTACACATTGTGAACCTGGTCTGTCATCAGGCACCCCCCAGTACTGAGCCCCGGAGAGGCTCACGGTCACCCCGGAAGGCTGGGGTAGTGCTGGGAACTGACCTGCTGTTTCCCCAAGTCAGAGGTGCATGCCCTAACCACTGGGCCCTGCTTCCTCCCCATGGTGAACCGTGCATCTGCCCGGTCACTGCTGAGAGCGATTGTAATTGGAGTCCGCCATGCCTGGCTCCCTCCACTGCAGACAGGCCTTGGGAGTGGGCGTCTGGCTCCCTTGTGGGCTGGAGGCAGCAGCTGGCCGCACCAAGGAGCAGCCTCTCAGGGGATCTCTACACTGCGTGTAAACCGGCTCTGTGGGCTCCGGGCTGGTGCACTCGGGATTCCCCAGCCTGCACTTGGGTGTCCAAGCTGCATTTACAGCCACTGGTCCCGGGTCCCACGAGCGTGCCAAGGCCTGCACGCTGCACCATGCTGCACCACGCAGACCTTCTGGTTCAGGGCTGCGGCCCGAGCTGCGTCCACACTGCAAACTGACGGGGCTTGGACCTAAGTCGCAACGGGACTCGAGTTCTGACCCCCTCCTCCCGAGCAGGGGCCTAGGACCGGGCCCTGTAGACTTGCTGACCCGAGTCAGACAGATTTGTGTGTGGACAGAAGCAGGGCTTGGGCTCAACCCTGAGCTAGGCCCCGGTTTAGTGGGCAGTGTAGACAGACCCTTATTGGCCAGTCTGGTGACAGGAATCTGTTTTTTTCTCTAAGTGCATTTACGCTGGGGCCTTGGGGTGTCCCACAAGCAGATGAGCCTTCCCAGGAGCCAGGAGGCAGAGGTGGGTTGGGTGTGATGCTTAAAGAGAAGCATAGAGACCACAGATGGAGAGATAACCTCATATAGAGGGCAGACCCAGCGGTTAAAGCTCTTCGGAGCTGGAGTTTAGAGTCTGAGCTGCGATTTCTCTGGTCCCTAGCTGGCCCCGACGCATTAGAGCCACTTACATTATTAATTGTTCCCTGCTGTTCCCATAGCCTGGGGAGGCTTTGAATAGATTCACTAGCTGGACATGCACATCCAGGGCTGGTGGACAAAATTTGGTGGTGCTGGCCTGGCTCGGGTGCCTGGAGACTGCGGTGCCGTGGCTTGCTGCGGCCAGAAGTCCCAGGTACTCCGGATCGCTGGCCCTGATCCTGGTGCCATCAAAGTCTCTAGGAGCATGGCAACTTGAGCGGGAGCAGGGCAGGACTTTGGGCACATGCCCGGGGCAAAAATCTGGGTGAGAGCCATCCCAGAATCAGAACCAAACCGGGCCCATCCTCCCCCCACCTCCAGCTGGGTCGCCACCTACTGAGAGCCGGGTTGCAAAGGTGGGATGGTGGCTCAGTGGTTAGCGCAGGGAGCGGAGTCACAAGACCTGGGCTCTGTTCCCCTCGGGGGAATGCCCTGGCCTCAGTTTTGCCATCTGTAAAGCAGGTAGAAGGACAGACGTGTCCCTAGAGGGAATGCTGAGTGCTCAGGGACTGGTTCTTCCCCTCCCCTCCTGGATCTCTGCTCTGCTTCGGGGCTGAGAGGGGGCAGCCAAGCTCTGATCCTTTCGAGTGCCAAAGAAGAGCCCCCTTTTGTGGGGAGGGATCAATACGGCCCTGGGATTTTTAATGAGCTGCCGCAACCACAGACTTTAACCTTGCAGATAATGGGCTGAGCGGCGGGTAATGCCTATTGACAGAGCCGGCTCCCCCAGCCTTAATGAGCTAATCAATACTTGTTCTCAGCTTAATTTCCATCTAATTGCTCTTTAACGACGCCAGATAATGGGCAGCCCCCTGTGGTGGCGAGGGGGGGCATCACAGGGGGTGGCACAGTCCTGGCCCTCCTCCATATCACACCTCTGCCCACCTGAGATCATATGGGGGAGTGGGCAGTTTTACTGTTGGAGGAGGCAGAGGCTGGAGATGGGAGTGGGGTCTGACTTTACCTGGATACCTGGCACCCGCTGGCACGGTGCCACCCCCCAGTGCTGACGAGAGTCACGCCCCCTAAGTGCTCGGTACAGATGGGCCCATCCGTCAGGCAGATCAGCGGCTTAATGCGTTATCCTAAACGAGGCTCATTAATCTGCCACTGCAGCCCAATCGGGACCCCCCCGGAGCCTTTCCCTTTTCCGTGAACCTTAGAAATCCTTGTTCTTTTCTTCCAGCCAGGCCAAAAGAAGGTGCCCTGCTGGGAGCCCAAAAGCCCAATGTGCTGATGCCCAGTGTGCGCCCAGCACAGGCAGGGGCAGGCAGGGGGTGCTGGGCAAGCCCCCGGCCTGCTATAGAAGGGGGCAGCTCTCCATGACCCAGCAGCTCCCTTCCTGTCCTATGCCCCTGCCCATCTCCTGGATGGGTGTGAAGGGATCTCTCTCTCTGAGGCCCGTGGGACCCCAAGGCTGCCAGTGGGGGGCAGTTAGTGCCTGTTGTGGGGCAGGGATTTTGATGCGGTGGGTCAGGAATGGGTGGGATTAGCCCCTGTGGCTTGTCCTTGGGAGCACATCCCAGCAATGCCCCCCTCACCCTGCGCCCAACTGCCCTTTATCAGTCCCGGCAGCCTGGGGCTGGCCTGCCAGGGTCAGCGCGTCGGCTGGGCTTTCTTCAGCCTGGTAGCCATCGATCAACATCGATTTGCCAGCGGCCAGCGCACCAGGTTCCTTATAGACTCATAGACTCATAGATTCTAGGGTCAGAAGGGACCAATGCAATCATCTAGTCTGACCTCCTGCACAAAGCAGGCCACAGAACCCCACCCATCCACTTCTATAACAAACCCCTAACCTACGTCTGAGTTATTGAAGTCCTCCTTGGCTTCCTTTGGCATGAGACTTTTTAAATGTCCCACAACTGGAGAGCTGGACGCAGCAGAGATCAGCATCTCTCCTGGACTCTTCCAGTGTGTTCCCAGCTGCTCCGGTGCCAGGCTCCCCCACCCCAGCTCTGCCAACGCCCCTCATCGCTGACGCGCAGCCCCCCACTAGCCCATCCCTGGGCTCCACACGGCTCTGCCGGTGCCCCTCACTCCCGACCCGCAGCCCCACTTGCTAGTCTCACCCATCCATTTTAAAAAGTCCGTCCAGCAGGGATCTTGTTTGCCAGGCTCGGAGTGACGGGCGGTGTGCTGCTTGGCGCTCGGCTGCAGTCTGTACACGGTGTCTGTACTGTGTCGATCATGGGGGTGACGAGCGGTTATTGGACCCGCTTCTATTGGCCTCTGAGTGTGGCGGAGCCTGTCTGCAGGGCTGGGGAAGGACGCAGAGCGTTTGCGGGACTGTGGGCGACATGTTACCGATAGCCTGGTTCTGCCCTTCGTGTTATACCTCTGGAGAAAGGTGTTTTGTACTGGTCCAGCTTCCAGCCCTGTCCAGGCAGGAACCCTGCCACCTTTACCCCAGTCTCCCTTCATGCTGGGGTGTGTGTGTGTTTGTGTTTCTCTAACTCGGCTGGGCTAGGGTCAGCAACTGGGCGGGGGGGAGAGGTCAGGCCTCAGCCTTGTTGCTCTGTGTGTGGGAACGAAAGATTTATCCCTTGGGGTGACAGCAAAGACCCCAGTCATGCTGTGACCAGCTCCGATGGCTCATGGTCCGAGCAGAGGGCTTTGGCCCCCAGGTGCTGCTTGAAGGCTCCCGCATAGCTGGTATGTTGCAGGAGAACCCAGGATGCACCTTGTAAACTGGCCCCAGGCTTTCAGAGGAAGCCTCCTGCCCAAATCAAAGACCCGCCTGCCTGCCCCATCCCACTCGTGGTCCTGTCGCCCCACCCAGCTGGCAAAACAGCCCTGCCTGGGGCTCTGAGCACAATGCTGAGAAGGATCAGCGGGATCACCGCAGTTTCCCTGTTGATCTGTTGCCTCTCATCTTCCCGCCCTGAGACCTTGCATGGTCTGAAAATAAAATGGATTGTACACCTGCACAGCTGGCAGAGCCCCCCCCCCCACAGTGGATTGTACACCTGCACAGCTGGCAGAGCCCCTCCCCCACAATGGATTGTACACCTGCACAGCTGGCAGAGCCCCCCACCCCACAGTGGATTGTACACCTGCACAGCTGGCAGAGCCCCTCCCCCACAATGGATTGTACACCTGCACAGCTGGCAGAGCCCCCCACCCCACAGTGGATTGTACACCTGCACAGCTGGCAGAGCCCCCCACCCCACAGTGGATTGTACACCTGCACAGCTGGCAGAGCCCCTCCCCCACAATGGATTGTACACCTGCACAGCTGGCAGAGCTCCCGCCCACAATGGATTGTACACCTGCACAGCTGGCAGAGCTCCCGCCCACAATGGATTGTACACCTGCACAGCTGGCAGAACCCCCCACACACAATGATTGTACACCTGCACAGCTGGCAGAGCCCCTCCCCCCACACAATGGATTGTACACCTGCAGAGCTGGAAGAGCCCCTCCCCCCAATGGATTGTACACCTGCACAGCTGGCAGAACCCCCCGCACACAATGATTGTACACCTGCACACCTGGCAGAGCCCCCTGCACACAATGGATTGTACACCTGCACAGCTGGCATAGCCCCCCGCACACAATGGATTGTACACCTGCACAGCTGGCAGAGCCCCCCCCCACAATGGATTGTACACCTGCACAGCTGGAAGAGCCCCTCCCCCACAATGGATTGTACACCTGTACAGCTGGCAGAGCTCCCCCCACAATGGATTGTACACCTGCACAGCTGGCAGAGCCCCACCCCCACAATGGATTGTACACCTGCACAGCTGGAAGAGCCCCCACCACACAATGGATTGTACACCTGCACAGCTGGCAGAGCTCCCCCCACAATGGATTGTACACCTGCACAGCTGGCAGAGCCCCTCCCCCACAATCGATTGCACACCTGCACAGCTGGCAGAGCCCCCCCCAATGGATTGTACACCTGCACATCTGGCATAGCCTCCCCCATGGATTGTACACCTGCACAGCTGGCAGAGCCCCCCGCACACAATGGATCGTACACCTGCACAGCTGGCAGAGCCCCCCCCCCCCACACAATGGATTGTACACCTGCACAGCTGGCAGAGCCCCCCCCCCCAATGGATTGTACACCTGCACGGTTGGCAGAGCCCCTCCTCAATAGATTGCACACCTGCACAGCTCGCAGAGCTCCCCCCACACAATGGATTGTACACCTGCACAGCTGGCAGAGCTCCCCCGACCACACAATGGATTGTGCACAGAGCCACACACACACACAAGCACACAATCCCAAACTGGCTATACAGCAAGTCACCACTAGATGGCAGCCTAACCAGCCACTCCAGGGCTGTAACAGCCCCCAGGTGGCCAGTTTGGGTGGGACTGTTCCTGAAGGTTCCAGCACAGGACATCATCTCTAATTAATCTTTAATTCCTTGAGACACCAGGACAATCCTGGAGAGTTGGCAACCCTACTCCTGGGTCATAAGAACATCAGAGAGGGAGCCGGGTTAGCCTGGATCTCTAAAAAGCGACAAAGAGTCCTGTGGCACCTTACAGAGTATTGGGGCATGAGCTTTCGTGGGTGAATACCCACTTCGTCAGACACTTGCATGTATTCACCCACGAAAGCTCATGCTCCAATGCGTCTGTTAGTCTATAAGGTGCCTCAGGACTCTTTGTTGCTAAGAACATAAGAACAGTCAGACTGGATCAGGCCAAAGGTCCATCCAGCCCAGTATCCTGTCTGCCGACAGTGGCCAATGCCAGGTGCCCCAGAGGGAGTGAACAGAGCAGGGAATCCTTTGCTGGCCTCCAAAGGGCACGGTGGGGGCTGCAGTCTGGTTTCTGGCATGTCTTGGTGCAGGGGAATGACACTTGCCGAGCGAGCATCCTGGGGGTGGCTGTTGGGGGGATGCTGGATTCCTGGCAGATCAGAGGGTGGGGGTGGTGGGGGATGGATTTGGGGAGCGGGTACAGGGAGCCGGAACTGGACCTGGGACTGGGAGGCAGGGTAGGACTAGTAGGCAGGCCTGGACAGCTGGGATGGGCAGGGCAGGGTGCTTTCGGGGCGGCAGTAGAGCTAGGCGTGGGCTGGGTCATTTCCCTGGGGAACAGGGGTCTTCAGGAGTGGGGGGTGGGGAGGGGAGGAGGAGAACTCAGGAGCTGCAGGTGAGTGCAACTAACTGAGGACAAGAGGTGTTGCCTGCGGTGCTCAGAGGGTTAAACCCTTGGATTGCTAAACCCCATTGTACAACGTGGCCCCACAGCACATCAGCTGGCCCTCCGGGACACTATGCCCGGGGAGGAGGGCTCCAGGCCCCTGCACTCTGGCCTCCATCGCGCACACGGACTCTGTCCTCCAAGGTGCCGCAGGGGGAGGTCGGAGATCAGGAAGGCAGTTTAGGGGGCGGGGGGACCCACTGCTGATTGAGCAGGTGGGTGGGAGGCTCATCAGTCCCCCAGCTGGGGGACAAGGGCAGCAGGAGCTGCAGTAGGGGTGCCCGTCGCCAGCTGATCCACAGCGGGGCATTAGCCCCTGTCTTGGGGAAGGCCATGGGGTAAGAATGGCAAGAAGCAGCCTCCTGCTGAGCCCGGCTCTGCCCGGGGCTGATGGAGGAACTCGCCTGACTGCCCTGGGCAGCAGTGGGGAGATGGAGCTGGGAGTTGCCTTTGGAAACAGCTGCCTAGCCCCCAAAAGAGAGCCCTGAAATAAATCAAAGCGTGCAGCCTAGTTCTTCTGTGCAACCCTACAATAACCAACTAGCATGTGCAACACTAATACGGGAGCACGTTGCAGCCTGACTGGAACTGGGGGAAGCACAAGAGACCACTGCACAAGCTGGGTGACCAGACAGCAAGTGTGAAAAATCGGGACGGGGGTGGGGGGTAATAGGAGCCCATATAAGAAAAAGCCCCAAATATCGAGACTGGCCCTATAAAATCAGGACCTCTGGTCACCCTCCCTTCACACCCCCTTTGTCACAAGCATCTGTATGAGCAAAGTTCTGCTTGCATGTGTCGGTGTGGAGGGAATCCCGGGCCTCGCACTGAAGCTTCGGAAACGAAATCTCTTTTGTGCGGAGCTGAACCTTGTTTTGGGCACTAGGCGTTCAGAAGGGTGAGGTCCTCCAATCAGGGAGCAGAACCAAGACCATGGGACTCAGCTGACCCATCCCACATTGCCATCTCTCACTCACAATTGTCTCGCGGCTTCCAGAATAGCTGGTGTTTTTCTTAAGCTCCAGCTGCTGGAATCAGGAGATCGCAGAAAAGCTTCAGCTTCCATTAAAGCCAGTTTCTAGCTCTCGCGGTGGCAGAGAAAAGCCTGAAATTTGAAGCAAAGGCACCGTAAAGGGCTGAAAACGAGAATGCAAAGGAAAAGAACTCAACATTAAAAAAAAAAACTCATGATTTTTCAGCCCGTCTCACAACTTTTGAATGTCTGGGCTTGGCCATGCAGCTCAGAGATTGAATACTCCTGGGTCCCCGAGAGCCTGGGACTGCAGCACAGAAAATATTGGCCCAACAGTTCTGAACAGAGAGACTCTGGGAAAACAGCACCTGGCTAGCTCTCCAGATCCCTCCTCAGCAGTGGATCTCACAGCCCTTAGCAAAGGAGAGCAGCCTCGTAATAAGAGTAATACCTAGTTCTTATGTAGACCTTGTTCCTCTGTAGATCCCCAAGCCCTTTAAAAAGGAAGTCAGTATCATTATCCCCATTTTACAGATGGGGAAACCGAGGCACAGAGAGCAGGTGTGACTTGCCCAAAGTCATCCAGCAGGCTAATAGTAGAGCCAGAAATAGAACCAGGTCTCCTGAGTCCCAGTCCGGTCCTGTTTGGTCCAAGGCTCATTCGCAAACAGGGTTGCTACATTAGTTGGATAAATTATTAGGTCACAAATTGTTCCCCCAGCTCAAATTCCAGCACTGAAGAGCTACCCTGATAACACAAGCCCTCTTGCAACGCTCCCACCCTACTATTCTGAGCAACCCTACAATAACAACCCAGCTACACAGTCTGACACAACCATGCTGATAACAAGCAAACATGCACCGGGCCGTGATTTATGAGCATCCCTACAATAACAATTCAGTGTGTGCAGCACAGAGCTCACGCACAGTGCTGTAATACACCAGTCCTCCTGGAGGACCCTACAAAAACAACCCACTAAGGTGCACCTGTGCACTGTTCAGCAAGGAAACTGATTTGACTTCCTAGGGGCCAAGAAGTTGCTTATAAACCTCAGAGCACCAAATGATTAATAAAAAAACCCAGTGTCTTTTAAGCATAAACAATGATCATCTTTAATGGTGGGTGTCACGGAGTCCCCGGGCGATGCTCTGGAACAGCTCCCCACAAAGCCAGGCAGGACTTTGGGGAGCCTCCTCTCCCTCAGAGCAGACTTGTTCAGGGCAAGAAGCTCACACGGCTTCACCTCCTGGGTCTCTCCTTGCCGCATTCAGCATCCTCTGCCCCTCCGTGCGCTTCCCACAGTGAACCCACCCAGCGGGGTCCTGGGGAAGCCACAGGGTCCTGCACCCCCACTTCGCAGTCAGACGTGACTCTCAGCCAGCCAGTAACACAGAGGTTTATTCGATGACAGGAACAGGGTCTAAAACAGAGCTTGTAGATACAGCGAACCGGACCCCTCGGCCGGGTCCATTCTGGGGGGCAGTGAGCCAGACCCCTCATCTGCCCTCAGCCAGTTTCAGACTAACCACCCCCTCCAGCCCCTCCTCCTCTGCTCAACCCCTTTCCCGGGCCAGGAGGTCACCTGATCCCTTTGTCTCCAACACCTTCAGCTGGCACCTTTGCAGAGGAGGGGCCCAGGCCATCAGTTGCTAGGAGGCAGAGTGTCAGGCATTTAGGTGCACTGGCCCTTTGCTCTGCCAGATACTTAAGAACTGCCATGGGGACACTGAGGCACCAACACAGTATTCAGAGAAAACACCAAGAACATTCCCAGTTCGTCACAGTGGGATGGGCTGAGACTGGAGTCAGAGCAGGGTCTCCCTAGGTTCGGTGTTCTAGTTTGGATCTGGTGTTTGGGCTGCGCATTGCTGGAAGCTCCTGAATGGAGCTGTCTAAAGCATGGAATTCCCTTCCTGGGAAAATGTTCACATTGGAGGGGGTGGGGGAGAAGACAGTCCCAAATTGGGACAAAACCCCCAAACCACCAAATTTTTCACTGAAAAGTATCCTAAGAAACATTCCATTTTGGGAGAACCAACACAGATTTTTCTGGTTACTGTCACTGAAATTGACAAGAGGCTACCAGGCGGGCTGCTGGAGGCTGACCCTCCCTCCACTTCCCGGGAATTCAGCCTCTGGCAGCCCCCGGAAGGCTCTTGGTGGTTTCTCGTTCTGCCTGCAAGCCAGGGAGCCGTCCTTTCGATCTTCCCCAACGGACATTGGGAATCTTTTGGCAAAATTTCCAGGTGGAAAACTGTTCTGATGGGAAATCCCCGACCCGCTCGACTCCCTGAGTTCTTTTTCAAGGCCACAGAACGAAGGAAATCCCATGGCATGCACCCAGCTAACCATCCGCTGGGGTGGAGAAATGTCCCCTCCACCACCTGGGGCCACAGTCTCGCAGGGGCAGCTGCATCCAGACCGGGCCTGGAAAATAGCCCCGTTTCCAGCATGGGACCTGACCCAGCCATGAATACACAGGGGTGGGGTCAGTTTTGGCCTCTCCTGTCACCTCCATATTACACAGGTGGGAGCCGATTCGGTCCCATCTCTAGCGCGGTGGGAAAGAAATGGAGCAAGAAGCAGTTTTCAGCCCCGTTACCCGGACTCTCCCCTGTCCCTTTGGCTGTTTCAGCTCGGCCTTTGCACTGTGGAGTAGGAGCAAGTTTGTGTGCCCGAGGCAAGGCCCATTGTCTCCCCCGGTTGTGTGGGGGGCTGAGCCTTCACCTTCCCAACCTGCCGGGGAACAAGGTGTCTGTCCCAGCCAAGGCCCTGCTCTGACCTCTCCAGCGGGGCCAGCGCCTTGTCTGTTCTCACACCTCATAGGTAAGGCCCTATTCCTACCAAATTCACAGCCTTGAAAAACTCATCCTGGACCATGAAATCTGGTCTCCCCCTGTGAAATCTGGTCTTTTGTGGGCTTTTACCTTATACTATACAGATTTCGTGGGGGAGATCAGCATAGTTCAAATCAGGGGTCCTGACCCAAAAGGGAGTTGCAGGGGCGCCGCAAGGTTATTTTAGGAGAGATCGTGGTATTGCCACCCTTCCTTCTGTGCTGCCGTGAGAGCTGGCTGGCCGGAGAGCAGCGGCTGTTGGCCAGGCACCCAGCTCTGAGCTGGGAGGTTTGCAAGGATTCCAGCCCTGTGAGAAGAGGAGACACACTCTGGGCTAATATCTCCCAGCAGCTGGTGTGTTGAGCGGATGGGACCTGCGCTGCCCCCTGCCATGGCTGCTCATGTGTCCCCTTAGCATCCCCATGCTGCTTGTGGCCCCAACCCCACTTTGAGTGGCTGGGGGGGTCCCCTCTCAAAGAGGCAGAAGCAGCTGCAGCGGGGACCCCTTTCCCTCCAGGAGCAACAGGGGTGGTAACAAGGATCCTCCTTGCCCCTCCAGAATAAGGGACTGGGGGATTCCCAGTACTAAGCCCAGCAGCCGGTGTGTCTCTGCAGGGATGGGGTTTGGTAGGGCCATGCAGAGCAGTAGTTCTTGGGGTGCACTCCCCATTGAAATGCCCGGGGGCACTTCCTCTTCTCGGAGTAATGGGCTCAGGCTCTCTGTAGACTCGGGCAGCGTCATTGTGTCAGTTACACTCAGGGCAGTTACTCCCTCTCACAGCGAGGGGTTCAGGCTCTCTGCAGATTCAGGCAGATGTGGCTATATCGCTTACACTCAGGGCAGCTCCTCCTTGCTCTCAGAGTGATTGTCTGAGGCTCTCTGCAGACTCAGGTAGTATCAGGGCAGGCCCCCCTCTCAGACAGATTGGCTCAGTCTCTCTGCAGACGCAGGCAGCTGTCAATGCTTTGCTTACACACAGATCACGTTTCCAAGCTTTTCCTTGCAGCCAAGAGAGCTGGATACATAATATTTTTTTAATGACAGCTGAGATTTCTGATCTCACCATGTGACTCCAGGAGCAGGGGCTTTAGACACAGGCCTGTGGGGCATCTGCTTTAATACAGCTGTGGTAGCAGCTCTAAAGTATGTGTGGGGAGCACGAGGAAAAGAAAGGATGATTCTTCCTGGCCCATCCTGGCCACTTTTCAAGAGGGATCTGACCTGGCCGGACTAAATTCAGCCCTCGCATAACCACGGGTAGCTCTCATTTGAGCCAGTATAGTAAGCTTTGTGACTGCTTACTCCTCAGCATTGCCACTCTGTGACCTAGGACAAGTCACTGCCCAGACATCTGCCTCAGTTTCCCCATCTGTAAAATGCACCTGTCGCCTGTAACTGCCGGTTTCTAGAGCACCTTGAGACCTTAGGATGAGGGCTGCTGAGGATGTGAGCAGGGTGGTTAATTACTCGTTAGAACCCTGGGGAGACACTTCCTGTGTCTGTTCCTGCCGAGCAGCTCCCAGCCTCCCCTTTGGAGGCCAGACGTGTGTGATTCTCCCAGATCTCCCGCTCACTCAGCTGTTTCTCCCTGGCTCTGCAGGAGCCAGACCTCGGGAAGATGACTCTGCCAGACCCTAGGACTTGGAAGGCTTCCCAGCTCTGCCCCTGCAGAGTCACCATCAGCTGGCCTCATAACCCCACCTTTGGATTTGGTAGGGGGCGGTGGGTCATCTCAGCTGATGGGCAATGGGGGTTACCTAATGGGCTCTGGCATTAACTCCTCATGGAGCGGGGGTGGATGGGGAGGGAAGGAGAGTGGCCAGGGGGATCTGGAAAGGGGGATGGGGGAAGAATTAGGAGCTGGTGGATCAGTGCGGGGTGGCGGAGTTTGCCCAGGCAGAGGGACCCCTGCGTAGCTCGGCTCGGTGAAGGGAACAGGGCAGCTGGCTCTCCGGTGACTCGCTCAGAGATGGCCCCCCACAGCTTAGGGCCCTTTGCAGCTGTCACTGATTTCAGCTCTGATTTCAGACCTTGGCCTGGCCACATCCAGACATCGGGCTCAGGGACTTCGGAGGGGGCCAGGCAGGCTTGGCTGGGAACCGGACGGCTTTCCAGGAACTCCCGCTGCTCTGGCTGCGGGACAGCCCTGTGCATCCTGCAGGCTATAATTAACCCCCTTTTCCTGCTCCCCAGCCCGGCCCATCGCAGGCCACAGTGCGACAGGCTTGGCAAGAGAAGAACTACAGGTCTGAGCGTTCAGATCCGTAGTGGGACAATCCGTCCATGCATGGAGCTGCAGGCCCATCATCCCAGGTTGGACCGGAGGCTGACTCAGGTGGGTGCTAAGAGCCCATCAGGCACCACTCTTCACACTCCAATCCCTCCCAGAGACCCTATGCATTCCCTTCCCCAGTGCAAGCCCAAAGCACGCTCTCCTAGCCCGGCAGGGAGGCAGGACCCTCCCGTCGCCAGCCAGGTTCCCACGGTGCTGCGTCGCCCAGCGACTGGTTTATGGGTAGCTGAGCAGGCACAGACCCGAATGGGGTGAGAGGATTTATCTCCCCCCTGGGAAGAGTTTTAAAGTGATGGCTGAATTTTATCCCGGGACTCCCCACAGCGCTGGGCACCGCGTGTCACTGCTCTGAGTCGCACGGGCCCGGGCCGGGAGGTCCCGTTGAGGCTCCAACGCCTGGAGCACCAACCCCGGAGCGATGACATTTGAACCCTGGGCCAGCCGGCCCCTCGCCCTGAGAAGCAAGGCAGTTTGGAAGAACCGCAGCGTGTCTCACTGTATCGGGGGCGGGGAAGGAGACTGCCCCTTAAGACGCTCATGGCATGTAGCGCTGGGCAGTCGTTGAACCCCAGAGGGGGAAAACTGCTGCCACCCCAAAACCTTCCAGGGGTTGAAATACCCAGCTTTCCCTCTGTAAGGGAGGGGTGACTCCAGCACAGGCTGGACTTGGTCCTCCTCTGAGCTGCTTCTCCTGTCTCCCGAGCTCTTGCTGCCGGTCCCTTCCCTGTGGGCTCCATGGCCTGGGAGCCGCTGGCGAGGTGGCTGGGGGACGGCCTCTTCCCTTCCCTAGCTGGTCTCTCCACCCTGGCTGAGGCCCTGGCTTACCTGGATCTCCAGCACAGCCATGGGGCCTGATCTCTTGCAATGCCCTTAGGAAGTCTGGCTACTCCGGCTTCCTGGGGGCGCCACAGGTGAGCGAGGACTCCGGCCGTCGGGTCCTTGGCAGCGCCACCCTGGCCTGCATCAATCAGCAGCAGGTCATGACGCTCCCTGTGGGGCAGTGTCTGGGCTAGCGTGACCAGGGGGTTGCTGTGTTCCACTGGGTGAACCCTACCCTGGCTGGATCCTGGATGATGCTCTGGCGCAGCGAAAAGGGGCTGGAGCAGGGGCCAGGAGCTCACGCTGGGAACCCATCTATCTCTCTGAGCATGTCTAATCCACACATCCCAGTAGCATGGGAGGGTTCCTGAAGAGAGATCAGAGCCTAGTGGTTAGAGCCCTGGAGTCAGGACTCCTGGGTTCTATTCCTTGCTATGTTATTGACTTGCTGTGTGACGCACAACAAGTCCCCTTGGCGTGGCCATGCCACAGCTTCCTTGGGGGGCAGATGAGGACAATCCTTCTAATTTGCCTCCTAGGGGGTTGCTAATGAAGCAGCCTCTGGAAAGTGCTTTGAGATCCTCGGAAATGGTAGGTCCAGGGGGAAGGGGGCCAGGACAGAGGGAGTGAAGAAGGGCCTGGTGACGGTAAGAAAGGGCCTGGGAAGAAGCCTAGCAGGAGGACCTAAGAGAGAGAGAACAGGCAGAGGAGCAGCGTGGGGAGGGGAGGATGGTCAGAACGAAAGAAAGGAGAAAAGATTTGCAGGGAAAGGGCCCGATCCTGCGCCTGTTGACACCTGGGGCCGCTCTCCCCAGCGGAAGTTGGGCTGGGCCGAAAGGGTTTCCGGGGGAGGGATTTTGCAGACATTGTGGGTTTGCAGGGGAGGGGGGGAACCATTGCAGCTGCTGGCTCTGCTCCCCTCATGGGATGCTGCTTTGGAAAGCGTCATTTGGCATGGAACAGAAACCACCCCCAGGCCGGGGCCTCGGGCCGGCGTGTGGGGCAGTGCTTGGTCTATTGCAGTCTGAGGGGGCAGGGAGCAACTCCCACCTTGTTGCTGTCCTGTCCAGGGAACACGCTGGGATTTGGCAGCAGCGCCCCAACACATGCAGGGGCCCTGCTTAACCCCTTCCTTGCCGCCTGCCTAGCAGAAGGCAGGAGTGTCGTGGAGTCCCCGGGCGATGCTCTGGTACTGCTCCCTACGAAGCCGGGCAGGACTCTGGGGAAGTCTCCTCTCTCTGAGCAGACTGGCTCCAGGGCAAGAAACTCACATGGTTTCACCTTCCGGGGCCTGACCTTGGAGCATTCAGCATCCTCTGCCCCTCCGTGCGCTTCCCATAGCGAGCCCACCCAGGCGGGGTCCTGGGGAAGCCAGAGGGTCCTGCACCCCAACTCTGCAGTCAGACGTGACTCTTAGCCAGCCAGTAACACAGAGGTTTATTCGATGACAGAAACATGGTCTAAAATAGAGCTTGTAGGTCCAGAGAACAGGACCCCTCAGCCGGCTCCATTCTGGGGGGCAGTGAGCCAGACCCCCACACCTGCACTCACTTCCGATCCCCAGCCTGCTCCAAACTGACTCCCTCTCCAGCCCCTCCTTCCCTGGCCTTTGTCTCTTTCCCGGGCCAGGAGGTCACCTGATCTCTTTGTTCTCCAACACCTTCAGCTGGCATCTTTGCAGAGGAGGGGCCCAGGCCATTAGTTGCCAATAGACAGAGTGCCAGCCATTTTCTGTGTAGACAGTATCACAGGGGCCTTCTTGGGCTCTGCAACAATTATACACCCTGATCCCCCCAGCTAGATACCTAAGAAATGCATAGGGGAAACTGAGGCACCCACACAGTATTCAGAGGAAACATTAAGAACATTCTCATTTCGTCACAAGGAGCTCCTCAGTTGGGGCTGCCATGTCCAACGTGCCATTATTATTAGCATCCTGACACCCAGGAATGGCCAGACCAGATCAGACCAGGAGCCCATCTGGCCCGGTATCCCGTCTCCGACAGTGACCAGCACCAGCTGCTTCTGGAAAAGGTGCAAGAAACCCTCCCCAGTGGGCAATGCTGGAATAACCTGCCCGGAGAAGAGGTTTCTTCCTCACTCCAGCTAGTGGCTGCCCTGATGCATGGGAGTTGTAGCCCTCGCATATTTGCGCCCTGCCTTACGTAACAGTGGAGGGTCTTCTTACCCCTGAAAATGTCAAATCCTTTCTGGAGCTCTTGGCTTCAGTGCTGGGGCACAGCAGGGACTGCAGCAGGTCAAATATACACTGTGTCCTCAAGCAGTTCCACAGTGTGGCCTTGGAGCTTGAGCATGGGACTCAGGAGACCTCAGTTCTAGTCCTGGCTCTGCTGGGTGATGCTGGCTTTTGCCTCAGTTTCCCCATCTGTAAAATGGGAATAGTGATACTGTCTACCTTTATGAAATGTTTGGAGCTCTACAGAGGCACAAGGTCTATATAAGAACTTGGAATTAAGCTTATCGTTAGTTTTAAACGAGTTGCCTCTCATCTTCATGGAATGCCCCTGGCTCTTGTAACAGGAGCGAGATGAAAAGGGCACCTGATTTACCTTCTCTGTCCCTTTAATTGATTTTAATCTGCCTCTATCCTGGACCCTTTTATTTGGCTCCTCTATAAATTTCAGCCTTTTCATACCCTCCACTTGGCTGTTTATACAGCTCACACCCCTGCCCATTTACAGGATGTATTATTTTATAGGTGCTTCCGGTTCACACAGTCTTACTGAAGCTGCGTTGGTCCCAGGATATCAAAGCCACAAGGTGGGGGAGGGAACAGACATTACCTCCCCCCGCTTGTCTTTCCGTGTATTTTGGGTAAGTCTTTTCCTATTGTTTGGCTCACAAACTAACCACGTCTGATCTCACATGGGGCCTGTCATCTCGAAGGCTCTGAAGACGCTTTGCAAGCTGTGCTGACATTACTGGGATTACTTTGTGATCAGTGGAATGCAGCCACCTCTGGAGTGCAATGAAACAGCTGCTTAACACTGCACTCCACAGGACTGTTCCGGGTAGGAAGGAGCCTGTATCCAGCTGAAATTGCAGGGGCAATTGATGGAGGCAGAATACAATTAGCCTGAGCTGGAATCTAGCCAGGATAACATTGCTGTACTTGTGAGGAACGCTGTGGGACCTTTAACGAGCGCAGATGATCTGGGATAAAGCTGTGCGTGGGATCCAAAGGCCGTCACTGTGCCAGGGTGTTTATCACAGCATCAGCCACTCTGGGCGTCACACCTAAATAACGCCCCGCTTTAGCTATACCCACTGGTAGGACCCTGCACCCCCCCCCCCTTTTAGGCTTTTTCTGCTCCCTTCTCATCTGGAATAGTGGTTCTCCCGTAAATGGAGACGTTGTTCTTCCTCTTCTCAGCTGTCATCGCGGCTGAGAAAGGCTCCTGGTGGGTGAAATAGCCAAGTGCCCAGGCTGGAAGCCCATCAGCGGGCAGGTGTGGGTGAGCTGGGGGGGGTGCAGGGGGTACATTTCGCCAGGAAACACTTGGGTCCCTGTGGTTCTGGATGGATTCAAATAAGAGGCTCGAGGTCCCTGGGTGGGAGGGGCCATGAAGGCCTGGAGTTCATCGGATTTCCCTAACATTACCCAGCTTTGAGGCCACTTTGGTGGTTCGCCCGGGACCCGGAGCAGGCCCATCTTCCCTTTAACATCCAGGTGCAACTCCTGGAGACTACGTGTCCCAGCATGCACTGCTCCACAGCTCTGGGGACCAGCATCTCTGTTTAAATCCAGGCTGTGGATTTCTCATGCTAGGCATGACCCTGCCGTGTGGCTGCATTTGGAGAGTCAGGGGCTGCCACACTACACCCAAGAAAAGCTTCTGTTGGTTCAGCATGCCTCTGTGTGTCCCTAGTAGGGTGACCAGATGTCCTGATTTTATAGGGACAGTCTCGATTTTTGGGTCTTTTTCTTATATAGGCTCCTATTACCCCCCACTCCCATCCTGATTTTTCACACTTGCTGTCTGGTCACTCTAGTCCCCAGACGAGGCCAGGGATTGTGATTATTTGCAAGCCTGGCACGTGTGGCATGTTGCACATTGGCGCGAACTGCGCTCCTCCAGCCCCCGACTTGTTAAAGTTGGCAGGGGGTCGTTAACCGGCGGGGCCTTGGGCAGACGGGGGGTGGGGTGTTTGATCCCCAGTTAGCAGTCACAGGAATGTACCTCCCACGGCGGCCCCCTGCCAGCCTCCACTGTTGATTTTGTTCCTGGACCAGTTTTATTTGACTTGGTTTTGGACTGAGCCTCTGGAAAAACCCAGGCTCCGGACGGTAGCTAAGTGCTGAAACTGGAGTGATTCCTTCATGGGAACAGAGTGCAAGAGGGAAGAACAGTTTCGCCCAGATCCTCAGGGTCACGGCCGTAGCTGGGCTCACAGGGAACGGGGCAAGGAGCTGCTGATGCTCATTTCAAGGGCGTCATGACTCCATTAACGGGCTAAGTTTGGCCAACAGGGTATCGCAGGGAAAACGTCCTAACAGTGAGAGCTGGTAGCCTAGGCAATAATGCATCCGTGGAAACAGTGAAAAGCCCCATTGTTTGAGCGGCTGGCCAGAGCCCTGGAGCCTTGACTGTCTTCAACATCCTGAGCGTTGGTGAAAGTTTGAACTGGTTTGTCAAGCAGCCGGAGTTCCTGGCTTCGTGTGGCCAGTTAGAGAAGCGACCTTCTGAGCTCAGTAACCTGGCTTCCCGCAAGTCCTGAAGTCTGCCTGGAGACACAGGCGTTTTGGGGCCACCCTGGGGCCTGCTTGCTCAGGGCACTGGTTGCATTTCCATCGTCCTGAATTTCCTCCTGGCAGGCTGGTGTGCAGTCGCAGCCTCGAGGTGCCGTGACAGGAACAGCCCATCCTGCAGGCTACACGCTAAAAGCAGACCACAGCGCTGGGAGCGTGAGCTGGATATTACTCCACATTGTGCATCCCCGAAGGAATGATCAGCGATGTGCCCCATGCGGCGGCAGCTGGCTCCCTGGTGACCATGCGGCAGGCAGGAATTAGAAGGTGGCTCTGCAGATCCCAGCTTGAGGGTGCGGCCCCTGCACGTTGATTGGCAGCGGCTGAGGAGCTGGAATCCCACCTTTGTTTTACAGTCGCTTTCCTGAAGCATTTAAGCCCAGCCAGAGTCTGAGCGGCGGCGGGGATGCACTGGGGAGGGGCTGTCCAGTCTCTGCTTCTGGGGAAATGGCCCAACCTGGTCTGGCAGCTGATTGTGCTCAGATTGTTGAATGGGACTTTGTTTTCAGCCGGCAAAGAGCCTGCTGTGTAGCATTTTGACAGAGAGGAGTGTGCAGAGGGGGGCGTGGGGGAATCCCCTGGAGAAGGCATTAATCCAGCTAACCATTCATGGCCAACAGAAACCTATTGAAGCATGAAATAATGCTCGCACAGAGGAGCTGATGTGGGCTTAGCCGGCTCACCCTGCGCGCTGCTGCGGGGGGAAAGGCCCTTCCCTGCAACCGCTGCTAGACAAAACATCCTCGAGGCTCCCCTGGGCAGGAGCGAAGCAAGTGCACAGCGGTTGCCAACAGGTTTGCCATGAACATTCCTGCTTCCTTCGCGGCACCGCTTGCTCCTTGCGTGAGGCTGTCGGCATCATTGGTGCCCGCGGGCCTTGCTCATGACCTGCAGCTAGGGAGCGACAGCCCTGGAGAGGGGCATCCTCGTGGCAGCCAGTCGGAAAGCTGCAGCAGGGGCTCCCGCCAGGGAAACTTCCTCTACAGGCTGCTTCCCTGCTGGCTTGACCCACCCCCTTACACACCTGTAAGAGGGGATATTTCTGTGCCTGCAGGATCTGAGCTCCTCCTCATCTTCAATGTCTTTACCCTGCCAGCTCCCAGCAGTGCTGCTCTCCCTATTTTGCAGGTGGGAAACTGAGGCACAGAGAGACTAAGGGACTCAACCAAGGTCATCCAGGGAGTCTGTGGCAGAGCTGGGGGTTGTATCCAGGGCTCCTGCAGCCCCCAGGTTAGTGTTGTCACCACTGGGTCTCTCCTTGCAATAGGAGGGGTTAGGAAGGGCTGCAAGGCTGGCGAGGGGAGCTTCTGGGGGAAGGGCTGTGGCCAGAAGCACTAGCAGAGGAAGCCTTGGGGTGCAGAAGGAAAGGCAGTGTGGTCTAGTGGCTAGCGCACCTGAGTAAGATTCAGGAAAGCTGACTTCAAGTCCCAGCGCTGGCCTATGGTATGGCCTTGGGCCAGGGCCGGCGCTTCCATTTAGGCGACCTAGGTAGTTGCCTAGGGCGCCAGGATTTGGGAGGGCGGCAGACTGCTCTAGTGGACCTCCTGCAGGCGTGCCTGTGGACGGTCTGCTGGTCCCGCGGCTCCGGTGGAGCATCCGCAGGCATGCCTGCGGCAGGTCCACCGGAGCCGCGGGACCGGCGAGCTGGCCCTGCACCTAGGGTGCCAAAAACCCTGGCGCAGCTCCTACCTTGGGCAAACCCCTGCATCTCTCGATGCCTCAGTTTCCCCTCTCCTCTCCCCCGTGTCTATTGATCTTCTAAGTGCATTGGGGCAGGGGCTTTCTCTCACCATGGGGACATACAGCACCTTGTGCAGCGGGGCCCTGCTCTCGGATGGGTGCTCCTCTAATACAGTTAATTAATAAGGGCCAGATGAGATCCTGGACAGCATAAGGGCTGACTACAGAGGGGGCATGGGGATAAAGGAGAAAACAAGGTGCTGGTGCCCCGGGGTACAAGACATTCTTCCACAGACCCAAGTGCCCCCTTGTCCTGGGCAGGGATGTCTCCTGGTTCTTGACTGTTTGGGATGTTGCTTGGGAGGCCATGCAGCCCTAAACAGGGAGATCGGGAGGGTGGAAGGAAGAAAGGGATTTCTTAGGATCAGAGCTGTCACCTGGAGCTTTGCTCTGTCTCCTGGGGCTCTCTCTCTCACTGGGCGGGAGGTTCCTCTTTCTACCCTGCTGGTAAATCATTTCCCGCACACACCCGGGCTTGGGCTTGACAGCAATGGAGAAAAGAGAAATGCAGCCATGGAAGTGAAAGTGCATTAGTGAGAAAGCCGACTAGGCCAGGGGCTCTGAGACTTTTGTACTGGTGACCCCTTTCACACAGCGAGCCTCTGAGTGCGACCCTCACTTATACACGAAAAACACTTGTTTATATATTTAACACCATTATAAATGCTGGATGCAAAGTGGGGTTTGGGGTGGAGCTGGCAGCTCGAGACATCCCATGTAATAACCTCGCAACCCCCTGAGGGATCCTGACCCCCAGGTTGAGAACCCCTGGACTAGGCTGACCAGATGCCCTGATATTTGGAGCTGTGTCTTATATAAGCAACTACGCCTTGTCTCCCCTGGAAAGAAAAAGTGTCCTGATTTGTCACACTTGCTGTCTGGTCCCTGAAGACGGACAGATCTGGTTTAATACCGGGGGCTTTGCTGCAGCCCTGCCCTGACTCTCCACATGGAGGCATGCAGCACTGAGCTGTACTGACCACGTCTGCCCTACAGGGGCATCCATGGGGGCAGAGGCGGATTGGGGGCCCAGGTAGGGTGGCTAGATGTCCTGATTCTGTAGGGACAATCCTGATTTTGGGGTCTTTTTCTTATATAGGCTCCTATTAACCCCCACCCCCATCCTGATTTTTCACATTTGCTGTCTGGTCACCCTAGGCCCAGGATCGCTGGACCCGGGGTGCTTGGGGGGGCAGGGCCCCCCTCGTTTTTTAACATGGGCATAGTAGCGTGGGGCAGGCGCAGAGCAGCGGGGATAAGGGAATCATCTCCCCCACCATGCAGTGCAGCCCCTGCTACCAGTGCCAGCCTCCTTCAGGTGGGGGGCTGAGGTGGGTCTTAGCCCCTCCCATGCCATGGGGCCATGCCCCCTGCCCCTTGGTCAGGCTGGAAGCCGGATGCAGGAGTTGGGCTGTGGTAGAGCTTCCCAGGGAGCCCAGGCAGCTGCTGTGGGGAGCCCCACACCCTCCACCTGCCCTGAGCAGTGCACCCGGCGGGGGGGAGCATGGACATGGGCTGGGGGCTGCTCTCAGGTGGGGGAGAAAAAGGAGCAGGGGGCAGGGCCACAGTTCCAGCACCGGTGGCCCCCCCACAACTTCTCTGCGGGTTCCAGTGCTCGTGGGGCCCTCAAATTGGCTGGGGTCCCTGGGCATGGGCTGTGCGTTAATCCGTCACTGCACCTGGGAGTGGCTACAGGTCCGATCCAGCTCCCACGGACTGATCCTCATTGACCCTAATTCCAGCATCCCATCCCACCCGGCCCTGGGCCGAGTAGAGCCAGTGATCCTGGCGGAAAGAATCCCCAGGATGTAATAGCCACACTGGGGATGAAATTCAGGGCTTGAGTGGGGCGGGGGCTTTGTGCTGTGTGACCTGTGGATCGGGCTTAGAGCAATACATTCCTTATTGCCTGGGCCTGGTACTTTAAAAAAGCCCTTTCTAGTTCCAAGATAAAAGCTGGAGTCAAGCCGCAGCCCCATATAGACATCCTGGCGGCACACCCTCTCATTAGAGAAAGCGGGCGTTCCCGGCAGAGCGGCAGAGAAAGGAGCGGCCCACGCCCGCCAGCCCCTCGCCAGTGCACGGATGCAGCCTGCGCCTCTCTGCGTCTGATTGTCTGACACCCCCTCCTCTCATAATTCCACGCAAGGGGGAAAATTTCAAATCGATTAAAATAAAAAAATGCTTCACATTAAATAGCGATAGTATCCGTCAAAATGAGCCACAAATAAAAACCAAGTCCTCCCAGGCCTGTGTACAGAGCAGGTGACACCACACAAAGCTGTACATGGGGAAGGTCCCTCTGGGATCCCTAAAACGTTTTAGGATCTAACGAGACTCTGAGGTCTGCCTGGCCCTGGGCTCTGAATGATTCACCCTGGTCCAGGTGACAGTGTCTCTGTGCTCTGTTACCCCGCTAACACATTTCTCAGAGAAGGATCTGGGGCCTAACCCTGCATCTCTGAAGCCAATAACAGCTTCACCGGAGGCGTCGATGGGCTCAGGATTAGGCCCCTCACGAGTTCGATTCTGGTGCTGCAGTGACTGTGGAAGCAAATATGCTGCCCTGAGCAGTAGCATCTGCTTTACTGAGCGGAGGAACGTTGGCTGGGCATTTCCCACTGCAGTGTTCAAAATGCGCCAGGGAGTCTTTACTTCTGACCCAGATAGTTCACCGGAGACAGGACAAGAGAGGTGGGACTTTAACTTCTCACCTCAGCTTAGAACGCAGCCAGTCCAGCTGTGAGGCAGAGTCATCACTGCCTGCAAACCAGACCCCAGCTGCGGGCTTGGACACTACATCTTCTCCTCCGCAGCTGAGCCTGGACAGCCGAACCACCACCAGACTTTCACAAAACCTGGAAAGATCCCCTCCATGTTCCTCTCAGGACGTCGGAAGAAGCAAAAAGGAAAGAGGAGGAGTCCTTGTGACACCTTAGAGACTAACATATTTATTTGGGCATAAGCTTTCGTGGGCTAAAACTCACTTCATCGGATGCATGGAGTGGAAAATACAGTAGGAAGATCTATGTACACAGAGAACATGAAAAAATGGGTGTTGCCGTACCAACTCTAATGAGACTAATCAATTAAGGTGGGCAATTATCAGCAGGAGAAAAAAAACTTGTGTCGTGATCATCAGGATGGCCTATTTCAAACAGATGACAAGAAGGTGTGAGTAACAGTAGGGGAAAAATTAACATGGGGAAATAGATTTTACTTTGTGTAATGACCTATCCACTTGCAGTCCTATATTCAAGCCTAATTTAATGGTGTCCAGTTTGTAAATTAATTCCAATTTGGCAGTTTCTCGTTGGAGTCTGTTTTTGAAGTTTTTTTGTTGGAGAATTGCGACTTTTAGGTCTGTAATTGAGTGACCAGGGAGGTTGAAGTGTTCTGCAACTGATTTTTGAATGTTATAATTCTTGACGTCTGATTTGTGTCCATTTATTCTTTTGTGTAGAGACTGTCCGGTTTGGCCAATGTACATGGCAGAGGGGCCTTGCTGGCACATGATGGCATCTATCACATTGGTAGATGTGCAGGTGAACAAGCCCCTGATGGTGTGGCTAATGTGATTAGGTCCTATGATGGTGTCCCTTGAATAGATAGATTCCTGGGTTAGTGTTTTTGTTGTGTGGTGTGTGGTTGTTGGTGAGTATTTGCTTCAGGTTGGGGGGATGCCTGTAAGCAAGGGCTGGTCTGTTTCCCAAGATCTGTGAGAGTGAGGGATCATCTTTCAGGATAGATTGTAGATCCTTGATGATGTGCTGGAGAGGTTTTAGTTGGGGGCTGACGGTGACGGCTAGTGGAGTTCTGGTACTTTCTTTGTTGGGCCTGTCCTGGAGTAGGTGACTTCTGGGTACTCTTCTGGCTCTGAGAATCCATCCCCTGTTTTGCACAAGACCCAGCATATGCTAGGACAGATGCTCTGTGTAGATGGCCAGCCAAAGTGGATGTGCTCAGTAAAGCTGCCGGGAGAGTGAAAAACAGTATCAATTCCAGGCTCTTGGAGACTTGGGAAACATACAGGGTTTCCATGGAGATGACACCGTTAGATCACACCTGAAGTCTAGAGGAAGCTTGTGGTTCGATCCCTTGGCTGATGTTCCTTGGATATCTTAACGAAGAGAAAGCACCAAGATCCATCCTCCACAATGGCCGGGGGGTAGGGGGAATACTTAAGCAGGCTCACTCTCAGCACTTTGCTTGGCCCGGGATCAGGCTAGAGAAGTGACTGTGAGATGCCCTGAGCTGAACTTTCCCAGTGAGGAATCGGTGGTTGGTGCTAAGTGTCCCCAGGGGGACAGGATCAGGGCTGCCCCATGCAAATCTGGGGTCATCTGAATGGAGTGTCACAGGTGCCATTCTTTGGGAAGTGAGCTTGGGAAACTGAAAACTGGCTGGTAGCAGCTGGAATGGCTTCCAGAAGAATTTGCTGATGGGAAAGATTTTAGGAGAAATTAGCTCCAGAAGGGCCCAGAGAAATACAAGCCAAGAATCTCTGCGATCAAGCTACAGCTGGGGTATAGGACTTGCATTTTGACCGATCCAACTAATCTACTGTCCTGTCTATCACAATGGCCAATGCCAGCTGCATGAACTGTAACGTCCTCCAACCGGGGATGAGAATCAATGGCATGCGACCCACATAACTAACCAATGAAGGGCAAGCTGCAAAATATTCTACACTGAACTGTTGGCCAAGAACGGTCCTCAGAGGGAACGCGCAAAGCAGGTTGGATGCTTCTGAGAATGTCATGGGCACGACAAAAAAGGCTTAGATTCATCGAATAGTGTGAATTATTTGCTGAGCTGCAGCAGTACGTACTGTAAAAGACGGCTCTAAAGGACAAGAGTTAGCAATAAGCAAGACTAGAAATAACCGCTTCATTCTGAAAAAAGGGAGACTCGGTTGTTTATTATAATAATTAGCAGAGCCCCACGTGCCCCACAGCAGAATGGGACCAAATTCTGCAGCATTGTCCTTGTATTGCATAGAACCAATGAATGTTGCTATTGCCACGATGTGTCCTTTGTTCCCATTCTCCTGCCAGCCCAAACACACACCCAGCTAGAGCGCAGAGGTGAAAATACTCATTGGTGGAGCACGTGTTGAGTAGTTTTGACCTTGTCTTTTTCTCAGGATGGGTTTTTCACTGTAATCTCTGTACCCCAGGGCTTCAGCTTCTGTGATGTTAGCCAGGGCACCCTGCTCAGAACCAACTGCACCCCACACTCTGTGCCAGGGGCTCAGGCACTGTAACTCAATGATCTCACTTAGTGGGGAAAGCGGTAGAACAAGAGGCAGGCAGGTCCCAGAAGGGCAGGGTGACAGGCAGAACAGAGAATGCTGGGCACCTCAATGCAGCAAAATGGGGGATTCCACCATCACGGTATGTAGCCATGGAATTTCAGCATCTACGGAGCCCTGACTGAGCTAAATGGGGCATGTCACACCTCTCTGGGCTCCTGTGTCAGGCTCTCTGCAGACACAGGTAGATGGCACTGCATCGGGTTAATCTCAAAAACCGGAAGTGAATGGTTCTGTGCAACTATGAGGGCAGGAAACAATTTTTTTTAAATGTCAGGTCAGGTTCTAGAACACAGTCCTGCTGTGAGGGGCTGAATTCTGCCATGGACTCACGGAGCTACAGGCAGGTTCCTGTCCATGTAAGAGATACAATGAAACCATCACCAGGGCAACTTTCCTTCATGCTCTCCAGGTGCCTCAGCACAACCCCCGAGAGATCATCTCAACAGGAAAGATTTCACGGCCTCTCTCCCGAGACTGACAATGAGAAAGGCCAGCTAGGACCGGTAGGCCAGGAGGTTTCCAGACATGGATAATAGTCCACTGGAAACTGGCACAAGGAGATTCACCAAACTCTTTTCACCCATACTATCTAATATCCAACAGATGGTAGTGCCATCTGACATCTGTCCATCCTCCCAGGGATTGCTAATGCACCCATCACTGTAGTAGCTAGTGTAGGGGCTAGATTTGAACTAACCCCATAGAGAGGAAGGCTCAGTCTCCTATTATCCATCCATCCGTCCCCATTATGGTGGCCACTGATGCATCCCCAGATACTGGCCATTCATGGCCCCGCCTCCGCCTGTGTGCACCAGCCCCTGCCAGACGGACCTCACATGCACGGGGTGTGTGAGGCCACGCCAGTGGGGGTGGGGTAGGGCGCTGTTCAGAATGGCTGCATCCTCTGTCCTGTGCGGGATACTGGACCAAACCACGTCTGGTTTTATGTCTGTACCAGACAAGGGACAAGGCTTGAAAACCAGGACTATCCGGCTTATAAATCGGACGAATGGCTGGCCTAATCCCCATATATGCTGACATATATCATCCGTCCTTACATATCTCTCTCTCCATCTATCCAGCCATCCATGTTCATTTATGGACGCCATTACCAGGCTATCTGGATGCCCTCCAGTCTCCAGCGCCATCCAATCCCCACAGCTTCCTCATTTGAAGAAATTCTAAGAGGGATGAAAACATTGAATTGGATTTTCTTGGCAGCCTGGCAGCCCCCAGGCTGTCTCCTTGTCAGCAGGGGATGGGTTTCCGTGGTGCATCATGGGATATGTAGTCTGATGCGGTTGACTGGCCTGTAGAGCAGAATGGGAGCATGCTGACTCTGGAGTGGAAGATGGCAGCTCTTTAACAGCACCCAGCAGCACTACACAATGATGTGGGTCTGGAAAAAGACTACTATATCCAGCAAGGCTAAGGGCCTGCGCTGCAAAGTTCAGATCTAGATCCAAACTCCCCAGGCACAGGGGTGCCTGAATTGGGCCAGTCTCCAGCGTCCAGTAGAAAATGCACAGGGGATTTTAGGAAGAAGATGCAGTTGTCAGGGCTGTTTGAGCTCGGTCTGCCGGGGTGTCATGAAAAACATCCTGGGTTTCAAGTGAACCCCCAGAATCCAAAGCAAAACTCGGCCCCATGAGCTTTGCCTGCTTTCCCTTGCAGCCATCTGTCCGGATCTGTGTGACAGCAGCAGCTGGCTTTGATCTGTGCACCTTGAGGACGAACAGCTCGGCCAAGGGATCTGCTGCTGGCCTGTCCCTGCTGCAGGTGGGGGCTAGTTACATCCCAAACTCAACAGCCTGGGAACCAAACTCTGTGGGTTTCGCTGCAAGAGTCTCACTGAGCCTTAAGAACCACCTCAGAGGGAATGTGCTCAAGACCCCGGGCTCCCCATTCCTGCTCCGGGGGGACATGGTGTGGGAGAGATTCAAAACCCAAGTGGTCAAGATCCCAGCAGTCTAACCCCTCCTCCAAATGACATCACCTCCAGCAGAACAGCGCCCCCTAGCACCATGCCAGATACACCAGGCTCAGAGACAGGCTTGCCCCATGCCGATTCATCCACCTGCTTCTTGCATCACCTTGGGGGTGTTACGTAGGGGGGGTTATCTCCCAAATCCCTGCTTAGATCCCTGGGAGAGCTGAGGGAATTGGTACTGCCACCTCTCTGTGTTGATGCCACTGTGGCGCTTGCGATGTTGCTAACCTCTGGGATGCAGCCACGCACGGTCCCATAATAACCAGCCGCTGGCCCTGGCAACGCCCTGCAGGGAGGAGGGAAATGCCCGGCCATCAGCTCCTCTGCCAAAAAAACAGACCCCGAATGGAAGGACTCTTGGAGGGTGCTGGTCGCGTGAGTGACATGAATGAGCAACTCCCTGGGGTGCCCATCGGGAGGGAGAGATTAGCCCTAGGCACCCCACTCCTGCTTGCTGGGGGGCTTCTTTGGGCCAGGCCCAGAAAGAAAAGCAAACAAACAGGCAGCCCAGGGCGTCTCCCCAGCCGTGTAATTAGAGCTTTGTCGTCTGGGTTTAAGTGCAGGCTGTGGCTGTGGCTCCAAGGTGGGGGCGAGGGGGGCTATTTCTGTGTGTGCCCCCCCCCCGCCTGCTTCTGTCCAGCTGTTCTGAGCAAAGTGAGAGGCTCTCATGTCTGGCTCCCCCGTAGGCTCCACCTCCTGTCTCTCTCTGCTGCAGGAATATTGACCCCCTCGGGGCCCCATCTTGCTTCCCCCACCAGGAGCCTTCATGATTCAGGCCTCTGGTCCTGGCAGGTGTCGGATCCCGCCTGGGGACGTGTTCCTGTCTGCCTCGCCCGTGGACGTAGATTATATAAACCCTGCCCTCTCTCCACCCCCAATAGCTTGGGAGCGGGATCCTGGGCAGGGGGGTGCATGGTGCATTGGGATTAAAGACACTGGAAGGGTTAGTGATTTCTCTGAGCTGTGGCAAGAAAACAGCGTGTGATGGACGAAAGGCCACTGGCTGGGCAGGCTGCCTGGGTGCCGGAGCTCATGGAGATCATTCCCCTTTTATGCATTTATCAGTGAGGCCCAGAAAATCAGCTGCTGAGGTTGTCACCTGGGGGAATTATCTGAGATGCCATTTCCTTCAGAGACTGCTTTGGCTGAAGAGGAAAGCCAGACGTTCCTGTCCTCCCACATGCGCTTTCATCTGCTACCAAACTTTTTCTGCACGGCCGCTGCGGGAACGTCTAAAATCCTGCAGGCACTCCTAGCATGAGTTGCTTCTAGGATGAGAGCGCAGCACTGCCATGTGTATACAGAGCACCAGATGGCCCCATTGTACAGATGGGGAAGCTGAGGCACGGAAAGGGATTTGACTAGAGCCAGGACTTGAATCCAGGACTCATGACACCTAGTACCCTGCTCTACCCACTAAACCATGCTGCTGCCCTGCTGCCTGGTGTTACATTTTAGGGGTGCTGTCTTCAAGCCTCCCATTTGCCATTGCAGCCATCTGTGTTGCCAAACTGGGGGCCTCCTGTCCCATCTGACATTACAGCACCGGGTGGAGCTGCTCCAAGCGCACAGCATGCGGGGACAGGTCTGAGTCGAGCGTTCGCTACCCGTGCATCTCAAGGGAGGGTTGTGCTGAGTGCCCAAGGGACTGGGCTGTGTTTAGCCAGGGGGCCCTGAGCCCAGTGCAGTAACTAGAGCTTGGAGGCGGAATGCAAAGTGGGTGGAAAAACACCTTTGTGGCTGGTGGCTTTTGTGGGAATTTTGGCCAGAAACGCTGGGATCGGAAGGCTAAAACCCTTATATTTTCCATAAGAAACCACGTCTGAATTCTCAGCCTGACCGAGCAAACCCACGGGAACGGGGAAATGTGGAGTGGGAGTTGGAGAATCAGACCAGTGCAATAAAAGAAACTATGCGACTCATTTTCCAGAAACCCATTCCACTCTAGCTGAAATTATCTTGTGAGGTGAACCCTTGAACTCTCTCCTCTTGGTACCATGGCAGGTGGCAGCCGGCCTGTGATATGTACCCTCAGAGCAGCCGTAGTGCCCGGTTAATGCCCGAGTGAGCAGCCAAAGAATCAGAGGAGCTGGACAAATAATATCACAACTTAGAACTGTTTATCCCTCGATCCCAAAACACTTTACAAAGAAGGTGGAATTCATCAGCCCCATTTTACAGATGGGAAAACCGAGGGATGGAGCCATAACAGGACTTGCCCGCAGTCACGTGGTAGATCAGTGGCAGATCTGGGAGAAGACCCCAGGTCTCTTCAGGCCCTGCCTAATGTCCCATTGCAGGATTGCTCCTAATGGTCCTGTTTGAAATGTCCCTCTCCCTTGGCAGACTGTTCCACAGATCTTCAGATCAGGACCCTTCCCCCATCACTAGCCTACATGGCCCCTTTCCCAATGTCACCGCTAAGTTCTGGATAGACTGCCAGGTGTCCCCTGAAGCAAGGCCTGTCCGTCCTTGAAAACCTGGATCTGAACTGCCCCAGACACTGGGGGAATCAACTCTGCCTCATGCAGCTAACACCCATCCCCCCTGTGACTGCCCTTGTCCCCACCTCCGGACTTCTCAGGCCTCGTCTACATGGGAAAGTTGCACTGGTCCTTTGAAATGGTTTTAAAATCAGCTTCATTCAAACAGATCCTGCGGGCTGGCTGCTCTGGTTTCATTCAAGAGCTGCTTGTTTCCATTTAGCTTGAGCCAATTCCTGATTGACCTAAAGTGACGCAAGCTGATCTGAAACTGGCAAAAGAGCGTCCACACACAGGTGTACGCTAGTCTAACCAAACTGGTTTAAAATCCCACCTGCAAAGTGGCCTTATGCTACTTTCCTGGCCCTCATTACTGTAGCGCCTGAGCACCTCATAATCTAGATTTATCCACCCCACCCCCGCGAGGCAGGCCTGGACTCTGGCTCAGGTTTGAGCCCAAACCCTCTTTCTGTCCACACACAAACCAGTCTGACTCAGGTCAGCAAGCACTCAGGGCCTGGTCCTAGGACCCTGCTTGGGGTGGGGGGGAGGGGAGGGGAGGGTCCAGAGCCCAAGTCCCGCTGCGACTCAGGTCCGAGCCCCATCAGTTTGCCGTGTGGACGCATCTCAAGCGGCAGCCCTGAGTCAGACGGTCTGCGTGGTGCAGGCCAGCGTTAGCACAGCCCAGCCCGGGGGCCAGCAGCTGCACACCCAGGGTTAGGCTGCAGTGCCGATGCAGTGCCCAAGCCCAGGGCCCACAGCCCTGGGGAGGGGACATACCCACAGCTTGTCTGGGGCAGGGGGGGGCGAGCAGCTGTGGCCTGCCATGGGCTGGGGGGCAGACTGAAGGATCACCGTCCCTTCTGGCCTGAGCCCTATGCCAACGGGGCCAGAGCCCCAGCCCCTCTTTAGCTCTCATAACCTCTCCTGGCAGCTTCCCCCGGCCAGAGTCTCCCAGCCCCAGGGGCTGGGCAGGTCTCCCCAGCCAGGGGCCGCTTGGCTAGCGGGGTGTCCGGTTACAGCTGGCGGGGCTCCAGGCGAGCTGCTGAGCGCTCGGGCTCCGGCCGGGGAGTCACGTTTCACTCTGACATCAGCGGGGCGAGGAGCCCGCTGGAGAAGCCACTCGGCCGGCGGGCCCCCCCCAGGTAAGGACGCGGGCTGCTGCGCCCCACGCGGGAGCGGGGAGTCCGGGGCGCGCAGCTCCCCGCCCCACCACGGAGATACCCATCCCCTTCCTAGCCCTGGAGAGGGGCCGATCTCACCGCCCGGCCGAGCCGGGACCCAGCCGGGACCCGCTCCGCAGCCGGCCCAGACCCGTGCCTGGCTGCCTCTCCGCTCCGGGGCGCACGGGGCGGACGCGGCTCCGCGCTCTGCCTCCCCAGCATCCCCGGGCGGGGTAACGGGGCAGCGCCCGGGGGAGCAGCAGGGAGTTCGCCCCCGACGGCTCGGCTCCCAGCGGGGCTCTGGTCGGGCCGCTGGAAGGGGCCGTGTCCGGGGGCGGGGGGCGCACAGCTGTGGGGAGGCTTTGGAGACCCAGGGTGTTGTTTAGGGCCGGGGGGATGGGGGAGTGTTGATAGAACAGGGCCCCTCCCCAACCCCAGGCCTGCCACCTGCGGCTTTTCACTGCCCTGCCCGCAGGTGGTGTTACTCGGGCGGGGGGCTCAGGAGTTGTGAGCTCTGTGCCTGGCTCCTGGAGGGGAGCGTGACCTAGTCCCAGCAGGAGACTGAGAGCCAGGGGCAGGGGCTCTGTTCTCAGCCCCAGTAGGTAAGTGAGGTCAGAGCAGGGGCCTGGGAGCCAGGACTTCTGGGTTCGACACTCCCCGCTTTGGTCAAGTGGTCAGAGCAGGGGCCTGGGAGCCAGGATTCTTGGACTCTGTCCTTGATGTCATCTTGCTGTAGGGCCTGGCCTACCTCCTGCTCATTGCAGTTTGCCCCTCAAGGGGGGACAATAGCACTTCCCCGTTGGAGGTGGGTTAATCCATGAACGCTTGGAAAGGGCTTTGAGATCCTCCCGGAGGAGGTGCTAGAGGAAGGGAAAGAACAGGTACTCGCTGGGGAACAGGAGGAAGTTGCTGTCCAGCCTGGGCAAGAGGGACCATCTAGAGTCTAGCGAGAGAGAGTGATTCGCACTGAGAGTTTTTTCCCTCTGAAGCTCTGGGCTGGGGCAAGTCGCCAGGCAGGACAAAGCCACCAGCAGCAAAAGTGCCAAGCAAAGCACAGGGTAAAGTGTCTGCAGCATCACTCATGCTAGCAGGCCCAGGGATCAGCTGTGAGGATGGCACGGGGGGAGCATGTGGCTGGGGTGCTGCTGGCGGCGTTCTGGCGACCCCAGGAAAGGCATTCGGGGGGGGCTCTGCAGCTGGCCTGACTTCGGGTGCCTCAGGGCTTGTTCTGTCTCCACATGCTCAGCCTCAGCACCGTGGCAAATGTCTGAGTGCCTCAGAGGCGAAGGGAGCATTTCAGCGCGGTCATCTGGCCAGCTGTCCAGGGGGAAGCACCAAGGGAAACTGGGGCACAGTGAAGTCAGAGCACAGGGGACCTCAGAGAATGAAAAGCCTTGCTCAGCTGGGAGCAATGTTCTGGCTTTGCTCCTAGTAGCTGGTTTTGTCCAGAGATGAACCAGCTCCATCCCTGCAGGACCAGCTGGCTCCTCTGGGTATGTTTGGATGGGGACAGAGGAAATGGTCATCGATTCTTGCAAGATCAGCTGCTTGTGGTGGACAAAAGCTCAGTCTGGCTCTGAGGGGTGCATCTCCCCTTTGGGGCTCTCAGCTGCTGCCCAGCAAATGCAGAGATCTGGGTTAAAGATCTCACTGGGGTGGGGTGAGTGTCGCAGAGAGCGAGGTGGAGAGATCTGCTCTATGGTCAAGCCCACACAGGGGGCTTGGCCGCCCCACATGTAGCTAAACCCAGCTAAGGACCTGCCTTCTGAGCAGCGCTGAGCCCCCAAAAAACTCCCACTGAAGTAAATGGAAACAGATGCGTGGCTCTGGGGAACACCTCTCTGCTCCACTCCAAAAACCACAACAGAAGAGACAAATTTAAGGCACTCATCACTGGGGTGGCTGGGCACCCTCCCGTGTCTCTGTGATCCTGGGGGAGAAGGAATTGCTTGTCCAATTTGCCATGTCCCAGGCTGGCAACTGCCTCCACCTGAGTAGCTGGGTCCATTGATCCTAAGAGAACATTGCAGTTCCTGAGTGATCTCAAAGCAGGCTTCGAGCAGCAATGCATCCTGGACAGGAGGGAGGTGAAGTACCCATAGGTAGGGTGACCAGATGTCCTGATTTTATAGGGACAGTCCCAGTTTTTGGGTCTTTTTCTTATATAGGCTCCTATTACACCCCACCCCCATCCCGATTTTTCATGTTTGCTGTCTGGTCACCCTACCCATAGGTCGCATTATCTCCGTGTCACACATGGGCAATCTGAGGCTCAGCAGGGACAGGCCCAGGTTGCCAGTCACTTGCACTAACCATTAGACAACACTCCCCCAGCGCCACAAATCTCCATCTATTTAGCCTACTGAAGGGAAGATTAGGAGGCAACTTGATGCAGCCACCTGCCATGGGCAGGGGCAGAGGGAAGATGGATGATGGCAGAAGATGCTTTCATCTAGCGGAGATGATCCAATGTGCACGAGATGCACATTTCTAACAGGCAGGGGGATTAACTATTGGAACGGGGACATGGTAGATTCTCTGTGGCCTGGAGTCTTTCATTTGAGGTTGGCTGTTTTTCTAAAGGACAAGCTGGAGCTCAGGCAGCTGTTTCTGGGCTGGAGATAGGAACCACTAGCTGAAGCTGGCCTGTGCGAGGCAGACGTCAGGTCAAGTGATTGTAACGGGCCCTTCTGTCCTGAATCAAAATAAATCTAGGACTGAAGCCCGGGGGTGGCCCGCATTGCTAACGCTGGCTGCCCAAACCATTTCAAAGAATTTGAAAGCCCATCACCCGCCCAGAAAGGAAATACACTATTGGTGGTTTCCTGAGAATCACTGGAACTGTGCTCCTGCTACAAGATTGGGAATAAGACCCATTTCCTATCATTTCTGTCTTCCCACCCACCACACTTTCATTTGTCCTCCCGTCGGGGCCCTTCCTCCTTCCCTCTATCCTTCTGGAGAAGACCCATGGGACACCGTGGGATGCAGGGGCGGCTCCAGGTGCCAGCGCTCCAGGTATGTGTCTGGTGCGGCAAGCCATGAGGGGGTGTCCTGCCGGTCCCTGCAAGGGCGGCAGTCAGGCTGCCGCCGGTGGCGCTCCTGTGGGAGGTCTGCCGGTCCTGCGGATTCGGTGGCAATTCAGTGGTGGGTACGCCAGAGCCGCGGGACTGGGGACCTCCTGCAGGAACACCGCCAAAGGCAGCCTGCCTGCCGTGCTTGTGGCGGCAAAAAAGCTAGAGCCACCCCTGGCGGGATGCTGATCAGACCCAAATGTCTGAATGGTCAGAGATCTGCTCCTTGCATTGTGCCATCCCAGGCGGGAGCATCTCCCTGTGCTCTAGTAACCCAGTAACCTAGCTCGCTTTCCTTGCAGGCGTTAATGGCTTCTTGGCTTTGAAGAGGGAGAGGCTGCCCGGGGTCCAGTGTCTAAGTGATGGTGGCGACCAGGCTCCGAGACCCAGAGAGCCCTTGAGAATGTCCGAACCTGCCAACCCAGCCCCCTCTCAACTCTTCTCTCTGTTGCTGTGTTTGAGCTGGGCCCTGCCATGGCCCTGCGGGGCACTGCCCAATGCCCCGGACTACCTGCAGCGTGGCTGGCAAAGGCTGCTGGAAGAAGGAGAGAGCTGCTTGGACTGTAGCCCAGAGGAATGCCCCATGCCCCGAGGATGCCTGGCAGGCCTGGTGCGGGACCCGTGCGAGTGTTGCTGGGAGTGTGCCAACCTGGAGGGGCAGATCTGCGACCTGGACAACACTAATCACTTCTACGGGAAGTGTGGGGACCACCTGGAGTGCAAGCTGGACACGGGGGACCTCCGGAAGGGCGAGGTGCCTGAGCCTCAGTGCGCTTGCCTCTCCAGCCAGACCCTGTGTGGCTCTGATGGGAAGACCTATGCTCAGATCTGCAAGTTCCAGGAGGTGTTTCATGCCCATCCCGAGGCAAATCTCACCGTGGCCCATGAGGGACCCTGTGAATCAGGTAGTACCTGGGGTCAAACCCCCTTCCCCTCCAATGCCTTTCTTTCAGCCTTCCCCTGCATGCCAGCCAAAGATCCAGGGGTACATTCCATGCACCAGACCAGAAGTCCCAAAAACAATGGGAGCTGTAGGTCTCTGTCAGATGGGAAACCGAGGCACAGAGAGATGAAGTGACACACTCAAGGTCACGCTGGAAGCCTGTAGCAGAGTAGTGATTTAACCATCCTGCTTTTCCAGAGTAGCATAGCAAATAGTCCCCAGTGGAAATCTGCAGGGACCTTTGCCAGGTTCTTCCCAGAAATTCTGGGAAGATCTCGGGGGGTTTTCAGAAGCTAATACACTCAAAACACATATGAAAATTCCAGGGAGTTGTTAGTGAATTCTTGGTTTTATTACTGACTAGTTTTAACTCAAGCTGACTTATTTCACCCTCACTTGTCATTGCAAACAGAAATAGCTGCTGCACCCCTCCGTCTTCCTGGGATCTTCCCATTGCTCCTGGAAATGGGAATTTGGGCTGCTTTAATCTGGTTTTCTGGCTTATTTGAATTTACTTTTTAAAAGCCACCTCTAGTTTGTCAGGTAGGTTCTGGAAGGAGACTAGGAGAAATATCCACCATTCCACACTATAGCTTGAGGTTAGCACTGTTTTTAAATAATATTTCCAGTATTTTCTGTCGAATTTGCTTTCACTAAAAAAATCAACATTTCTATCCTTTTTTATTGTGAAGAAAAGCTC